>NC_079197.1:41360418-41668852 GCF_029499605.1 Hyla sarda | reverse complement strand
TGATGAATTAAGGCCTCTGCTACTCCTCTGTGCATGTCCTGGCACTTCTCTGCATGACATACTTAGTGTGTCCACTATGCTTAAAATAGTATTTGTCTGGAACAGCAGCAGGTGTGTACTTTTGGCTGGCCTTTCACAGTAACTAGGATCTAAGGACGATATCAGGAACAAAATGGTACACCACTTAGATATACGTATGTGATATGCACTTAAGAGTGGAGTACAATGCGCTCCACTATGCTTAACACAGTATTTGTCTACAACAGCAGCAGGTGTGTACTTTTGTCTGGCATTTCAGAGTAACTAGGCCCTTAGGATTATAACAAGAACAAAATGGTACACCACTTTTTTTTATTTATCTTTTATTTCTTTTAATAATAAAATTTACAAAACTACAATGTACGATTCAGATATACATAACAGAGCCAGTAAAAAAGAGGCCATATACCCATACTTATACTTGTTTACATCTGAAAAGTTTACCTAATCATTATTAACACACACTCACCCCCCCCCCCCCCCACCTCCCCACCTTCTGGCACAGAGAGGGAAAAAAAAAAAAAAAAAAGAGGGAAAAAACATTAATATAATACAAATTCAAATCTACCATACATTCCAAATCTTTCTACATTCTCTTTGACCCTTCTTACACCTCATCCATCTAAACTCCTTATCTTTCATGGTTTTTAACCCTTCCTTCCATTCCTCTATCTGCAGTTCTTTAGGGGATATCCAATTCCTTAGTATGGTCAGTCTAGCGAAGAACAGAATCCTATGTAACAGGCACTCATATTTCCCCACATTACCGATAGCTCCTAAGCAGTATACACTCTATCGTACGAGGTACCTTCACGGGAATTTTAATTTCCACCTCTTTTATTACGGATTCCCAGAAAACAGATATCTTCTCACACGACCAAAAACTATGTAAATAATCCGCTTCTTCCAAACCACATTTAACACACTGTGACGTAATTTTCACCCCTATCCTATATAAATGAAGCGCGGAATAGTGGGTCCTGTGTAATATCTTAAATTGTGTAATTTTATGTTCCATATTGCGAGAAACCTTACTTATATTTTGGGCCATAATGTCCCAATCATCTTCAGACACAGTACCCACTATCCGAGCTAGTAAATGGTACACCACTTAGATGTACGTACGTGGTTTGCACTTATGAGGGGAGTACAATGCACTCCACTACGCTTAAAACAGCAGCAGGTGTGTACTTTTGGCTGGCTTTTCACAGTAACTAGGCCCTTAAGACTTTAAATGGTACACCACCTATGTACGCACTGGTTACACTTAATAGAGGACAATACGCTCCGCTACTCAACACTAGGCACTAATAGCAGTTTATTATGGTTTTTAGTGCTCTGCTCACCCTAACTGGCTGGCTACTATTTGCTTTTCAGTTGTTTTACACACAAGTTCTGCAGCACACAGTCGCTGTGTACTACATCCAAAATTGCACTTTATCTCTTAATCTCTCTCCCTTCCCTATCAGTGCTTCTAGGCTGGATTTGGGCTTGAGGTGAATCGCTGCTGTAAAAATGCTTTTCAGTGCAACACACACTGCTCTCTGTCCCTCTCTCTCTGCAATAGAACACTGAAGTGACTGGCCGCAAGATGGCTGCCAATTATATAGGGCTGTGAAATCACATGGGTGGCTGGCTGCTGATAGGCTGCATGCTGCATGTGATTCAAGGTCATCCCGCCTACCCACCTTGCGGCCTTCTCAGCAGTCCTTGCCCCATGTCCTTGCAGTCCTTGCTGCAACTTAGATGCCCTGGAGCCTGGACCGCACTAAATGGAGCTTAGTCAAGAGATTTGTGTGATCAAAATGCGGCGATATTCAAATTTGTGGCGAAGCGAATTTTTCCTTAAATTCATAACGAATTCAGATTCATCAGATTCGATTCACTCATCCCTAGTTGCAACATTGTAAAAGAAGCTGACACAATCTGGAGATCAGGTGATAGGTAGCATTGGATTACCCAAAAATGTCATTTAATCAGTATCTAGTAGCAACATAAGACCTATTAGGTAAAGAATTCCTGAAAAATAGATTGCATTTATTTGTGTTTAAACTAGGCCAACCTACTCTAGTCAAATTAGGGCAACCTAACTAGTGGCATGCAATTGCAGAGAGGCCAAATCCGGGACCTCACCAAAGTGTCCTTCAGGGTTCTGGAAGAATGGAATCATAGGGTCTGGTCTAAGGGAGATGTTGTGTTTCAAGAAAAAAAGGGTAGGGGAAGAAAATGTAAAAGATAAAGTGTGATAGGAAAAATAAAGATAGAGCAGCAAATCTACAAACCTACATTTCCAAAGGGATACATCACTAGGTAAACCTCCCCTCACTATGAAGACCTCCAACTAAGAAAACTCCTGGGGAACAATTGTAAAATGAACATGGAGCACTGTAAAAGCAACGGGACAACTATCATAGCTTACATTTTTGAAGAAAAGAGAAGATGAGATTGAGAAATACATGCCAAACTAAGAGGCAATGTCCATGCAGGTAGCAATAGAGAGTGGGATATCTGAATCTACAAAAAAAAGTCCATAAGCACATGAAGGCATTCAGTGTCCAGCTTGGAGGACATCTGAGTCAATCCATTGTACAACCAGGTGAAATGGGAACCCCCCAAAAATACCCTGGCTCAAAATTAAGAGTGCAGGGTATAGGGCAGTTAATTTATCAGGGGTCCCAACTACCTTGGCACTCTACCAACTCTAGATAAACTTCAAATATTAGATTAAAAAAAAGTCACTGCTTTTTCGAGGTCAAAAGTTCTTCACTGTTAGTTAGTGTCATAAACGTGTTTAGGGGCCTATTATATTGCCAGTTTGCGTCAAAATAAGCCTAACTAAACTGTCAATTTCAGAGAAGTTTGGCAAGCCCGACGATTTGACCTTTTGAAAAGTTTGCTCATCTCTAACACTGAACCATCTGTTCCTGCAGATTTCACCGGGAAATACATTGCCATCTATGCGTGGTTCTAGTGCCACCGAATCAAGCAAATGTGTGGAATGTTACCCGTATTTGCCGGGTGAACATCCCACCCATTCCCAGCCATGTAAACATGGCCTAAAAATGATCTCTAGAAACCCACACAGTAACTCCATGTCCTCCACAAAGTTATAGTTCCCCTTTTTGCATCCCATGCAGTTTGTGTTAGGTTAGGTTCACTATTTTCACTTATCGACGCAGATGGATAAGATAGGTCTTTCTTTTTTTTATATATTGTGCACACAGGCAACCACTTTTCCATAAACATACACTGTAGTGTTATCAGTCAGATATATAATGATGTTATCCAAATAAATATACATAAGCCTGGACTGATAAACCCCTTTACCTAAATGGAGGAGGAGAGGAGAACAATGGTCACAACAAATATAATATATACTAGCTGAGTACCCGGCGTTGCCCGGTTTTTCCTTCCTAATCCTTGTTGGGGAGGAAAATAAACAAAGGAGGAAGCTTTTGACTTCATATCCCATCCTCATATATTGTTGTCATGTCCCGACCTCCTATCCCGTCATCATATCCAGACCTCCTATCCTGACTTCCTATCCCGTCCTCCTATCCCATCCTCCTTTCGCATCCTCATATCTCGACCTTCTTTCCCGTCCTCCTTACCAGTCCTCCTATCTCTACCTCCTTTCCCGTCCTCCTATCTCGACCTTCTTTCCCATCCTCCTTTCGCGTCCTCCTATGCTGTCCTCTTATCCCGTCCTCCTATCCCGTCCTCATATCTCGACCTCCTTTCCCGTCCTCCTATCCCATCCTGTCCTCCTATACCGACCTCCTATCCCGTCCTCCTATACTGTCCTCCTATCACGCCCTCTTATCTCGACCTCCTATCCAGTCCTCCTATCATGACCTCCTATCCCGTCCTCATATCTCGACCTCCTATCCCGTTCTCCTATCTTGACCTTCTATCCAGACCTCCTATCCCGTCCTCCTATCCAGTCCTCCTATCCCGACCTCCTATCCCATCCTCCTATCGTGTAGTCCTATCGCGTTCTCCTATCACGACCACCTATCCCGCTCCTCCTATACCGGTCCTCCTATCGCGTCCTCCTATCCCGTCCTCCTTTCCTGTCCTCCTATCCCGACCTCCTATCCCGACCCGTAATATGTGTACCAGTTATTGAAATATCTCCAAGTGTACGGAAGTTATGTGGGAACATACATTTCCCATTGATTTGCATGGGACTTTAAACAAAAACCCGACCCTCACAAATGGGGGAACTTAAGGGTTAAATTAACTATCCTAAGTAAGTAACATGTGACCAAGTATTATCGAAATATCTCAAGCCGTTTGGAAGTTATGCAGTAACATATATTTCCCATTGACTTGTATGGGACTTTAAACATAAACCCCGCCCCTGGCAAATGGGGGTGAGTAAGGGTTTAATCACCTATCCTATGTTTGTTGTTGACATATAAGTAACATGTTTGCCAAGTTTCATGTTAATATCTTTAGCCGTTTGGACGTGATGCTGGAACATACACACATACATACATACATACATACATACAAACATACACACACACACGTTGAGTTTTATATATGTAGATAATGCACCTTCCCAATACAATGAAAGTCCACTTATTATTGTTTTTTATAAATTCAATGATTTGGTGGATGCCTCAATCTTGTTGGGTATCCTCTCTGTGTTGACAGTGGAACTGGTGGACTGATTGGAGGTTGATGGTAGTGACTCTTCCATCTGACACGAGTCTCAGGAGCAGGTTCAGGAGGCAAATCATTACCTGATACAACAGGCAAAGGCAAGGTAGATAGTTTGGTAAGTGGAACATAAGATGAGGCAGGCACAGAACTTGGCATGTCTACAGCAGCTGAATTCAATCCCCTTGGTTGTTTGATATGACGTCTCCAGATAACACCAGTAGAGACCTCAACTAAGAAAGTAAGATGGTAAGATTGTGCCGTGATCTTTCCAGGAAGCCACTTCTGTTCTCCTCTTTAATTTATTAAAATGTTCTCCTGAGATCTTGTGTAAGATTATCTAATCTAGAACGTAAAGAATTACCTAGAAACTAGGTTTTAATTTGTATTAAATTGATTTGCATTTGGATAAAAAAAAAAAATCAAAAGTTAGTAACCTTCTGAGACCTTTTCATATTCTGAATAAATCTTTTAGCCAAACCATTGGTAGCTGGTTGATATGATGCAAATGTAATGTGTCGTATTCCATTCAACTTTGAAAAAAACTTTTGAAATTGTTCTAAAACAAACTATGGGCCATTGTAACTGACAAGCTGTCCAGGAGCACCTGTTTTAGCAAAAAGTCCCCTCAGTACATCAGTTGTGTGCACTGTTGTAGTAGAGGACATTTTAGGCTAATTGGAATAGGCATTGTTTCCATGAAAGGTCCTGCAAAGTCAACATCAATTCTTTGCCATGGTAAAGTGGCCCATTCCCAGGAATGCAGTGGTGCTGTTTCTGGCATGTTTTGCACCTGCTGACAACCAAGACCGCATTGAGCTAGTTGTTCAATTTGTAGGCCGATTCCATGCCACCATACAAAGCCTCTAGCCAGTGCTTTCATGTTTACTATTTCAATATGTCCGACATTTAGATTGTACAATACTTGAGCTCTTAAACTAGAAAGAGCAATAACTTTGATCCCCCATATTAGACAACCACTGTCCAGTGTAATCTTTATGTAATGGTTATAAAAAAAAAAGCTGAAACCTGTGTGTGTACCTCCATCACCAAAGTGTAGCTAAATTAACTTGAGAAACAATGGGGTCCTTCTTAGTTCCCTATGAATCTGTTCTGTAGTCACTTGAAGATTTTCTCATTGTGCAACGGCAAACAACCCATGTGATGCTGAATTATTTGAGGTTTCTTGTAGAGCTATGTCAGGTAATGGTAGCTTAAATAACCCATCAGCATTGGCATACCGATATGATGATTGCCTAGGAAAAAATAGAATAATACTGGTTTAAGTCACTGATCCATGCTGCTCTTAAAAAACCCAGCTATCTCTGCTATAAATTACACAATCCAACATGTATACAGAAGGATTCCTTACAATTCTTATATCACTGAGGATTTAGTTGGAACCTTTGCTGTTCATGTACCATGGTGCAATAAGGGAGTTGTATATCATTAAAAACAATGAATACCCAAAAAGGCTGTTGGAGGTTCTGAAACTGTAAGGCACTACACGCAAGTATATAACATAAGAAACAACATGTGGCCTTAAAACATAACATTTAATGAATATGTGGTGGCTAACTGGGGTGATGTGACTGAAATAAAGTTTGTGACGCCAGGGTAGTGTTGACTTCCACACTCCAAGAATAATAGCTTCCTTGGCCTTGGGTAATAACAACCACAGATGTAGGGTTACAAAAAGTACTAAATTTTACACATGAACTAGCAAAATGTACAGGAACAGTTCAACAGTTAATGCAATATATAATATAATATGAACAAGACTAGATAGAGGGACAAGTTTACAGCAGACAAAACCAGGAGATCCAGGGGAGGAACAGGTTAACTGAATGTCAGAAAACTAAATGGGTCAGGAAATCAAGAGCATTCCTTTTAGATGTAGAGGATGCCTCCTTGTCATGGTTATCGGCCTAGGTATAAAAAGATTACTAGAAAGATCTCTGTACTGTCCATTCATATCTTAGGGGTGATCTGATCACAATGTATAACTATGTCTTTTCTCCACACTAAATAACCCCAAACTTGATAACTAGAGATGTCGCGAATTGTTCGCCGGCAAATGGTTCCCTGCGAACATAGCTTGTTCAGGTTCACCGCGCCGTGCGAACATATGCGATGTTCTATACGCCCCCTATTCATCATCATTGCAAGAAACTTTGACCATGTGTGTCACAGTCAGCAAACACATTACAGCCAATCAGCAGCAGACCCTCCCTTCCAGACCCTCCCACCTCTCTCACGGACTCCATTTTAGCTTCATTCTGAAGCTGCATGGTTAGAGAGAGGAGGGATAGTGAACCAACTCCTGATTTAATAGGGAAAGCGATAGCTAGGTGGTTTATTCAGGGTCCACTACACTCCTGAAGCACTAATCTGATCTCTGCTGTAAGGACAGCACCCACAAAAATCCCTTTTTAGGGCTCAAACATCAGTCTGCATTTTTTTTTGTTTTCCCCCTGTGTATTCTAATAGCATTTGCCTGCATGGCAGCGTGTGTGTGGCAGGCTCGCTCACAGGGTATATTATGCCCACTTGCCCAGTGGCACCACTCATATCTGCTGTCACAATAGCTTGCAATATAGCAGTAGTATAGCAGTCAGTTTCTTTCACCCGTGTGTTTTGCAACAGCTGGAGGCACCCTGGTTGGAAACCACTGGTTAAAAGGCGTGGAAAACTTTTTTTCTTTCAAGCAACTATAGTATTCAGTGTCCACAAAAGTCCTGAAGGACTCATCTGATCTCTGCTCTAAGGACAGCACCCAAAAAGCCCTTTTTAGGGCTCAAACATCAGTTTGCATTTTTTTTCTTCCAAAAATACTTTTTTGACTGTGAAATAATATCAGTCAGTTTCCATCACACAAGTGCCTTTCAGGGCCTGCAAGGGCACAGTGTTACACCAGTGCTACTCATATATGGTGTAACAGTAGTGTAAATTTGAAAAAAAAATTACCTTTTTTGGCTGTGAAATAAAATCAGTCAGTTTACAAAACACTTTGGAGTTTTTGGGCCTGCAGGGCTCTGTGTCACACCAGTGCAAGTCATATTTGGTGTAACAGTAGTGTAAATTTGAAAAAAAAATTACCTTTTTTGAAAAGGTAATTTGAAATAATATCAGTCAGTTTACTTCACACTTGGGAGTTTTTGGGCTTGCCAGGGCTCCTGTGTCACACTAGTGCAATTCATATCTGGTGTAACAGAAGTGTACATTTAAAAAACAATATACAATTTTGACTGTAATAGATTGAATAGCAGTTAGTTGTCTGCAAGCGTGTGTGTCAGGCCTACAGCGTCTACTCCGCCAACTTCTGCCAGTGCACAGTGCCACTCATATCTGTTGTCACAGTAGCTTGCACGCATAGTACCACTAATTGAAAAAAAAAATGACAGGCAGAGGCAGGCCACCCCACAGGGGCCGTCGTGGTCGTGGTGCTGTGATTCCCTTTGGCCCTAGAATAATGGACAGTGTTCAGAGGCCACGTACCCTGAACTCAAAGTTCTGAGGACATAGTTGACTGGCTAACACAGGACACCCAATCTTCTACAGCTTCCGCTCGGAACCTTGACGCACCATCCTCCTCCTCTAGCTTAGCTTCGGGCACCTCTCAAGTTACCACTTGTCTGCCTTTTGCCACCACCAACACTAGCACCACAGCCATATACACGTCCCCTTATAGGGGACATAACAGGGATTAAACTGATAGGAATAGTACTACTTAACACACCTTAAGCATGTTATTCCAAACAATTTAGGAATGTTAGGTGATTTATGCCCTTCATGGATTAAAACCCGACTCTGCATCAACTATGTAATTTTCCAAGGGAGTTTTGCCATGGATCCCCCTCCGGCACGCCACAGTCCAGGTGTTAGTCCCCTTTAAACAACTTTTCCATCACTACTGTGGCCAGAAAGAGTCCCTGTGGGTTTTAAAATTCACCTGCCTATTGAAGCCTATGGCGGTTCGCCCGTTTCGCATATTCGCGAACATTTGCGGAAATTCGCGTTCACCATTTGTGAACGGAAAATTTTATGTTCGCAACATCACTATTGATAACCTGTCTTGATCCTGTAATCCTCCCATACCATTAATTATCTGTTGCCCTCCTCTATACCCTCTCCAGTTCAGCCATGCGCCTCATATAAACAGGCGCCCAAAATTGGACACAATATTCCATATGCGGTCTGACTAGTAATTTATACAAAGGTAACTATGTCCTTGTTCCGTGCCTCTATGCCTCTCTTGATACATCCCATGACCTTATTAGCCTTGGCAGCCACTGCCTGGCACTGATCACTAAAGTTGAGTTTACTGTCCACCAATACATCCATGTCCTTTTCGGCTGAAGTTTTAGCTAATATGTTATTATTTAGCACATAATTATACATGTTATTTTTATGGCCCAAGTGCATAACCTTACATTTATCCACATTTACTGTCATTTGCCATGTCTGTTCCCAAGACTCCAGTTTCCCCAGATCTCTCTGCAATATTATGTTATCCTCCTCTGTGGTGATCATCTTATCCAGTTTGGTTTCATCTGCAAATATAGAAATTCCACTCTGTAATCCCTCTAGAAGGTCATTAAAGTGGTACTCCGGTGCTTAGACATCTTATCCCCTATCCAAAGGATAGGGGATAAGATGCCTGATCGCGGGAGTCCCGCCGCTTGGGACCCCTGTGATCTTGCACGCGGCACCCTGTTTGTAATCAGTCCCCGGAGCGTGTTCGCTCCGGGACCGATTACCGGTGACTACAGGGCGGGCAGCGTGTGATGTCACGTCCCCGCCCCTGTGTGATGTCACGCTCCACCCCTCAATGCAAGCCTATGGGAGGGGGCGTGATAGCTGTCACACCCCCTCCTGTAGGCTTGCATTGAGGGGCGGAGCGTGACATCCCACGGGGCGGGGGCGTGACATCACACGCCGCCCGCCCTGTAGTCGCCGGTAATCGGTCCCGGAGCGAACACGCTCCGCGGACTGATTACAAACGGGGTGCAGCGCGCAAGATCACGGGGGTCCCCAGCGGCGGGACTCCCGGGATAAGGCATCTTATCCCCTATCCTTTGGATAGGGGATTAGATGTCTAAGCACCGGAGTACCCCTTTAATAAACATATTGAAAAGAAGTGGACCAAGTACTGATCCCTTTTGTACCCCATGAGTAACTGACATCCAACAAAAGTAAGCTCCATTGATACTCACCCTCTGCTTCCTATCACATTGAACCAGTTGCTAATCCATTTACATATGTTCTCCCCCAGTCCCATCATTCTCGTTTTATGTACTAACCTTTTGTGTGGTACAGTATCCAATGCCTTATAAAAGTCCAGATATACTACATTCAGTGCTTCACCCCGGTCCAATCTTTACCTGACCTCCTCAAAGAAGCTGATCAGATTAGTCTGACAGAACTGATCCCACATAAACCCATGCTGGTGCTGTGTCAGAAGGTACTTTGCCCTGCAGAGTCCCCCATAAAGTCTAGTAGTGCCCACATAGTGTCATATCGTGCTCACATTATGTGATACCAACAATAGCCCACAAAGAAGAAAACAGTGCCACATTCTACTGTAACAAGTCTTTACAAACTAAGTAACGTATTGTTCTATGAGGAAACATTCTAGTTTTACCCCTTTTTTTTATTATTATTATTATTTTTTTTTTAACAGCGGACATGTTTGTTCACACCTTGCTCAGTTGCTCCTTTGCCTCATCCTGTAATAGTAAAAACCTCCTATCAATGTCAGTGATTAGACAGCTGTTCGGGGAAATGTGAAACCCTAGAAAAAGAAAAATATATTTAACAAAGTCCCCCAATGAGAGCTTTGAACAAGAACACCATGGGGCTGCTATGGACAAGAAAGAAGCATATTAAGCACAGTAGATCGTTCAGGTGGAGATAAGCTGAACATCCCTCAGTAATGCACGTGCAGGGTCAGATGTCACAAAGAAGTCCTTTTTTTACATTTTTATTTATATGCTGTGTTTGGCCACTTTATACAGACTTTGAAGTCAATGTCTACAGTGCCAAAGTAACAAAGAAATATCCATTTTATTGGATTATTAAAAGCTCTTTTAATGTAGGTAACTAACATTTGAATTTAATATGTTGAATCTGTTCCAAAATAATACAGTTTTTTTTATTTTTCAGCAGAGATATAAAATCCTAGACTGTATTCACAGTTTCCTCATAGGAGCATTCTTAAAGGGGTACTCCCCTGGAAAACAGTTTTTTAAAATCAACTGGTGCCAGAAAGTTAAACAGATTTGTAAATTACTTCTATTTTAAAATCTTAATCCTTCAAGTACTTCTCAGCTGCTGTATGCTCCACAGGAAGTTCTTTTCTTTTTGAATTTCCTTTCTGTCTGACCACAGTGCTCTCTACTGACACCTCTGTCGATTTTAGGAACTGTCTGGAGCAGGATAGGTTTGCTATAGGGATTTATTCCTACTGTCCCACTGGACAGTTCCTAAAATGCAAAAAGGTTTCAGCAGAGAGCACTGTGGTCAGACAGAAAGGAAATTCAAAAAGAAAAGAACTTCCTCTGGAGCATACAGCAGCTGATAAGTACTGGAAGGGTTAAGATTTTTAAATGGAAGTCATTTACAAATCTGTTTAACTTTCTGGCACCAAATGATTTAAAAAAAAAGTTTTCCAGTGGAGTACCCCTTTGATACAACATATAGAGCAGCAACTACAAGGTCATGTTCAATACAACTACAATATTAACTGCAATATCATGTTCAATATATCTCCTTCTAGGTTCCGGTATTCTGGGTTCAATTAACAGGTTACACTATTTCCCTTATTTCTCTGCTTCTAAATCAGTGTTTTCTAACCAGTGTGCCCCCATCTGTTGCAAAACTACAACTCCTATCATGCCCGGACAGCTAACGGCTGCAAGAGCTGGAGGCACACTAGTTGGGAAAAACTGCTCTTTATGCAAGAACTGTGTTAGTCCAAACCTTTTTTAGTGGTATAAAGTAACCGCTATATATAGTGCTTGAGCACCAAAGACAACTTAGTTCAGGTCAATAACATAAGGAGCCAATTCCATGGCAGGAGTTACTCCAAAAAAGGTTTTAAGAGAAGCATTTAGAACAGCGATCAATCAAAATACTAAAAAAGAACATACATATAAATGTCTCAGGAGGATCATTTTTCTATAAAAATCTTAATACTTCCAGTATTTATCAGCTGCTGTATACTACAGAGGAAGTTGTGTAGTTCTTTCCAGTCTGATCACAATGCTCTCTGCTGACACCTCTGTCCATGTCAGGAACTGTCCAGAGCAGGAGAGGTTTGCTATGGGGATTTGTTCCTACTCTGGACAGTTCCTGACATCGATAGAGAGCACTATGGTCAGACTGGAAAAAACTATACAACTTTCTTTGGCTGGGTTCACACTACTTTTGTAGTGTATGGGTGCTGGGTCCGGTTGGGGGGGAGCAAAAACCGCTCCCGTATCCCAGCCAGTGACATATCAGAGACCACTGTGATGAAATCTTGAATAAGAGAAATACTGCCATTGCTCTGCACATGTGTTCAGCACACTAGGGGACCCAATTACAATTAGATTTCGGGGGATACAGCTTGGGACCCCAAGCTTAAGAGTGGAATATTGGAATAAGACAATAGTCAAACTGAATGCCAATGAATTTCTTAGATTAGAAATTTGGCAACACACATAATATGAAAGTTGTCTGAAACGGTTGATTTAGAACATTTTGGTCAATGATCACTTTTTTTTTTTTTAAAGGAGGACACTGCCTCAGAAATGCATTGGAAGACATGTGGATTAAACTGTTTGCCATGCTAGCAAGGGGCTGTCATCAAGCGTTGCAGTACACGGAAGGCCCGTTACAACAGAGACACACTACCCAGCTGGAGTACTCTCTCTGAAGAGGGTTTCTAAACACAGACAACAAATTGTACTTCACAACAGAGAACCACTGAATTGAGAACAAGGAGGAACCTATTATCTACAAGCATGACTTAAAGAGGGTACTACACCCCTAGACATCTGATCCCCTATTCAAAGAATACGGGATAAGATGTCTGATCGCGGGGGGCCCGCCTCTGGGGACCACCGCGATCTCCCTGCTGCACCATGCGTTTGCTGAGAGCACCGGGTGCAGTGCCGGAGGCTCGTGATGTCATGGCCACGCCTCCTTAATTCAAGTCTATGGGAGGAGGTGTGATGTCCATTACACCCCTTCCCATAGACTTGCATTGATGGGGCGCGGTCCTGACATCATGAGCAGAGCGTGGCCGTGACGCCACGAGCCTCCTCCCCGCATCGCCAGTAATCTGACACGGAGCGAAGTTTGCTCTGTGCACCAGATGTCTGTGGTTCTGCAGCCAAAATTGTGGTGGTCCCCAGTGGCGGAAACCCTGCGATCAGACATCTTATCCCCTATTCAAGATGTCTAGGGGGTGGAGTACCCCTTTAAAGCACAGAAAGAGGCTAATACAGTTGCTATTTTGTTGGCATGTAGGTAGTGAAAATGGTTAAATCTCTTTATGAGGTTGTATACATAGCAAAGCAACAGACACGAGACCTCGCGCCACAATACAGCAGCCTAAAATATAACAACAAAGTGCAAACATTTTTTTGTTAGCATACAAATAAGATAAGTGTACCACTGTAATAAGACGAATACAAAAGTAAAAATTCCACCCCATTTCTACCCACCCCTACTGACCAGCTAGAGAGTGAGAAAAAATGTAATACCTTTACTGCTAATCTCCCCAAATAAATAAATTGGATTGTCGATCCTAAAACTAGGGTCAGTATTATGTCGCTCTTGAAATGCAACACATGCAACATGGACATGACATAACTGAACATAACCAACATTAAAAAATAGACAAAACGGTAATTATGTACAAACCTGATCAGCCCTCTCTTACGACCCTACAAATACAAATACTACATACAGTACAAAGTACAATCTAATCACACCCCACATTTGTAACAAAAAATGTACTGGACACTCATGCAGTATGCTTCCGTTTATATGGACTTTAAAGACACACGTATATGCTCTAGTGTTTACATAGTGACTTTGAATTACTCACTTTAATCTTTTTTTTTTAAGTTAATGAATGAAGGTTCTTTGCATTAAGTATTGTCAGGAAATGCCTTCACATGTAAAGTATGCAGAGCTCTCTCATCTAGCGGGCAGGGTTTCCTGACACATTCCATAGGTTAACACTGAGACTTGAAGTCATTTCATTCCATGGCTGTGATACTTAGTAAATGATATTACTAATTGACATTGACTGTAACAGCTGAAGTCACCGGAACTCACTTCTACCAGGACAATTATGTGTCAGGAAATAAGGATGGGTCATCACTGAGGAAGTCTAGGAAACAATAGTTGACATTTAACAAATGGGTTTAGACCTCAGGCTTTGACTCCAAATAAATTCATGGCTCAGGCAAGACTTCAAATTTAATTCAGAGCTCATACCAAATCCCCCAAAAAAATTCAGACCCCAGATCAGTCCCAAAGAAAATTGAGACCACAGACTCTATTACATACATACATCCCCAGTGGTCTCCCATCTTGGCCAGTGATCAGCTAAATGGGCAGGTCCTGAACCGAGCTATCGTTGAAAGCAGGAAGAAGACAGACCAGAAGTATTACAAAAGCTGCCGTGGGTCTGGCAGGGTATCAGGATTTTTTTTGTTGTTGTTGTTTCACCCCAACCAGCAGCATATTAATTGTTTTGCCCATGCTGGCATATCCCCTTAAGACTGGTCTTCCATAAAGCAGCCTGAAACATAAGTCACCTGGAGTTAGATTCACCAGATGAGACTTGCATAAACTGATGCTAGTTATTACATAAGAAAAAGATGGTGTACATACCTTAAAGGATTCTTGGGGGCATTTATCATTGTGGGTGTAAGTGAAGCAATATCAGTTGATCAGTTTGATGCCTACTGTGCCCAGATCCGCCCGGCCTGTGTTTTTTCCTTCGTTTTTTTCCTATATGCTAATTAAGTGCTAACTGGCACAGGCTGCGTAACTGGCACTCTGATGTCAGCGGCCAGCAGCCGCAGCGCTGCCCAGCTCATCAATATTCCTCCCCTCCCTTTGCCTCTTCCTCTTCTCCCCACGATGTAATGAAGAGGGAGAGGCGGAGGGAGGGGAGGAATACTGATGAGCTGGGTGGCGCTGCAGCCGGAGGCAGCTGATGTCAGAGTGCCAGTTACCCCACCTGTGCCAGTTAGCATTTAATTAGCATATACAGAAAAAGGAAGATATCAGCCGAACGGCCAGGCGGATCCAGGCACAGTAGACATCAAACTGATCAGCCAGTACTGCTGGTTAGTGCGGGGGCGAGCAAGCTGACAATTTCCCTTTAAGGATAAACCAAACAGTGACTAAAATCTGGGTTGCAGTTATGATGGCTCTCAAGATGGCTAGATTTAAAAAAAAAAAGTTATAAAGTTGATAAAAGAAAAAATATAAAATCATGCATTTTGGGTGCATTACTTTTTTTTTTTATTATATAATTCCAAAATGATTGGGGGGGGGGGGGGGGGGTTTACTTGCAGATCCACATTTGGATCCTACTGGAAATTCATAGAGATTGAAAATTAAAAATTCCATCCCTGCCACAGAGGAAGGGGTAAAATCCACAGTGAAAATCCTTGATAGAAATTGACAAGCTGGGGGTTTGAAATATTTTAAAATATTTCAAAAGGGAAAACCTTACGTGGGTGAAAATGGTAAAATCTCATCTATTTGCATTGTACTGAAAATCATTGTGAATTTTACCCATCCCCTGTTGCTCCCATGCCCATATTACTCCGATCCCCACCCCCTGGTGTCCCTTGTGACTAGCTGCAGTGGTCACATGTGTCTACACAACATCGCTAGAGCCAGACAGAGGACAGGTGAGGCATCATACCAGGAGTGGCAGGTAAGGTGAGGAATATTTCTTTTGTTTCTTTATAGCATTAAAAGCTCTCTGTAGAAAAATTATGGAGTTGGAAAAACCATTTTATTTCCTGACTTTTCTTTTACCTTGTAATCTCGAGTTTGTGGTTATTTCATCAAGCGAGATGTTTACTGTCATTGTGCTCCGACACAGAACAGAACTTGTCTCTCTTGATAACAGATGTAAGGAGCCCACCAGAGTGGGAAGCATCGAGGAGCTTCAGGAATATATAACATTTCTTGATTATAACAGTATATAGCTAAACAATAGAATAAAAGGAGGGAGAAGAATGATTGGGGACATATATATCACTATTCTCTTTCCTATTACGTTGGAATATTGCAAGCTCATTTCTTTTTTGTTTTACTGTCTGTGCTGTAATGTCAGCACCCAGAACTTTTGCAATCTGAAAAGGTAATTGGAATCCAAAGGATTCGATTCATGAAATATTTAACATAAAGATAATTTTTAGTCCAGAGCCTCAGCCAATACTCTGTGCTTCTTCTTGACCTGTCTTTTGCCTCTGACAGTCGATCACTCCTTCCTTTAACAAATTATCTCATCCCATGGCTCTTAAGTACCACCTTTATGCTCATGACACTAAAATCTACCTTTTCAGTCAAGATGTCAACTCTCTTCAATCTAGGAACCCAAAGTGTCTCTCAGCTTTCTTAAACTTGCCATGAAGAAAATGTCTCCGATCTTGCTCAACCTCCACAATCAAATCTATCATTTACTGTCAAAGGTTCCACTCTCTCCTGAGTCTCACAAGTCCCTTGCCTCAAGGTAACCTTTGATTCTTCCATTATTTTTAAACCCTTTACCACCTCCTGCCACTTCTACCTGAAAAAAAAAAAATCTCTAATCATCTCTTTGACTTAACAAGAATGCTAGTATATACCCCCATCACCACCCACTTAGTCTACTGCAATTTCCTTCTCTGTGACCTTCCATCTAACAGGTAATCTCAAATCAACCCTTATGAGTCCCACCGTAAATACGCAATTACAATAACCCTTTGGAGGGCAACGCCCCCCTCTGGGAAGAAGAACCCTGTTTCTAGGGTCTCACTTAAAACTTCCCTTTTATTGGTGTGCTTTAAATTGATACTATTAAACAATACACTGGGATTTAAAATCATCAGTGGGCTCTCTATGTTTGACTAGCCTTGTTATTGGCTTTATTCCCAATCTTGGGATCAGTATGGAGTGGATCAGATGCTGTACCGGAGGTCTCTCACACCTTCCTTTATTGTTCTTTGGTATATATGAGCTTATATTACTGCATCTTGCATATCTCTGGATGCTAAATCCACCTCACCTCTCTTTATTGTTTTCCCTAATTTGCTGTCACATATAGAGAGTCACTGTCTAAAAAGCTATCGCCGGCTTCCCCAATTTTTTTGCCAAAGACCTAGCTTATTTTTAAGCAATTTCTGCTTAAAAATACTGTTAACGATGACATACAATGCTGTCCATGACTTATCCTCTCCATACATTTCTGACCGGATCTCCTGATACCTCTGCTTACACACTCTCCAATCCATACAGGACCTTTGTCAGTGTTTTGTCTTGTCTGCCCCTTATACAACTTTCTTCAAGATTTCTCCTGAGCTTCCCTCATACTGAAACTGACTGCCCTGACAAATAAGACTCTTACCCACAATTTAAACCTTTAAGCGCAACTTAAAACCCAAATTTTCAGAACCGTCTACAACCTACAGTACACCTACTGCCACCGTACTGTTTAATGAACAACTTCTTTTCTCTCATGATGGACTCAGTTGTGTGTAATGACTGTTGTGACTCTTAGAAGCTCCTAATGTGCTCCCCCTCTTCCTTTTTCTCCAATCACTGTGCTTTCTCCTTGCTTCTTGTCTTTGTCCCTTCATTGCCCAACCAATACCATCTATGATGCCCCTGAGGTTTATGTACATGTGGCTTTGGAGCTTCTTCCTCTTCCTTAATCATCCCCTGATGAAATGCCAGTGAAGAGCCTGTTGCACCTTTCACTCCCCATTTATTCACCATTATGGTCAACATATTAACTGTAATTCATACTTCTGGTTTCCTACAGTTATGTGCATGACGTTGTTTAACTTTCAAATCACATTGGCAGGGAATGATGAACAATGGTTGCAAAGTAGACAGCAATCTACTGTCTCCCCCCCCCTCTCACCTTGCAGATCGTAAACCCTCCCTCTCCCTCTGTATCAATAATTTTTTTAAGTCATGTTTATTATGCTTGCAGTTGTCTTATGTTATATACTTAACCTGTATATGATATTGTTATTCCACACACTTCAATTATTGGTCTCCAAGACTGTAGATATGACTGAAAATTGTAGAGACTTTAAAACATCACTTTTATTAGTATTCTCCTTAAAATATTACCAATAGTGTAAACCAAATATTATATTCCATATTCGGCTGCCATCAGATTATTTCCACAGATATTATAAAAGGATATACAGGATATAGATAGATGCAACCAGTCCAGATATTGCACATGTTGATACAATTCACACAGCCTCATGTCCAACACTTCTTCACTCTCCCTTAGACTATTGCACATATGCCACTATTTCACTTTATGCCAGAGTATTGCACAAATATCAAGGATTGCACGTCCCTCCTAGTATCCTTATACAGTTCAGGGGGTATAGCCAAAGTTAGGTGTCTCTACACAGGTCAATACTTGTTGCATCATCCACATAATATTCCTATTGCACAGTCCACATAAATATTTCATCAGCACCATGCATCATTATTGTAGACTATACTGTATTGCACCTTCCACTGTTATTGCACAAGTGTATTCCCCTGATCGTAATTAAAAGGCAGTGCAGAGATAACTTATTTACAAAAACCTGTATTCCGGTACTTGCTTCCTCCAGTGATCCGGTTTCTGTTTCCTTGCATTTCGGCACTGGGTACTCCTATGTAACCAGGGAGTGATGGTTATTATTTTTAAAGATTCGATGTGTTTCCTGCTGTCAATTCGTCAGGAATCAATGGACAGCATTCATTTTTGTCCATATTGCACCCTGCGGATCTCTCCTTATGTGCATGTGCAGAACTCTGATGACGGCATTGATTCCTGACCAATTGACAGTGGGAAACGCATTGAATCTTTAAAAATAATAACCATCACTCCCTGGTTACATAGGAGTACCCAGTGCCGGAATGCAAGGAAACAGAAACCGGATCACTGGAGGAAGCAAGTACCGGAATACAGGTTTTTGTAAATAAGTTATCTCTGCACTGCCTTTTAATTACGATCAGGGGAATACACTTGTGCAATAACAGTAGAAGGTGCAATACGGTATAGTCTACAATAATGATGCATGGTGCTGATGAAATATCTATGTGGACTGTGCAATAAGAATATTATGTGGATGATGCAACAAGTATTGACCTGTGTAGAGACACCTAACTTTGGCTATACCCCCTGAACTGTATAAGGATACTAGGAGGGACGTGCAATCCTTGATATTTGTGCAATACTCTGGCATAAAGTGAAACAGTGGCATATGTGCAATAGCCTAAGGGAGAGTGAAGAAGTGTTGGACATGAGGCTGTGAGAATTGTATCAACATGTGCAATATCGGGACTGGTTGCAATTCATCAAGTAGATACTGCTGCTGTAAAAATGGACTATGTGCAATACTATGAATAGCTACTGATAGAGGAATATGTGCAATACAGAAGAGTATTAGTGCAATATATCCTGAGAGACCTGAATAACAAAGATCGAGATAGTAGATGTGAGTACGAGTACCATCTATCTATATCCTGTATATCCGTTTATAATATCTGTGGAAATAATCTGATGGCAGACGAATATGGAATATAATATTTGGTTTACACTATTGGTAATATTTTAAGGAGAATACTAATAAAAGTGATGTTTTAAAGTCTCTACAATTTTCAGTCATATCTACTTAACCTCTCATCATATGTACAGTGCCATGGAATTAATCACACTTTAAACTAAATAATAATAATATTAATAAAATGGGTGTTTTTCCATGAATGAAATCAGTTCCTAAAGTCCTAATACTGCATGAAGTTTTTAAAACAATACTGACTGACATGAGTGTATATTTCTTGTTATTCTCTCCCATTGGGGGTAATAAAAAAAAAGGTTGATAATGTGTTCATAGATTAATGCATTTTGGTTAAAAACTAAGAAAAAAATAATAGATTTCCATATTTTCTACATTGATATCAATAGTATGATTCGTGTATCCCTGTGCTGAAAGTTTCACAGGACTCACGTTCTCATCCATTCCCTCCGATGTAAACAGAGAAATAGTTTCCATTGCTTGCCCTTTGTAACGTTTCTTACTGTGCTACGGCATGAAATCAAAGCAAACCAAAGTGCCGAATACAATCTGACCAAAGATCTACATTGACCAGATCCCCCACACAGGTAGACCACTCTAACACTCATCACTCATTCTATATAAAGCAAATGCTTGTGTATAAAGCCAGGCAGGCACATAAAGTACAGTAAAGGTCAGTGATGCAGCAGACGCTTGTGTTCTCCTTTCTTATGCTTTATGAAGCTGAATATACCAGGAGAAATGTAAATCATGGTAATATCAGGATTTATTCAGGCACTTGTGATCATCAGTAATAAAAGAAAATATTATAAACAAGTGGATCTCAATGTTTTGCACACAGCTAAAAAGGACTGGTATCATGTATTAACTATTTTCTCACTAACTTTTCAACAAACTTTTCAGGATAAGCTGCCATATATGAACAGGAGGAGTGCTACTATTTCTGGCCATTATATAGCTTGTATATGGCATTTTACTATTACCTTTTACATTTTTATGTATCCTTGGGCAAAGCCACTTACTTGAAGGCATTTAGCAGAGGGGTTCCAGATACGAGCCCGTCACAGGGATAGATGTGGCCCTGAGGATTCCTACACCTTGATCCAAGTGCTAAAGGACTCTCGCCCTAAAGCACCACAATGACTTTTCCTTGGCAGTGGGATACACAAAAAAAAAACACTTCAGCTAGCTCTGGAACTTGTGGGAGATGCTTGGGGCCTACCCTGATTGAAGGTATGAGGGCAGGAGACTTCTGTGGGATGTTACCTCATTTCTGTTGGTCCCCTCCCTATTCCAGGGGACTGACTTGCCCTGTTATCAGGTCTACTCTCCAGCTTTTACATTGGAAAACAATGAACTCTTGCATAAAAGTTAAAGGCACAGTAAACTGGAAATAAAAAAAAACATAATAAAAAACATTTTCAAGACACAATAAGACTGAGATTTTGCTCATAAATAGGCACCTTAGGGGACAGCAACCACCCAATCAGAGTTCAGGTAGCAAAGGAATTCCTGTTCTGGGACACCACAAATACCCATGGAGCACTATTTCATTCATCTCCATACCTGACCAGAGAAGGCTGCCATCAAAACTCACAGACCATGCAAGGAGGGCATCAGACAAAGACCTCAATGGCTACACCGAAGGAGCTCTAAAGATTCAAAGATTAATTTAAGAGTGATAAAAAAAAAATAAAAAAAAAAAAAAAAGAGTTTTAGGGTACGTTCACAAGTACAGAATCTGCTGCATATTTTCTGAAGCTGATTTAGCTACCTATTGAAGTTAATGGGTAGCAAAATTTTCTGCACAAAATGGTCTGCTGGCCCCTGGCCTGCTTGTAACGACATTCTGCCACTCCTAGCAGCCACACAGGGGCCTGCAAGTCGCTGTGTGCATGCGCAGTGTACTTGGACTATGTGAACGCACCCTAAAGTAAAGAACACATAAGGAGTTTGCCAAACAAATACATATTGCTGGCCCATTGAGACTAAAATTTCACTTTCTATCCTCATGGTAAAGGCATGGGAAACATTATGTGAGGCGCAAACTGAACACTTCTCATTACCCTAAGAACACCAACAGTGATGCATGGTGTGGTGGTGGCTGTATCATATTGTGGGGAAACCTTTCATTTGCAGGGACTAAAAAACTGGTTAAGACAAAGAAAGATGCATGTTAGTAAATACAGGGCAATTATAGAGGAAAATCTTTTTCAGTCTGTCAGAGATTTGAGACTGGGCAGAGATTCACCATTCAGCAGGACAATGACCATAAACATACTGGTAGAGGTACTCTGAAGTGGTTAATGGGGACACATTGAAATGTCTTGGAATGTTTATGGGGATGTCAATCTGAAGAAGTGGGAAAGAAGCATTGAAATGCGTCATTGCCCATTTTATTGTTTTATTTTGTTCTAATAAACAAGTGCCTAAGGGCATTGGTACTATACTCGAGCAGCAGAAGTAAACAGCGGCGGATGTTAAAGGAGAATGTTTATTTAGATTAACTGTAGAAATTAGTTATTCTACTGTGTGTCCAGAATACATGATTATATTTGTTTGGACAATTTGATGGTCTTTTGGTGCATTCGTATCATTTCAGCTGTAACTCTTTTTGAGCATACAAGAAATAGAAACTTATTTATGCTGCCCTTGGCACCAAGCACATGGTACAAATATCCAGCCAGCTTCTTCTTTACCCGAGGTACAACCCAGGACTACTGCAATAACCTCTAGTCTGTCTATATACTAATGCATAAAAGACTCACAGCTCCTTAATACATCAGTATCTGTATCTAGTAATAAAGACTGTCTAGTAAGAATTGGACACTCCTCAGCACAAGACCTTAAACTGTTTATAATGGTTGTAAATATTTGGTCACTCATTTAGTTGTTGGCTGTGTTAACAACAACTCAGATTATCCACTAATATTCTAGAATAAACAAGAGAAGAGCAAAGAGAACTTTATTAAACTACTCATCATCGTCCTGCTGTTACGGCTGTATCTTACGAATGAGAAGATGTCTGAAGATGTTATCTGCATAAGGCTTACCTAGGTATATGAGACCCTGTACCTGTGAATAAACCAAAGTAGGACATCTTAAAATGTATCAATGTTATAAACATTTTAAATAATAAAACAGTAACCGTAAAATACAGAAAAAATTACTAGGAAAAATGCATCATAGCATGAAAAGCAATACAAGTTTAAAATAATTTAATAAAGAGGGAGATGATTGAAAAAGCCATCTCAAAAGCCATGCCCCCTCCCATACACTTTTTATTGAGGGGCAGAGTGTGACATCACAAGGGGGCGGAGCCGTGATGTCATGATACTCCGGCCCCTGTGTCGGGAGTAGGAATGAGCGAATTGAATCTGATTAAGTCGAATTGCAACGATTGAGAATATCGCTGCGATTCGGTCACGCAAATCGCTTCATTAAACTCCATTTAGTGCGGTCCAGGCTCCAGGGCATCTAAGATGGTGGCTCCACATGTCAGGACATGGGGCAAGGAATTCTGGGAAGGCAGGAACAAGGGTAGGCGGTATGACCCTGAATGACATGCAGCATGCAGCCTATCAGCAGCCAGCCACCCCATCATGTCAAAGCCCTATATAATCAGCAGCCATCTTGTGGCCAGTCACTTCAGCCTTTTATTGCAGAGAGAGTCACATCAGTGTTCTATTGCAGAAAGAGAGGAACAGAGAGCAGTGTGTGTTGCACAGAAAAGCATTTTTACAGCAGCGATTCACCTCAAGCCCAAATCCAGCCTAGAAGCACAGATAGGGAAGGGAGTGAGATTGAGAGAGAGAGTGCAATTTTGGATGTAATACACAGCAACTGTGTGCCGCAGCACTGGTGTGTACAACAACTGAAAAGCTAATATTAGCCTGCCAGTTAGGGTGAGCAGAGCACTTAAAACATATTGTCCTCTATTAAGAGTAACCTGTGCATACAAAGTGGTGTACCATTTAGTTCCTGTTAAAGTCTTAAGGGCCTAGAACCTGTGAAAGGCTAGGCAAAAGTACTTACCTGCTGGTGTTGTAGACCAATACTGTTTTAAGCGTACAGGAGCGCATTGTCCTCCCCTCATGAGTGCATACCATATACGTACATCTAAGTGTTGTACCATTTTGTTCCTGTTAAAGTCTTAATGGCCTAGATACTGTGAAAGGCTAGCCAAAAGTACACACCTGCCGGTGTTGTAGACAAATACTGTTTTAAGCGTAGTGGTGCGTATTGTACTCCCCCATATACACACTAAGTATGTTAGGCAGAGAAGTGCCCAGAGGAGTGGCAGAGGCCTAAATTCATCAGGCAGAGGTCGCAGCAGACTAGGGGTAAGTGGCAGCAGGAGTTGCAGCGAGAAGCCTGAGCTCCCGGTATCAGCTAGCGGTCGTGTTTTGACCACCAACCTATCTGCTGTCATCAATTGGTTAACACTCTCATCCACTCCATCACAAATGACATCTGGCACCCCCAGTCAGCAGTCAGTGGGTTTCTCAGACACAACCATCTGTTGGCATGGCCCAGGAGCAGTCCCTGTCCTCCCATTGCCTCTGTCCTATGCTGCTCCCTCCCCACAGAAGTTTCTTATGCTGTGGGTTCAGCTCCACTATTTAGTGAGGACGAGCTACTAGAGGACAGTCAGCAGCTACTTCCCAGCCAAGAAGTGGAGGAGGCTTCCGTCGGTTCCTCTGCTAGGTGGGCAAGTAGGGATGAGTAGAGTGGCGTGGAAGGTGGTGTTGCGAGCGTTCAGGCTCCTGAAGCAGACACTGTTACGGAACCTGAGGAGGACATCAGTGACATGCAGACACAACTCGATAATGATGAAGCCAATTACTCTTGAGAGCCGAGTGTGTAGAAGGGGCGTCAGCGTCATCAGGAGGAGAAGAGGGTTGATGCAGCAGCTGAGCCAGCAAGGTGGTAGCATGGTTGGCAGTCAGCATAGTGGCAGAAGCGGAAAGTCTGGAGCCAAACTTACCTGGAGTAGACCCCCTACCGGCAGCCTACCTTCCCAGGAGGTGGTGGAACAGGGGTTCCTGTAGTCGACGGCAGTAGCAGTCAATCAGTGCGGACTGTTGGTGGTAAAATCAGCTACTCAGCGGTGTGGCAGTTTTTCATCAAGCATCCGAAGGATGTTAACCTGGGTGTCGGCAGAAGGTGAAGCATGGCCAGGGTCCCAATGTTGGCACCACGGCCCTGCGTCAACATATGCAGAGTCACCATAAAGCAGCATGGGAGAACCCTGGCTCCGATGTGGTGGTCCAGCTTGCTGCATCAACCAGTGGCACGCCGCTCCCTGTTTCAGCCAGCCATAGCTCCACCACCTCTGCCTAGGGGAGCTGTGTGTCATACCCATATTTTGTCGCTCCAGATGCTCCTATTCCTCCGACTGCGAGTCAGTCATTCCGCTAGCAATCCTTCCGCGAAGCCATGTCCAAGAAAAAACAGTATGCGCCCACTCATCCAACAGCATAGAAGCTGAATGTGCTCCTGTCCAAGTCCCTACCTTTTCAATTGGTGGACTCTGCACCTTTCAGAGAATTGATGGCTTGTGCCGAGCCAAGGTGGAGAGTCCCAAGCCGTCATTTCTTTGCGAAGAAGGCAGTACCAGCCCTGCACAATTTTGTGGAACAGAAGGTGGGTCAGTCCTTGAGCCTGTCTGTGTGCACCAAAGTGCATGGCAGCGTTGACATGTGGAGCTGTAACTATGGTCAGGGACAATACATGTCCTTTACGGCCAACTGGGTGAATGTTGTTCCTGCAAAGCCACAACAGCAACTTGGACAGGTCACGCCGCTTCCACCTCCACGCTTTCAGGCCATTGGTCCTGTGACAGTGTGCGACACCGCCTCCTCATCCTCCACCGTGTCCTCAGCCTCCACTGTAATGACAAGTCTCAGTGCCCCTCTAGCATACCATGTGTGCAGGGCACGGCAGTATTAAGCTGTTCTTCACATGGTTTATCTTGGCGAACTGAGTCACACAGGGGAGGAAGAAATCGAATCATGGCTTACTCCACGAAAACTGGAAATGGGAACCATGGTGACCGACAACGGACAGAACATCTTGTCTGCGCTGCGACAAGGAAGCCTGAGACATGCTCCCTGCATGGCACACATGTTCAATCTGGTTGTCAAGCAGTTCCTGAAGTGTTCCCCCCATCTGCAAGACATCTTAACAATGGGAAGGAAGCTTTGCATGCACTTCAGCCACTCGTACACTACAAAGCACACCCTCTTTGAGCTGCAGCATCAGAATGTATTCACCAATATAGTCTGATTTGTGATGTTTCCACAAGTTGGAATTCCACCCTCCATATGTTGGACTGACTATACAAACAGAGAAAACCATCACCATTATTGATGATCCAAGCGGATAGGGGGACTCCCCTGTGTAACTTCAATGTCAACCAGTGGCAGCTCATACGGGACACCTGACGTTTGCTCAGGCCCTTTGAAGAAGCCACACTATTAGTCAGTTGCCAGGATTACAGGATGAACAACGTCATTCCACTGCTTCATCTACTACAACACGTGTTGGAAACTATGACTGGTCAGGGCACTGGAGACGAGACGCCTACATCTCACGGCCACATGAGCCCTGTGGGGGCTGAACTGGAGGAAGAGGAGGAGGGGGAGGGGCACAGTGGAGCACAGTTTAGGTTTCGCGAGATGGGCAATTTTTCTAGTCATCTGACAGGCGAGGAGGAGCCGGAGCAGCTGGAGGAGCTAGAGGGTTATGACTAAGGCAAGAGAGGACCCACACACCGTGGCAGTATGCAGTGGAGATGTAGGCAGGGAGTCCCTCCGAGTCACTTGCACAAATGGCACGATGCATGCTCACTTGATTGCATAGTGACCACCGAATGGTCACCATTTAGCAGCGGGATGATAGGGATGATCGCAGATGAGTAGCTTTCTTCACCCGCATAGTGAAGCAACTCATCATCAGCAGGTAGACCTGGAGCAGGAAGGAAGGAAGTCCGGCATACGAAAATCAAACTATATTAGGCGATAAAAGCAGGCACAAACACCAAGAGGAACATCAGCAGGACATCTTCCTATTTCCCCCTACAACACTGCCATGTCCCAGGGTTTTTAGGTGGAAATAGAGAGAGTTTCCTGTGTGGGGCCACCCTTTTTAGGGTGAGCAATACTTGCCAAGAAGGGAATTAATAGGGTGAGAGTAGGGCCTTACAGGGGAAGTTTTTACTCCCACTGGTTACAGTTGACCATACGTTGTTTACTTCAACCTTTTAAAGGTCTTTGCATCACATCAATACTTGGTGGTTTAGGTGGCACATGGTTTTTTTTTTGCACACCTTTCCTTTTGTTTGATTAAAAAAAAATTTGGGGTCCATATATTTTATCGTAAGCATATTATTAAAAGTTACATTTTACGTAATGCATATCCTCAATACTTACTTGTTCACACTAACACTTTTACAAAAGAGACTTTTCTTCTGCCTACCTGCCTCAGCTACTTTTCTTATCCTGCCACCCGGCTGATGCCACACATCTGATGCCAAGTTCTCCTTTTTTCACCCACCTTCGTGTCTGGGTACTGGTATTATCACCCACTGCACCACTCTGTCACCTGGTCACTTTCAGGACTCCTGATGCTCCTGCTGCCACATCCAGGCTGTCTCATTCTGCCACTATATGGTCTCCTCATGCTGCCACCAACTCCAGGCTGTGTCATTAAGCCATTTTATGTTCTCCTCATGCTGCTGCAAACTCCAGGCTTTGTCATTCAGCCACTATTTGCTGCTGCCAACTCCAGGCTGTGTCATTCAGCCACTATGTGGTCTCCACATGTTGCCGCCAACTCCAGGCTGTGTCATTCAGCCACTATATGTTCTCATGCTGCCGCCACCTCCATGCTGTGTCATTCAGCCACTAAATGATCTCCTCATGTTGCCGCCGCCACCTCCTTGCTGTGTCATTCAGCCACTATATGGTCTTCCTTATACTGATGCCACCTCCATGTTCTGCGACAGTGATTCTAATAGCGATGCCTCTGATCTGCATGTCATACAGAATAACAGTATTATTTCACTAACCCAGCACACACCCTATGTGTGTTATAGCAAGGCAAAGTGTTCTACACCACTATTGAGGCTCTCTGTAGGCTAGAAATAGCAGTTTGTAATAGCAATTCGCTGCAAATAAATTTGGACCGAAACTCATTTTTGGGCAAAATTCGGCGAATCGGTTGAATCGAATTTTTAAAAAATGTGCTCATCTCTAATCGTGAATCATCATGCACTGAGCAAACATAGCTCCATGCAGTGACAACTCGGGGGCTGCAGGAGAGATTGCAGGGGTCCCACAATCAGATATCTTATCCTCCATCCTTTGGATAGGGGATAAGATGTCTAGGGCAGAGTACCCCTTTAAGCTGAAAATGGGTTTGGTCCTTAAGGGGTTAAAGGGATTGTCCATGGAGATAAAAATGTATTACCTTCCCTCACTCCCCAGCATTTCCCTTCCTACCCATTCCAAGAAAGCTTAATAGTTTCCCTTGTCTTGAAGGGGGTGTGCTGTGGTATCGGGAGAGGTATTAAATTGGGGCAGCTGTATGTAGGTGACTACCTGCCACCCTGTGCTGCAAGTGGTAATACTGCAGTGTCCTGTTTTCATCTATAAGCTGCATAGGAATAGGTTGTAGTGTAGTGTAAATTCTGTTTATACATGGTGAGTTAAACTTGTCTAATGTACTCTATTGCTATCAGACAGCTTCACATGTGCATACTCTGACTTAAGAAGTCATGCAATAGTTTACATTTTCTGAACTGCCACCACTGGTGGATAAGAGAAAAGTGTATAAGAATTGGGTCACATGATTCCTTGATCACATAATTGATGATCACATGACCAATTTATGCCTAGAAGCCTTTAGAATGTTTTGAGGGATGCATCCGCATAGGATAACCCTCTCTCAAAGAGGGCTGGAACCATTCAAATTCAGTTAGTCCCCTCTCAGTAGAGTAAACCTTAAAGGGGTACTCCGGTTGATTTAAAAAAAAAAAAAAAAAAAAAGTTTTCCACTGGTGCCAGAAAGTTAAACAGATTTGTAAATTAAGGGAAAAAGAAATGGTAACCATAACCTCAAGGCCAATATCAGATAGCCTGATACATGATGAAAAATTAAAGGAAGCGTGATTCAAATATATGATGAAAAACCATATAAATTTATAAAAAATACATACTGTATAACAAGTAAATTGTGTAGAACCTCTTTCATATGGCCCTTGTGAGGATGTAAATGCAATAAATGAATGTTAAAACATAGTACATAAAACAGCACCACTCTGTGCAATGATTGGAAACAGAGTCCGGCATTTGTTAATTCAGAATATAAGCTTTTCACAGTCCGCAAATAAAGATGTTAATATATGTAGACTCTGGTCCATGTATTGGACAGCAATAAAGAGTATATTTACCAGCCAGATGGAGTAGCCAGATGAAACTTGCCAGAGGATTGGTGCCGGCAAGCACCCATCCGCAGAGGGGTCCGAGTGTGCTGAATGTGGGCGTCGGCGTGCGCTCCACCAAGTGGAAGCCGCTAGTGATGGTAGGATAAAACACAGCTTGCAGACATCCGATGGACGAATCTCATGGAAAGACTTGGTGTCTGATGTCAGTCAGGTAGGAGAGCTGGATGGATAAAGGCTGCGGCCATTGTATGGAAAGCAATGTTATACTTGCTATAGCGGTGATGTTCGCTGATAGATAATCCAAATGTCAGTGGTGCGTTAATGATGCATTTCTAGACGTGTTTCAGGGTACCTTATGATGATGACCATTTCCTCAGTAGAAGTATGTGATAATAGAAGCAATGGTTCCTTTTATACAAACATGGTGATGATTTGAACAAATAGAAACAGGTTACCCCATTGGGGGATATAAAAACAGAAATGGATTCAAAGTGTATTCTTGGAAACATTTTGTATAACATTTTGTATCTTACTATACATATACTATGGTACAATTCACTGATGTATACAGTATTAGAAAACTGGATGAACACCATAAAAATGTGTATGAAATACATAGGGATCAGATAGAATAAGAAAAAATGATATCAACAATACATAAATATCTCAGGATATTCATAATCACAAAATGTCAAAATGAAAATGGAAGATAATGGGAATAAAATAAAATAAAAAATAGAGATAAAAATAAAAATGTTATAAAAAAAATTGAAAATAAAAAATAAAAGTATAGATGAAAAATCTGGAACAGAAAATAAAATACAAATACTAAATAAGAAATATAGGTATACAGAATAAAAACAATAATAATCAAAGTATGGCTAAAATTAAAAATAATAATAGAAACAAGAAATGAATAACACATGAATTGTAATAAAAATAATGGAAGTAAAATTAATAATTAAAAATTAAAATAATAAAAATAATAATAAAAAAATTGTAAATTACTTCTATTTAAAAATCTTAATCCTTCCAGTACTTATTAGCTGCTGAATACTACAGAGGAAATTCTTTTCTTTTTGGAACACATAGCTCTCTGCTGACATCACGGCACAGTGCTTTCTGCTGACATCTCTGTTCATTTTAGGAACGGTCCAGAGCAGCATATGTTTGCTATGGGGATTTTCTCCTACTCTGGACAGTTCTTAAAATGTACAGAGAGGTCAGCAGAGAGCACTGTGCCCGTGATGTCAGCAGAGAGCTCTGTGTTCCAAAAAGAAAATAATTTCCTCTGTAGTATTCAGCAGCTAATAAGTACTGGAAGGATTAAGATTTTTTAATAGAAGTCATTTACACAAATGTTTAACTTTCTGGCACCAGCTGATTTAAATAAAAAAATTAAAAAGTTTTCCATCGGAGTACCCCTTTAACTGGATTATATTACACTACTGCTCAATACATTACTTCTGCTTAGAAAGCTACCAAGGGGATTTTGCCTTCATTTTATACATTGAGTCTCAAACTGTATAACCTTATTACTACCCTGTGCTGTTAGGATATTGTATATTGTCTTGGTGTTCCCAGAGGGTTCTTAAAGTAAAGTTTGTTCCTGTTTCCAAGTTTATACTTTTTTGGTTGAAGTCAGTTGCATCTATCATTAGTACCCAGGCAGCTATACCATAGTGTGCTCCAGGGTTAATAGTGTTGAGTGTGAATATTCAAAATGCAAATTTTTACAGGTTGCTGGGTGGGGCTGGAATGGACCCAGCATTCATGGTACATATTGGCACTAATGACAAAGTAAGAGGTAGGTGAAGTGTCCTTAAAAAGGATTTCAGGGACTTAGGCCGCAAGCTTAAGGCAAGGACCTCCAAGGTAATATTTTTTCTGAAATATTACCTGTACTACGAGCCCCACTAGAGAGGCAGCGGGAGACCAGGGAGGTAAACAAGTGGCTCAGAAGCTGGTGTAGGAAGGAGGGGTTTGGGTTCATAGAGAACTGGGCCAACTTCGCTGTCGGATACCGACTCTTCCGTAGGGACGAGCTGCACCTCAATGGGGAGGGTGCAGCTGTGCCCGTGGGGGGAAGATGGATAGAAGGGTGGAGGAGTGATTAAACTAGGGACTGGGGGGGGGGGGGGGGGGACGTAGAGGGGGAAGATAATGTACATAGAGAGGGGGAACTTATTAATGTACGTGGGGGTGGAGCGGAGGGAGGGGTTAGAATAATTAATAGGGATAGACTTCATAGGAAGAAAAAGAAAAAAACATACACCTTTGAATTGCATGTTGACTAATGCCAGAAGTCTGTCCAATAAAACAGAGGAACTGGAGTGGTTGATGTCTGAAAATTATGACATGGTGGGTATAACAGAGACTTGGTTGGACGATAGCTGTGACTGGGCGGTCAACATACAGGGTTATAGTCTATTCAGGAAGGATCTGACATAACAGAAAGGGGGAGGAGTTTGTCTTTATGTGAAATCGAGTCTGAAAGCCGCACTGTGGAAGGATATATGGGAGGGAAATGATAAAAAATTCTTATAGGGGTTTGCTATAAGCCACCAAACATAACGGAAGAGGCAGAAAAACAATTACTTAGGCAACTAAACAAGGCAGCAAATCAGAATGAGGTGATAATGGGGGATTTTAACTATCCTGATATAAACTGGGAGAGTGAGACCTGATAGATTAACTAATGTGCAAGTAGAGGGAAACCTAGGAAATAGTGATCCTGATAAGTGATGAGCAAACTTTTGAAAAATTCGATTCGGCCGATTTGCGGAATTTTTCGAAAAAATTTGGTTCGATCCGAATTTATTTGCGGTGAATCTATATTAAAAACGGCTATTTCTGGCCTACAGAGAGCCTCAATAGGGGCGTAGAACACTTCGCTGTGTTCTAACAAGCATATGGAGTGTGCTAGGGTAGTGAAATAATGCTGGTATTCAGTATTAGAATCACTGCCGCAGAGCGGCACAATGACAAAGCCTGGAGGTGGCATCAGTATGAGGAGACCATATAGTGGCTGAATGACACAGCGTGGAGGTGTTGGCAGAATGAGGAGACCATATAGTGGCTGAATGACACAGCGTGGAGGTGTTGGCAGCATAAGGAGACCATATAGTGGCTAAATGACACAGTGTTGAGGTGTTGACAGCATAAGGAGACCATATAGTGGCTGAATGACACAGTGTTGAGGTGTTGGCCGCATGAGGAGACCATATAGTGGCTGAATGACACAGCCTGAAGCTGGCAGCATGAGTAGACACTAGGGCTTCACAATCCCTAAGATTAAAAGATGAATTTTGAAATAAAAATTGAAGATTTATGGTAGCTAGTGCTACCATAATTTTTTTTTAGGTCCAGGCCCAGGCCCAGGCCCAGCAGCATCAATAAACCATATATTGGTTGAATGGCACAGCCAGGAGTTGGCAGCAGCATGAGTAGACACTAGGGCTTCACCATCCCTAAGATTAAAAGATGAATTCTGAAATTAAAAAACTTAAGAATTTGGGTAGCTAGGTAGCTAGTGCTACCATAACAAAATGTTTATTCCCAGACCCAGGACCAGCAGCATCGGTAAACCATATATTGCCCGAATGACACAGCCTGGAGTTGGCTGAAGCATGAGGAGACCATATAGTGTCTAAATGGCACAGCCTGGAGTTCGTGGCAGCAGCATGAGTAGACACCAGAGCTTCACAATCCCTAAGAAAAAAAAAGACAAATTTTGAAATTTTTAATGAAGATTTGGGATAGTTAGTGATACCATAAAAAATGTTTAGGCCCAGACCCAGGCCCAGCAGCATCAGTAAACCATATAGTGTCTGAATGGCACAGCCTGGAGTTGGCTGAAGCATGAGGAGACCATTGAAATTCATGATTTTTACATTTAAGATTTTTAAAGGGTTTTGAAATTGAACTTTTAACTCTCAAGTTTTAGTGTCCCGGGCCCCGGCGTGTTGGTACAAAGGACCAAATCTAAAAAGGAGTCACATGTCACATGGCAGCATAATGACAGAGCCTGAAGGTGGCATCAGTAGGAGGAAACCATATAGTGGCTGGATGGCACAGCCTGGAGTTTGTGGCAGCATAGATATGAGATATGAAGGTACCATGTAGATTGGTCCTGAGTATTCAGGATCAGGATTGGTCTATGATGCCAAATAATCAGACAGGCACCATATAAAAGGCTCATTATAGCTCTGACACTCATTGCTGTCAGTTTGTCTCCTTGATAAAGCCACTAAGGTGGCGAAACATGTCGGGGTTGACAGCTGTGTATTTTAATTAGCAATACCACTGGACATCATGTCTTTCTAAAGTGCCTAATATATGCAGTTTTAGGCATACACCTGCAGTGCACGGCAGGTGTTTGTTGCTTAGGTGTGGGACCTCCCTAAACACCTCTCTGAGGGGAGATATATGTTCATAACCTTACCACACATTAAAGTCGTGTAACAGCGACTATTGCGACCTTCACACTTAGGAAGCACTTTAGAGTGACCTTGTTTGTCACCTCAACATAACATTAGGTGGAATCAACATCCTTATATTAATAGGGTTGTCCCACCCTACTGATAGGCTGATCTCATAGACATATACGAGTACAGTGGTGTTGTGGTTTTAATACGTTTGTTCCCTACTTTATTATCTGTTCACAATAAAGTTCAAGTTTTTAATAAAATAAAATGAATGTGACACATGAAATATAGAGGCTTTTTTGACCCCTAGGGGTTATTTTGTTGTAGTATAGTGTCTGAATGGCACAGCCTGGAGTTGGTGGCAGATGAGGAGACAATAGGGCCTCACAATCTCTAAAAATAAAAGATGAATTTAGAAATTTCCAATGAAGTTATATTGTACCTAGTACTACCATAAACATAAATAGGCAACGTCCTAGGTCCAGCAGAATCACAAAACCATTTAGTTGCTGAATGACACAGACTGGAGCTGGCTGAAGCATGAGTAAACCATATATTGGATGAAGCCTGGAGGTGGCTGAAGCATGAAAAGAGACCATATAGTGGCTGAATGAGACAGCCTGGAGGTGGCAGCAGCATCAGGAGTCCTGAAAGTGACCCGGTGACAGAGTGGCGCGGTGGGTGGCAATACCAGTACCCAATGACGAAGGTGGGTAAAAAATGTCTGATGTGAGGAATGTTTGTAACTGGGGAGTAGCGCCTTAAATCTGTTTGGCACTATCCATATTTGTGAAGTGTTGGTGTGGCACCATAGTCAATCTACTCTGATGCATCAGGCATTGGTGGTTGGAAATCCTAGCTGGTCAATGCCTGATTCATCTTCACAAAGGTCAGTCTTTCCACATTTTTGTGGACAGACGAGTTCTCCTTGGGGTTACTAAGGCCCCCGCCGCACTAAACACCCCCGCTCTGATGGCACACTACTGGCAGGGCAGGACAGCTTTTTGAGGGAAAACTCTGCTAGTTGTGGCCACAAAACAAATTTGGCTGCCCAGAAGTCCAGCGGATCTTAAAGGTGTGTTGGCATGGGCATTTCAAGGTATGCCACCACCTGCTGGTTAAGGTCCTGCTCCAGGTCTACCTGCTGCTGATGAGTTGCTTTACTCTGCGGCTGAAGAAAGCTACTCACCAGCGACTGTAGACTCAGGCTGCTGCTGATGGAGATGGTGCTGCTCTTGCACCCCCCTCAGCAGCCATGGCAGGGGCATGTGAGCGCAGGGGCCCCCCAAATTCAGACCTGCGAGAGGATGGACAATGGCGACGATAGGCATCAGCCAACTGACTACATAGGATGCCGCTGTAGTAGGTCATTTTGTCCTCCCTCTCAGTGGGTATAAAAAAGGCCCCTCTTTTGTAGCGGTAGCGAGGGTCCAATAAGGAGGAGATCCAGAAGTCATCCCACTGCCGAATGGTAACAGTTTGGCTGTCACTACACAAGCAAGTGAGCATGCATCGTGCAATTGACTCAGAGGGACTCCCTGCCTCCATCTCCACTGCATACTGCCATGGTGTGTCTGGGTCCTCTGTCTCACCTTCCTCATAACCCTCTAGCTCCTCTGGCTGCTCCTGCTCCTCCTCTCCTGTCAGATTACTAGAAAAACTGCCCATTTGGCTAAACCTAAACTGTGCTCCACTGTGCCCCTCCCCTCCTCCTCCTCAGTTCAGCCCACACAGGGCTCATGTGGCCGTGAGATATAGGCGCCACGTCTCCAGTGCCCTGACCAGCCATCGTTTCCAACACGTGTTGTAAGAAATGAAGTAATGGAATGACATAGTTCATCCTGTAATCCTGGCGACTTACTAATAATGTGGCTTCCTCAAAGGGCCTGAGCAAACGGCAGGTGTCACGTATGAGCTGCCACTGGTTCACATTGAACCACTGTTGGTTCAGGTATATCGATGATACCTTTGTAGTTTGGAGTGGGGACTCTGTACAGTTACAACAGTTCCTGGATGAACTCAATGGGATTTATCCAGAGTTGCAGTTCACCATGGTACACTCGGATAGGTGTATACAATTTCTGGACACACAGGTACAGCTGACGGACTCGAGACTATCCGTGGATTTATATTCCAAACAGACGGATCGGAATAGCATATTGACATACGATAGTTTCCATCCCAAACCAATGTTAAAATCCTTACCTTGGAGTCAGATGCTAAGAGTGAAACGGATTTTCTCGAGTCCAGAACAGTTGGACAAACGTCTTGGAGAGATGGATGAGAAATTCAAAAGAAGGGGATATCCACAGTCTCTACTTAAACATCATAGAGCGAGATTGGATACTGTGGATAGGGCCTCCTTACTCACCACTAAACTTAAGAGATCCTCTAATAGGATACCCTTTGTGAGTACATATAGCACCAATAGTCAAGGGATTGCGAAAATCATACGAAAAAACTGGGATCTAATAAAGAAGACCACTGATATACAAGATTTTCCAGTTATGGCCTACAGAAAGGGAAGGAGCTTCAAAGATAGACTTACTAGGTCAGATGTGGGGAGCATGAAAAGCAAACAGGGTCAAACAGTATTGGCACCCCTTAGACCAGGTAATTTTCCATGTTTGGGGTGTAGTCATTGTAACAGCCTTTTAAAGGGCGATACTTTTAGCCATCCACATACAGGTCAGCCAATTAAGATCAACGGAAGATATACTTGCCGTTCTAGTTTTGTCGTCTACATGATACAGTGCCCTTGCGGCCTGTATTATGTAGGTGAGACTACTAATGAAATAAGAATTAGGCTAAATGGACATAAATCATCCATTAGGACCCATAAAACTGACTTACCATTACCCAAACACTTTCTCGAAGTTGGGCACAGCATAAGCCAACTTAGATTCAGGGCAATAGATCATGTGCCCCCGATGAGGTTGGGAGGTGATAGAGAAAAAGTATTAAGACAAAAAGAACTCAGATGGATTCACAGGTTGGGAACATTGCATCCAAGAGGATTGAATGTAGATTTTAATCTGAAACCGTGCATGTAATTACATATTTTGGACTCCTTATCCCCTTCTTTTCCGTGGACTTTACTGTATCCATTTCTTATTGTTTTTTTTCCTTTCTTTTTGTTTTTCCACATTCTAGATTTCCTCTCCCCTCTTGCCTTCTTCCCTTTCCTTTTCCCCCCCTCCCCTTCCCCCCTTCCCTTCCTCCCCTCTCCCCCTTTCCCCCCCCCCATACCACCCCCTCCCCTCCCCCTTCTTCCCCTTCCCTTTCCCCCCCCCCATAACCCCCCCCCCCCATACCAACCACCCCCCCCCTCCCCCCTTCTTCCCCTTCCCCCTTCCCCCCCCCACACCTTCCTTTTTCCCCCTTTTTCTTCCTTCCCCCTTCCCTTCCCTTTTTCCCCCCCTTTTCTCTATATCTTTTTTTCTTTCTTTTTTTCTCTCTATTTTTTTCTTTTTTCTCCCCTCCAATTCCAATTTTTCCTCCCGCTTTTCCCTCCCCCTCTTTCTTCCCCCTCCCCCTTTTTTTCTCTCTTTTCTTTTTTGTCCCCCTTTTTGTTTTTGTTTTCCCCCCCTTCCCCCCCCCCTTTTTTTTCCTTTTTTTTCCTTTTTCTTTTCCCTCTTTACCCTTCCCCTTTTTTTCCCTTTTTTCCCTTTTTTTTCCTTCTTTTCCTTAGTTTTCTACTTTTTTCTCCTTTATTCTACACCTGCTCAGTGGGATTATTACAATTTTATAATGGTACTCTGTTTTTCTATTTGTTTTTAGATACTCGTCACTATTTCACTTTATGGCTCAGATGATGGATTCCTGGATGCATTGACCTAACCCCTATGTTAAATTACTGCTTTACATATGTATTAATATTAATAAACTCCTATGTCAATAAATTATACTTGTAGTAAATATTGGTATACAAACAGTGCCTTATTGGTCCACCAGCCTCATGCAAGCACAGTTATGACATTATATTTTATTTTATGCACGGGCATATCTTAGAGTTGGTGCGCGGTCGTGGGGATCGCGGACGGGTGATGGTTTTTCCAGCCCTCGTCTGTTGGCTCCCACGCCTGCGCACAACTTCTCCGTTGTCTGTAGCGGAGGTCTATGATTGACACGCACGGACGGAGAATTAGATAGTGATGCGCTTGCGCGGCGATCCGGCGCATGCGCAATAGTGAAAACTAGATCGAAAAGGGTAAGGGCAGCATGTAGCCAATTAAACAAAGGAGGAGTGGTGTACAGGGATACACGCAGGCGCAATAGGTCTGTGTACAAACGGAGTTTACACGCTCGAGAGGCTGGTATATAATAAGGCGCTGTTTGGCAGGATCGGGGATACAGGTCAGCATCCGTATTTAGATTAGTTTCATCTGAGCCCAACACTTTTAAGGGAATATGAGAATATGCACTTTATATATGCTTATAACACTTTTCACATTTGTTTACTTGTTGATTACCATGACAACATGGTCACATGTTTTTATTAACCAATGAAAAACTCTATGGGTGGTAACTATGTTTAATTGTGAACTTTTGCACCTGATGTTGTACCAATCAGATTGTTTTTGAGATCTATATATATGCACTTTATTCACTTTGTATTTATGCTTGACAAAGGCTACACTATAGCCGAAACGTTGCATTGCTGATGACCTAAATAAAGACCACAGCCTTTTTGAAATTGGGAGTCTGCATACTTTTTGCTGTGACCTATACCTATTGGTGGTTCACATTGAAGTTACACCGGGGAGTCTGCTTGGATCATCTAGAAATAGGTGGTGGCTTTTCTCTGTTCGTACAGTCGGTCCAACATATGGAGGATGGAATTCCAACATGTTACAACGTCACAGTTGGGGGACACTGTTCTGATGCTGCAGTTCAAGAAGGGGGTGCTTTGCAGTGTACAAGTAGCTGAAGTGCATGCAAAGTTTCCTTCCCATTGTTAAGATGTCTTGCAAATGGGGGTGAACACTTCAGGAACTGCTTCACAACCAGACTGAACAAGTATGCTATGCAGGGCACATGGCTCAGCCTTCCCAGTCGCAGCGCATGCAAGATGTCCTTCCCATTGTCAGTCAGTATGGTTCCCATTTCCAGTTTTCGTGGAGTAAGCCATGCTCCGATTTCTTTACAAATTACTTTTAGTCGTTCCTCCCCTGAGACTTGTCTGGGCAGTGGAGGCTGAGCATGTTTGAGCGTGAAGGAGGAAGCGGCGTGACCTGCCCAAGTTGGGGTTGTGGCTGTGCAGGAACCACATTCAACCAGTGAGCCGTAAAGGACATGTATTGTCCCTGACCGTAGTTACAGCTCCAGACGTCGGCGCTGCCGTGCACTTTGATACACACCAACAGGCTTAAGCACTGGACCACCTTCTCTTCCACAAAATTGTGCAGGGCTGGTACTGCTTTCTTCGCAAAAAAATGACAGCTTGGCACTCTACACCTCAGATCAGCACAAGCCATCAGTTCTTTGAAAGGTGCAGAGTCAACCACTTGAAAAGGGAGGGACTGCAGCACCAGCAACTTAGACAGGAGCACATTCAGCTTCTGCACCGTTGGATGAGTGGGCGCATACTGTTGTCTCTTGAACATGGCTTTGCCGATGGATTGTTGGCAGAATGGCTGACTAAAAGTAAGAGGAGCAGGAGCATCTGGAGCGACAGAAGGAGGGTATGACACACAGCTCCCTTCGGCTGAGGTGGTGGAACCTTGGCTTGCTGAAAGAGGGAGCAACGTGCCACTGGGTGATGCAGCAGGCTGGACCACTACATCAGAGCCATTGTTCTCCCAGGCTGCTATATGGTGGCGAAGCATATGTTAACGCAGGGCCGTGGTGCCAACATTGGGACCCTGGCCACGCTTCATCTTCTGCCGACATATCTTGCATTTGGATATGTTATCCTCCTCCGGATGCTTGATGAAAAACTGTCACACCGCCGAGTAGCTGATTTTCCCACCGACAGTCCATACTAATTGACTGCTACTGCTGCCATCTCCAGGGACCCATGGGGAGGTAGGCTGCCGCGAAGCAGGTGGTCTCCCCAGGGATTGTTTGGCTCCAGAATTTCCACTTCTGCCACCATGCTGACTGCCAACCATGCTACCACCTTGCTGGCTCAGCTGCTGCCTCATGGGAAACCTGCAACCCTCTTCTCCTGATGATGATGAAGCCCCATCTGCACCTGGCTCCCAATTGTGATCGGCTTCATCATCATCGAGTTGTGTCTGCACGTCACTGATATCCTCCTCAGGTTCCTCAACAGTGTCTTCTTCAGGACCCTGAACCCTGGCAACACCGCCTCCCACATCACTCTCCTCATCACTACTTGCCCGCCTAGCGGAGGAAGCGGCGGATGTCTCCTCCACTTCTTGGCTGGGCAGTAGCTGCTGACTGTCCTCTTTTAAATCTTTCTCAGTGAATAGTGGAGCTGAACCCACAACATAAGATACTACTGTAGGGGAGGGAGCAGCATAGAACAGAGGCAATGGGAGGGCTGGGACTGCTCCCGGGCCATGCGAACTGAGGGTTGTGTCTGAGGAACCCACCGACTGTTGACTGGAAGGGTCAGATGTCACTTGTGATGAAGTGCATGACCATGTTAACAAATTGACGAGGGCAGATGGGTTGCTGGTCGAGACACGACTGCAAGCCGATAACGGGAGCTCAGGCCCCCCGCTGCGACTCCTGCTGCCACTCGCCCCTAGTCTGCTGCGACCTCTGCCTGAAGGATTTAATTATCTGCACACGTCCTGGCACTTCTCTGCCTGACATACTTAGTGCGTATATGAGGGGAGTACAATACGCTTCACTTTGCTTAAAACAGTATTTGTCTAGATCACCAGCCGGTGAGTACCTTTGCCTGGACTTTCACAGTATGTAGGCCCATGACAGATTAACAGGTACAAAATAGTAACTACTTAGATGTACGTATGGGGTATGCACTGATGAGGGCAGAAAAATATGCTTCAGTACCCTTAAAGAAAACTTATTTTTGTAAAACACCAGCAGAACACAACAGTGCTGCAGCCAAAAAAAAGCTGTGTACTAAACACAAAATTGCACTCTGTCAAAGACTGTTAGGAATGGACTGCTGTGTATTAGACAGTCTAGAGACTAGTATAACCAGCAGATGATTTTTTGTGGAACAAAGACACTAAATTGTGCAAAAAAATTATTCCTGCCTGCTCTGCTAAGGTTTATGAAGTTGAGGCAGCTTGTTGAAATGTATGAGGCAACACACAACTATCTGCCCCTCTCTGTAATACTATGCCGAAGAAAGTGACAGGGAGGTTAATGCCTGCAGCTACAGTAAAAATCCTTTTCAGTGAAAAAAAAAAAAAAAAAAACAATGCTCTCCATCCACAAGAATGCTGATGTGACTAGGAGGATGTTAAAACATTGCTGAACTTCAATTTTCTCTGCTGTAACACACACACACACACACACACACACACACACACACACACACACAGGCTCTGTGTCCTATGATCCTTCTGCAGTGTATTGTAATGAAGTGAGGAGACGGAATTATGTCTGCCACAGAGCTGTGACATCACAGGGGTGGCTGGCTGCTGATAGGCTGCATCATGCATGTGATTCAGGGTCATCCCGCCTACTTCCCTTCCCGCCTTGCCTTGCCAGCGTTCCTTGCCCCATGTACTGACATGTGGATCCCCGACTTTGGATTCCCTGGAGCCTGCACTGCAGTAAATGGAGTTTAATGAAGCGATTTGCGCGATAGAATCGCGGCGATATTCGTATTTGTTGCGAATCGAATATTTCCTGAAATTCGTTAAGAATTCGGGTTCGTCAGCTTCGATTCACTCATCTCTAATCATAATATACATTATAACTTGTTCTTCAATAAGGGAATCTCTCGAGGGTCCACAAAAACAATGAACTTTAGGAAGGCAAAGTTTGATCAACTCAGAGAAGCCCTTAAAGGGGTATTCTGGATAAAAACATCTTATCTCCTATCCTTTGGAAAGAACTCCAGAAAGAAATACAACTTCCTGTGGAGCATGCAGCTGCTGTTAAGTACTGGAAGGATTAATATAGAAGTAATTTACAAATCTATTTAACTTTCTGGCACCAGTTGATTTGAAACATTTTTTTTCCACCGGAGTACCCCTTTTGATATATTATAGATTAATGTATGCAGAATAACTTTACAATTGGATGTTATTAAAAAACATGCTTCTTTCTATTTAATTTTCCACTTTGAAGAAATGACCACTCTGGGTCTCCCTACCAGTCCTGGCAGCAAGCATTTCAGACTCATGCTGGAGTCCTAAACACTACGAGCTGCCAGTCTGATTTGTTCACAAAGGAGAACACTCAGAGCTGCCAGCCTGCTTTGTTCACAGCCTGTTTGGCTGTGAACAAAGCAGGCTGGCAGCTCTGAGTGTTTAGGACTCCAGCATGAGTCAGAAATGCTTGCTGACAGGACTGATTGGGAAAAATAAAATAGAAAGAAGCATATTTTTCATTAACATGCTATTGGAAAGTTATTCAACATTCATTAATCTAAAATATATCAAAACTTTATTTGATGAGAGGTACCCTTTAAGGACTATATTGTAAAGACTACCATTACAAAAGTAGTAGAGACCACAGGATAATATTCAGGGCTGAGCCCGACCTACAAGGCTACCCTAATATCATAGACTTTGCTAGGTGTACTACTATCACACTACTACTCCCACCCTCCTCATGGGCACCGCAATACCATATCAGCTTTCTGGACAACCTTCCTAGTGGGCACCACAATACATTTTCGGCTCTCTGGACAACCCTTTAAACTACATATTGAATGGTTCCTTTAGAATGCCAATATAAATTAACATGATTTTATAATGATTTATTTTATGTATTTTTTACAGATACAATTTTCACTTGAGCTAGGGCCTTTAGCGGGGTCCTCTGTTATTCCTGCTTTCACGTTTAGTGTCCAGTGTGCATCACTACTGTAAAAGCACCGAGACCATTATAAGTCAATGAGGTTTCTCAGTCATAGTGCTCTCATAGTCATAGTGCTTTAATTGCAAAGAGTAGCCATGGTGCCAGTGTAAACAGCATAAAAAACAAATAAGGTGTGCCAAAATAAATTACAGAGTTATATGCACTGCTCAAAAAAATAAAGGGAACACTTAAACAACACAATGTAACTCCAAGTCAATGACACTGCTGTGAAATCACACTGTCCACTCAGGAAGAAACACTGATTGACAATGAATTTCACATGCTGTTGTGCAAATGGAACAGACAACAGGTGGAAATTATAGGCAATTAGCAAGACACCCCCAATAAAGGTGTGGTTCTGCAGGTTGTGACCACAGACCACTTCTCAGTTCCTATGCTTCCTGGCTGTTTTGGTTACTTTTGAATGCTGGTGGTGCTTTCACTCTAGTGGTAGCATGAGATGGAGTCTACAACCCACACAAGTGGCTCAGGTAGTGCAGCTCATCCAAGAATGCACATCGATGTGAGCTGTGGCAAGAAGGTTTGCTGTGTCGGTTAGGGTAGTGTCTAGAGCATGGAGGCACTACCAGGAGATGTGGAGGAGGTCGTAGGAGGAAAACAACCCAGCAGCAGGACTGCTACCTCCGCCTTTGTGCAAGGAGGAGCAGGAGGAGCACTGCCAGAGCCCTGCAAAATGACCTCCAGCAGGCCACAAATGTGCATGTGTTGACTCAAACGGTCAGAAACAGACTCAATGAGGGTGGTATGAGAGTCCAACATCTACAGGTGGAGGTTTTGCTTATAGCCCAACAACGTGTAGGACGTTTGGCATTTGCCAGAGAACACCAAGATTGGCAAATTCGCCACTGGCCTCCTGTGCTCTTCACAGATGAAAGCAGGTTCACACTGAGCACATGTAACAGACGTGAAAGAGTCTAGAGACGCTGAGGAGAACCTTCTGCTGCCGGCAACATCCTCCAGCATGACCCGTTTGGCGGTGGATCAGTAATGGTCTGGGGTGGCAATTCTTTGGGGGGGCCGCACAGCCCTCCATGTGCTTGCCAGAGGTAGCCTGACTGCGATTAGGTACTGAGATGAGATCCTCAAACCCATTGTGAGACCATATGCTGGTGGGGTTGGCCCTGGGTTCCTCTCAATGCAAGACAATGCTAGACCTCATGTGGCTGGAGTGTGTCAGCAGTTCCTGCAAGAGGAAGGCATTGATGCTATGGACAGGCCCGCCCGTTCCTCAGACCAGTCCATAACATCAATGCCTTCCTCTGACATCATGTCTCGCTCCATCCACCAATGCCATGTTGCACCACAGACTGTTCAGGAGCCACCTCATCAGGAGCATGCCCAGGCATTGTAGGGAGGTCATACGGGCACATGGAGGCCACACACACACACTACTGAGCCTCATTTTGACTTGTTTTAAGGACATTACATCAAAGTTGGATCAGACTGTAGTGTGGTTTTCCAATTAGATTTAATAATTTTTGTGTGATTTTGTTGTCAGCACATTCAACTATGTAAAGACAAAAGTATTTCATAAGATTAGTTCATTCATTCAGATCTCTTAGTGTTCCCTTAATTTTTTAGAGCAGTGTAGTTAGTAGACCACTGATCTTGATATGTTTGCACGCGTTTGCTTTGGAGCAGTAACTTTATATGTTAGTATTTACTGCTAATAATATATCTATACAGTGTCAACATTTTCCACAGTGTTTTACAGTTGTAGTTCACAGGTCAGAAGCCTTATAACAGCTCTATGTAAAAATAATGTACATGATATATTCAGGGTACACCAAGGTAAAATTAGAAGTTGTGCACTAACAAAGAGAGAAACAAAGTTATCAAATCTTACAAATCTGAATGACGCAACAGCTATTAATGGAAGTAGCATGCACAGATGAGGATCAATTCCCAATATACCCCTGGAATAAAGGACCATCTAAAACATATACCTAGGGGAGTAATGTGTGTCCTGAGATATCCCTGCTATAATATTGGTGAGAAGAACAAAGTCTAGGGTTTGAGGAACATATGTGATACACTGGAGTTTTGTAGACTATCCTTTGTCACTCCATGCAGGTTAACAAGAAAAATTTCATGTGACCGAATAGGTGAGAGATCATATAATTACAGGTTCATAAGGTAAAGTAGATACAATTTAAAGGTTATTGAAAGCATTTTTATTATTGTATTGTACATTTTTTTTATATACAACATTTTCCCATAGGTCTTTATTAAAACTTAGTTTTTTTTGTGTTGTCTGCATTCTTTTAGATATAGTCTAAACTACTCTGCTCACATCAGTGTGAAATCCATCAGAGAAGCTGCCTTGACAGTGAGGTCATTACACCCTCTTCATCCTCTCCTGAACTATCTTCTAATAAAAAAAAAAAATGAAACATCATCTTTGACCTATTTTACCTATTTTACTACAGGGTTCACCGCAGAAATCCAAGGAAGCCACTCGTATTCAGTTTGGACTCAATAGGGCAAATTTACATGGTGCTACTCCTCCTCCCTGGAGCATAACTGTAGGAATAACTTGCATTCAACATATTCTTGCACATTTTATCTTTTACAGTGCGGACAATAATATGTTCTGGAGCAAGTGAATGGGATAACAGGAGAAGGCGACATTGTATTTGACATAGAATGTGACAAAGGCCATGAACAAGAACCTTTAGACTTGGTCTCATCCTGTAACAAAGTCCAAAGGCATAATGACTATCATTTATAGTTGTCAGATTGTCTGGAACTGTAATAATATTGTGGCCAGTTTCACCTTACTTGTGTTTTTATTCTAATCTAAAAAATGGCAATTATTAGCTCTAAGGGTGCGTTCACACTGCAGAGTGAACGCTGAATCTCTGCTTGTGGAATTCAGCGAGCGGAGATTCCGCCTGGCAGCCGCTGTCAGAGGTAAGACCCCACGGCACTGCGCTGTCACCATTGACGGCTATGCAGTGCTTGCGGAATTCCTTTCACACTGATGTAAAAGTTCACCGCGCAGAATTCCGCAGGACTTGCGTAGTGTGAATGCACCCTAAGAAAAAAACAGTGCACTAGCTGTGACAGTGAAGAAGTTACTCTGATATTAGCATTAGTCAGGCAATGTTTCTTTTCTGTCTACGCTGTGTACACTGTTTCCAGAGAATCTTCGAACTTGTAAGCTTACTGTCCTCTAGTGGATGTAGCTGAAATTTCCATACAGGAGTTTCCATACAAATATATGGTTTATATAGATATATAGTTTAGTTGGGTAAAATCTTATAAAAGTTTAAAAATGTTAACTATTTATTTAAAAGGGTTGTCCCACAATTACAAGATATCCCATTTCCTCAAGATAGGCGATAACTATTAGCAGCCAGACGCCCTGTGACCTTAAGAACGAGGACATTAGAATAAAGTGGAAGGATATGCATGCACAATGTCCCTCCATTCCTTCTCCATGAGAGCTGCCCTCTCTGCAGCTCCCATACAGAATTATTGGGGCAGCAATGCGCATGCATGTCCCCCCGCTCCATTCTGATGGGAGACTCAGGTCCCCCCATTCTGAGAGGATAACTTGTTACCACTGGACAACCCTTTTAAGGATTTATTATTTTGTGTATTGTGTACCCATTTGGTCACAGTTCTACTCAAGATTCATAAACCAAGCATTGCAAGGTGGCACTTATTACTTATAATAGTTTTGGTGGTTTGAGATAAAGTAGTTTAATGGAGAGATTGAGGAAATAAAGTTAAGCTAAGGGTACCTTCACATATACCATATCTGCTATTAAATCAAAACTGCTGTTAAATCAAAACAATTAAATAGTTGAGTACAGCATCAAATCAGCCACTGATACGGTATGTGTGTGAATGTACCATTAGGGTATGTTCACACGTACGCAGATTTGATGCAAAGGATTTGATGCGCAGGATTTTCTGCTGCAGATTTCAATATAAACTAAATGACTGAGCACAGCTTCTAATCTGCAGTTACAAATCCTGTGCATCAAATCTGTGCAGGATCCTGTAGATGTGAACGCACCCTTACAAAGATTTTCTGAGACTTTATTAATGATGCCCTGTCCATAGGATAAGCCATCAGTATCTGATCAGTTGGCCTACTGCCCAGTGGGCTGGCAGGGGCCACCCGACAGCCACTTACTTATACTAGCATACAAGGCGTGCTGCGGCCGCTAAAAGCTCCCAGCCCCCCCCCCCCACTTTCTCCAGTGCCCTCCAGGAGACAGCACACAACGTCCGTTACGTTACCAGCGGCGCGATGATGTCATATCATTGCGCCACCCGCGCCAGAACATTGGGAGACATTGATGTTGTGTGAGGCCTGGACGCAGATGGAACAGCTCTGAGTGGGCACGGAGGAAAGGTGAGTTTTGTTTTTTCTTTCTTCTTTCTTTTACGTGAAACCTAATTAACTAATATAGAAGGAGATTGGGGGGGGGGGTGTTAAGGGGGAAGACTGCCTGCCTGTCTACCTACCTAAGGGGAGGGGGGCTGCCGCTATTACTACTACCTAAAGGGGACTGCTGCTGTTACAACCTAAAGGGGCTGCTGCTGTTACTACCTAAAGGGGGCTTCTGGTATTACTACTACCTTAAGGGGACTGTGGCTGTTGCTACCTACAGGGGGCTGGTATTATCATTACCTAAAAGGGACTTCTGCTGTTACTATCTAAAGGGAGCTTCTGCTATTACTACTATTTAAGGGGGCTGCTGTTATTATTACCTAAAGGGGACTGCTGCTGTTACTATCTAAAGGGGGCTGCTACTACTATAGATGGCTGCAACTGTATACTATCTACAATGGGATCTACCTTCAGGGAGTATCCCCTACTTATAGGGGACTGCTAATGCCTATAGAGACTATCTACAGGGGGTAAGCTAGCTACAAGGAGACCTAACTAGCGGGCACCGCTATAATGGAAAAACCATGTGAAAGGACCTGTCTACATACGGAACTATCTACCAAATAAGGTGGGAAGAGGAACCTACCTACTCAACCCCAACCCACATATCTACCCACTCTTCTGTGTTGGACATTAAAAGGGATATTATTACTGTATAAAGAACTCTAGGTGCTGGGCAGAGTCTAAAATGTTTGTCTGGCAGGTTCTTTGGCTGGAAGAAATTGTCATGACGGCCTGGGTCAGATGGAGAAAAAAAAGAAAGTGAACGACTCTGATCAGAGAAGACATTTTCGAATGTAACTGTATGTAATCCTATATGGTCTGTGGAACCTGTGTAGAGCTTATATCTATCACTATATGGCCACTGTATGGGGGTAAAATTTTCTCCTTGTATTCTGGTATTATGGATAATATTGGTCTCAGTGTACAGGATTTGGTCAGTAACAGTATGATGGTTATATGTATGGTGATAATATTCCTCCATGTATACTGGTAACATTGGTCTTCATATACAGGATTTAGTCAGTAACAGTATGATGGTAATATGTATGGTGATAGTAATCCTTCTTGTATATTGGTAAAATTGGTCTTAGTATGCAGATTTTGGTCAGTAACAGTATAATGGTAATATGTATGGTTACAATATTTTTCCTTGTATAATGCTATTATTGATAATATTGGTTTCAGAATACAGGATTTTGTCAGTAACCATTTGATGGTAATATGTATGGTGATGATATTTCCTTCTTGTATACTAGTGCAAAAAAACAGGAAAATGCCTAAAACTTAACTTTTAATGTAGTTATTTAAAATACACCAATAATATGTGATACCATGTACAAAACAGGACCATGAGTCTAGAGGTTGCTTGTTATAACCAAAATAAATCCACCAAAACACTTAACAAGTATACAAAAAGTCAGTACAATCATAATTTACACCTGATTCTCTGCACCTAATCCCTACGAGTTTCAGCCAGAAGGTAAGTAATGGCCTGCTCAGGGGAATAAAGGTGTGTGTAATAACATAAGAATAATAACGAGGTGTATACAAGAAAAAACAAAGCCCAAACACTTATCTATTCGTATGACAGGAGGGCATGATAATGCTCAATCAGGATGGTGGATATAGTATGCCAGCCAGGTAGAATCCCTGGACTATTTAGATGTCCTGGCGCTGTCCCCGCTGTACGCCCACAGTGGCGGGAGGGCCATGTAGTGCCGTGTACTGTGCGCCCGCAGTGGCGGGAGGGCGGTGTAGTTTTGGTTATAACAGGCAACCTTGAGACTCAGGGTCCTGTTTTGTACATAGTATCACATCTTATTGGTGTATTTTAAATACCTACATGAAAAGTTATGTTTTAGGCTCTTCCCTGTTTTTTTGCCATATTCTATCTCTGGAAGTAGTTAATATCTGGCTGGCAGAGGCCCTTGTAATTCACTCTACATATTTGTATGTATTCACTCCTTGTATATAGTATTATTGGTAATATTGGTGTCAGTATACAGGATTTGATCAGTAATAGTATGATGGTAATATATATAGTGATAATATTCGTTCTTGAATACTGGCATTATTGTTTATATTGGGCTCAGTATACAGGATTTGGTCAGTTAAAGTGTGATGGGAATATTTCCTTTCCTCCTTATACTATTGTTACTTGGTAAATGTATGACTAATTTAGACGTATACAGTATTATAATGCATGGAAAATTGACACATATAAAAAGTAAAATGGCTCTGATATTGTGAAATACCGTAGCAATTTATTCCCTTGATAGATATATAGTGTAATGTAAAGGGATAAATCTTGGCATGGCTGACACAATGCTGTGGGGCTGGTATGCAATTATTTCCAGAGCTGGTTTTCATCCCTGGCCCTGGTTACAACACCCCGACAAAGCACAATGAATAGACCTGAAAGCCAAACAGCTCCTTACATTGCTGGATTATAATGGAAAACCCCTTTTAAGTAATTCTTTATAGGGATCACATTTTTTTTTTTTTTTTTTTTTTAACAATACTCCGATTGGTTACATTGCTATTGAGTAACTTAATAAAGTTCTGGGTGCTTGAATTCACCACTAGGGGAGGCTTACTGCACATTTATATGTTCAGTCTTCATTGATCTCAATAATAACATGGTGCAAATGATTTTATTTATTTAACTCTATTAGCCGTTTTATGAACTTCTCAAAAGAATGTTTCTAGGTGCTAGGAAGCTAAGTGTATCTTTCTATGGAGAACAGGAGGTATAACTCATACATTAATAATTGATAGTGATCTGCTGTTTGAAGAGTCTATGGTACTTATGCGAGTGCTGCAGCCAGGTTGGAGTTTGAGTCTGGTTTGTACTTGAAAAATTATGTTATTCTGTTTATTCTGTAGCAGCTGCATTTGAGATTGTAAAAAGGTTAGAAACATGTCATATATCAGAATTTCATAAAATCATAAACTGCAGACCAACTTCAGAACAACGCTATCTATAGGAAAAGTTCGCAGAAGTCTGTATTGCTACTCTAATCCCCCTGACACCGACTTAGGTTCCATTGAACTCCTCTGTAACCTCTTCTCTCTGTATTTTTGCTGCAGTCCTTCCTGGATTTTGTCCCAGTCTGTGCTTTAGCTTGGAAAAATAGGATACTGCAGCAGACGGAATTATGCTCTGGATGGTAAGGACTAAGGCTGGGTTCACACCACGTTTCGTTAAATACGGTTCCCGTATACAGCTGGGAGGAGGGGGGGCAGGGCTTAATCGCGGCACCCGTACTCAGCCGCATTCGGGAACCGTATTTAATGCATGTCTATGAGCCGACCGGAGTGAACCGCAGCCTCCGGTCGGCTTAGTTTTCAGCCGTATGCGGTTTCCAGACTGCAGGCAAAAACATGGTCGTCGGCGTTTTTGCCTATGGTCTGGAAACCGCATACGGCCGAGAACGAAGCCAACCGGAGGCTGCGGCTCACTCCGGTCGGCTCATAGACATGCATTAAATACGGTTCCCGAATACGGCTGAGTGTGGGCACCGCGATTAAGCCCCGCCCCCCCTCCTCCCAGCCGTATACGGGAACCGTAGTTAACAAAACGTGGTATGAACCCAGCCTAAATTTTTTTTATAAGCCATGATTTCTATAAAACAGTGATAAAATATTTTTAAGTAGTATATTAGAAAGGTTGACGTTTAGCCAAGATGTACAAAACGACAGTGCCCATTTCACTTTGTTTAGTAGAACCAAGTGCGTGTCGGGTGTTGGAGCCATAATACAGTTCCTAAAGTGTGTCACATCATGCCAATCTGAACTTAGTTGAACTGTATTATGGCTCCAACACCCGACACAAGGATAATTCAAATGATGTCAAGAGGATAATTGTTTTCCTACCAGCTCTGACCAATAAAATATCTCCATTTTTTTAGGGCACTTATTGTTGAAACTTAGTAATTTTTACAGTCACAGTAAGGTAAACATTACCTTCCCTGTTGTCAAAATAAATAAATAAATAAAAATATAAATGCCAGGCAAGAAAGCAACATGATATGTCCCATGTTTTAAGCAATTTCCCATTTATAGCGTGGGAAAATATGTGAGCTTTCATGAGATCAGAAGAAAATCTTTAGACAGTGCCTTATGTTGGCTAATGTCAATTGGTTTATTATATTCAGGAGAAAATTGGAAATATATCAGGTAGAAGCAAGATCATAAAAAATTACCATGATTTTTCCAATTTACATAACAACTTGTATAAATGTTTTGGAAAATTGCACATGAAAAATAAAGTAGGCTGAAATTGTTAAAATATAAAAAAGTTAGTTGGAAGTAAAAGAAAAAACATACAAAGGGCTCTTTTACATACAAACTATTTCCCTCTCCATATTGTAGCATAAATTCCCCACATCAGTGTATCCCAACCAGATTGCCTCCAGCTATTGTAAAACTACGGTCCCCAGCACGCCTGGTTTTGTAGTTTTGCCACAGCTGGAGCCACCCAAGTTGGGAAACACTGTCTTAGGGTGCGTTTACACGCTAGTAGCTAGCAGAGAGTTTCCTGCTGCAGGAAACCCACTACGAGTTACGCTACTATTGATTTAAATGGGTCTGCGGACAGTCCGCAAATCTTACACTATTGCGGACTGTCTGTGGACCCATTCAAATCAATGGTAGCGTAACTAGCAGCAGGTTTCCCGCAGCGTGAAACCCGCTGCTAGTAAATAGCATGTGAATGCACCCTTGGGGTACGTTCACACGGGCGGATTACCTGCAGAATTTCAGCAGCATATTTGCTGTGGAAAATCCGCAGCGGATTTTGCTACCATTGACTTCAATGGGTCATCAGAAAATCTGCAATAGAGGCAGTTTTGAAGATTTTCCTTCAGACCCCTTGAATTCAATGGTAGCAAATACGCTGCGGAAATTCCCCAGGTAATCTGCCTGTGTGAACGTACCCTAACAGAGTGCAACGAGCCATGAAACAGTCTATGTTAGGCTATGTTCACACAACAGCATTTCAGAAGAATTGCAACAGAAATTCCATTCGAAAATTCAGCAGATTTACTGCACATTGAATTGAATGGGGATTCTGCTGTTCCATTCAAACTGCAGAATTTCATGAAATTCTGCTTTCCAGATTGTGCAAAAATATTGAACATGTCTTTAAATTTTGCAGAATTCTGGGGTGGAATCCCAATGAACTCAATGGGGCTTTGAATTTCAGCAGAATTATGTTTTGAACACACAGAAATTCAGCTGAAATTCCACTAAGCTTTGAAAATTGGAATTTAAGCGAACTTAAGTGAACATAGACCTTTAAATTGCACAGTCATTAAAACTAATTTTGCTATTGCACTCTTTATGGTGAATAAATAAAATGTCTCTAATGTACTTTGTTTAAAAAAAAAAAAAAGTTTTATTTGTGCTTAAAAAAGCTGCCACTAGGTGTCTCCCTACTTGTCCAGAGCACATTTCCCCCTATCTCTTGCACAGACTTTGAACTCCTGCTGGCCTGGCAGAAGAAGTCCAAAATCAGGAAATGTAGTCTGGAGTGCTGAGGGGTGTGTGTGAAACCTTAGCCAATCATAGCTCATCTCACACTGAACTGCTCTGGGCTATGTGCAGCAGAATGAGGGAAGAAGTTCTCCCCTGTATGGCTTCAGATGGTGTCACGCCTGCTGTGTAACGCCCCTCCCCAGTCTGTGAATCTGACTCAGACTAAGCGGAAAATACAGTGCAATATCAAGGTAGATAACTAAAAATTTATAAAAATAAAGGTAGGAATTGGTTTATCATGATGGGGCAGTGAACTAGGAGGATTATAAAAGAACATGACTACTTTTTAATCTGTTCAGGACGCAGGGCGTATGCATACGCCCTGCATCCCGAGTCCTTAAGGACTTCCGGTCCCCGCTGCTACCCGGTTGGGGACCGGACCAGGATGCCTGCTGAAATCATTCAGCAGGCATCACAGCACATGGCCGAGGGGGGTCCTGAGACCCCCCCATGTCGAGGATCACAGAAAATCCCATGCCCGATCATCCTGAGGGATAGGAGCGAGGTTGCAGTGTTGCAGCCTCCTCCTACCCCTGCGATTAGTCAGCAATGATTGCTGACCAATGGTAGATCAAGACGGGGGGGCGGGGGGTGCCCACCCCTGGATGTCCCCCCGCCCACCCCTAGATGTCGGGACTAACGGGGCGAGAAGATGGCGGCTTGTACCTGCAAAGAAGATGCCGTGGGGACCGCCGATCGTCTGTGACATCAGCAACGCAGGTAGGGAGGCGACGGCGTGGAGCATCAAGGATGGTGGCAGTAAAGCGATCTTTACTGCTGCATTCCTAGTGGTTGCCAAACTGCAACTCCCAGCATGCCCAGACAGCCAAAGGCTGTCTGAGCATGCTGGGAGTTGTAGTTTTGCAACATCTGGAGGGTCACAGTTTGGAGACCCCTATTACAGTGGGGCCAAAACGGTAGCCCTTCAGATGTTGCAAAACTACAACTCTCAGCATGCCTAGACTGCCCGGGCATGCTGGGAGTTGTAGTTGTGTAACATCTGTCCCTTCAGGTTTTGCAATATTCATGAAAATTTTGAAAATTGCTGCTCTACTTTGAGGCCCTCTAAAGTTTTCAAAAAGTAAAAATATGTCCATTTTATGATGCCAACATAAAGTAGACATATTGTATTTGTGAATCAATATAAAATTTGGAATATCCATTTTCCTTACAAGCAGAGAGTTTCAAAGTTAGAAAAATGCAACATTTTCCAAATTTTCATTAAATTTTGGGATTTCTCACCAAGAAAGGATGCAAGTAACGACGAAAATTTACTGCTAAAATAAAGTAGAATATGTCACGAAAAAACTCTCAGAATCAGAATAATCGGTAAAAGCATCTTAGAGTTATTAATACTTAAAGTGACAGTGGTCAGAATTGTAAAAAAAAGCGCTGCGTGAAAATGAGCTGCATCATTAAGGGGTTAATAAGCCTTAAAACCCTTAGAGGGTTTTAAGTATGTAGATAAGTTAGGCCCAAATCTTACAATGTCTGAGGTACAATTTATTTGTAGGGAAAATCTCCAGACATAAATACACAAGCTGTATTAGGGTGTCCAGAAAAAAAACACTTCTGATACAGTATCTATATCTATCTATCTATCTATCTGTCTATTTATTTATTATTCAATAGAAGAAGCATCATAATTATTGTTATGAGGATCATAAATGCCAAATAAGTTTATATTATTTTATGTCTTGGGACTTTTATGAATTGTCTGCTCAGGACGACCATCCTTGTCACTTGTGTTCAAGTTCCTACTTGTTTTTATTTTATTGCTTTAACTCTTTGTTTTGAAATAACGCTTTACAATAGTGTCAGATTGTAGAAACAAATAAATGAACTGCCCATCCACCTTTTATACATTGATCTGTTTATGCTAAGCAAAATTTATTTAAAAAAAAATGTACATGAGGTTCATATGCAGGAGTCTGACAAAGAGAAGAATGTGCTTGTGGAGCAACCCGGGGAACTTGCGTCAGAAGATGGCTGGGCCTTGTGGTGCACCGCAATCTTGTCCCAGTAAAAGAGGGAGAGGGGGCAGAAGAGCAAGTCCTACACTCCCCTTTGGTTAGATGTAGTGATGAAGGGGCCCTGCACAGGTGTTTGTAGAGAGGTTCCCCTTAGGACACATTCTGGTGAAGGTGTCCTAGCTGACAGCATTTTGGGGTGCCCTTGACAAGACATCATGACTCAGTGGGGTTTTGTTGAAAATTGGGTAACTTTACTGAACAAAGAAAAATGTTTTCCATAGGATAGATGCACAGAAGCACCAAAATCAGAACAGTTGTTGCTCAGGGCCGTCAGTGAAAAGTTAACCTGTGCGGTGTAGAGTTGTGTTTAGAGTTTAGCATTACCACTGTGCTGCACTGAATGATGATTTCACAAGTTTGACAGCCATAAAGCACTGGTCATGGAAAGAGGCCTACTTCAAGTGCCAATGCAATGTTGAATAAAGAAGATCCTTTGGAAAGGGGTAAAATTACTGCTTGGACTTCTATGGTATCCGCAAGGAGGATGGGGGAGTGGTCCAGGGGTAGTCCAGAGAGTAGAAGCCCCTTGGGCAAAGTAACTACTGTGTTCAGGAATGGCTTTGTGACTGGCTAAAGGCTAATGCACACTATAGAAAATTATGCAATTAATTTCATTGCTGAATTTCTGTGATCAACGCTGCCAGAAATCAGCGCTTATATGGTAGGTTTGATAGAAAGCACAGAGACCAAGTCAGGAGATCAGGCATAGGTCAGAACACAGGATAACAGCATAGAATTATTGAAGATACAAACAGACCTCTACTATGGTAACCCACACTACTGCTCAGGCACCAAAGAGTGGGGGAGGCAGGCTTAAATTGGGCATGCTGAGCCAGTACATGTGGGGGACAGGTTTTGGATATGTGCACAGCCACTATAAGGGGAAAAGAGAGTGTGCACACACCCTGAGCCAGAGCAGGAGCAGGAGCAGCCTTGGAGGAAGAAGCAGAATAAGCACTGGAGTCTGGACCCGACAGTGGTAATTGCAGGTGAGCCAATGACTGTGTCTGCCAGAAGGCGGCATACACCAACACAATGTTTTAGACCTATAGTGCTTTATCAGGCCATATCTTTAATTGTAGAGGCTAACTATAGTGATGGCGGTCTTCTAGACTGTCAACCACCAGAAATATTGCAGGTCTAGCCACAGGCCCAAGGGAGGCTTAGTACTGTCGCATAGACATGTTGCACTGGTGTATCATGCTGGCACAAAGGGGAAGTGAGAAATCATCCATAAGTTATAACACAGTAGGTGGCTTCCCTTTATTCAAATATGGGACCCAGAGGCAGGAACCAACCTAAAAAGCAAATGAAAATAAACATACAATAAAGTCCAGAACATAGTACATGCAAGGGCAGGAAATAATCAAGGTCAGTCCAAATCTTAGCTTAGGACAGGTAACACAGATGCACGGTCAGAAAAAGAATGAAAAGTCACAAGGGTATGGGAGGCAGGGACAGGGAAAGTGAAAACAACAGCTTTGTTTCTGTGTACAAGGAAGCAGAACAACCCAGCACTGATCAAGAGAACTGGCTAGGTTTTAAATCCCAATTCTGTCACAATAGTTCTGTCTCAGGCATGTACACCTTGGTATGCTCGTCCCCAGTCTCCATGACATCGACGAGAAGACGAGATGGTGCTCACTGTGGATTTTGACTGAGCCCAGGTAAGGGAACCCCTCTGGCTCCATGCCAGTAAGAAAGCCAGAGATTGGGCCTGAGGTTGTGTATGTGACTCACATTTTGTAAACCAGACTTAATTTTCTGACAAGGTCAAAATCAGTCAGGCACTCCTTGTTGTTTATTTTAGACTTAGCAAGTTTAGGTTCAAATGTAAACAAACAATCTAAATAATAAAATATGTAAAAGTGAGTGATTGGGAAACACCTCATTGCTGAAGCATGGAATGCACCTCCTTCCCCAACAGTTGCTTGTTTTTATGACTTTGGAAAAGCCTTGGCAACTTATAACAATTACATTTTTTATGCAAAAAATACAAGAACATAAGCAGCAGATATACATGAGCTGCAAAACCTAACAACAAGAGACAGTGGTACATATGAAACAGAGCAGCTCAGCTGGGTTACTAAATCCCCCCCCAGAAAATCAACATAATAATCATTCAAAGAAAGTATCTATCGCAAGTTAAAGAGAAACTACCGTATATACTCGAGTATAAGCCGACCCGAGTATAAGCCGAGACCCCTAATTTCAACCCAAAATCCCAGGAAAAGTTATTGACTCGAGTATAAGCCTAGGGTGGGAAATACCTCATCCCCCCGTCATCATCCAGACCCGTCATTAACATCCTCATCATCCCCTTGTCATCATCCCACACATCCCCCCTTCATCATCCCCTTGTCATCATCCCACACATCCCCTTATCATCCCACACATCCCCCCTTCATCATCCCCTTGTCATCATCCCACACATCCCCCCTTCATCATCCCCTTGTCATCATCCCACACATCCCCTTATCCCACACATCCCCCCTTCATCATCCCCTTGTCATCATCCCACACATCCCCTTGTCATCATCCCACACATCCCCCCTTCATCATCCCCTTGTCATCATCCCACACATCCCCTTGTCATCATCCCACACATCCCCCCTTCATCATCCCCTTGTAATCATCCCACCCCCCCCCCCCCTTCATCATCCCCACCCCCCTTCATCATCCCCACACCCCCCCCCTTCATCATCCTCTTCTCATCATTCGCCCTCAGTGGTCTTCAACCTGCGGACCTCCAGAGGTTTCAAAACTACAACTCCCAGCAAGCCCGGGCAGCCATCGGCTGTCCGGGCTTGCTGGGAGTTGTAGTTTTGAAACCTCCGGAGGTCCGCAGGTTGAAGACCACTGCGGCCTTCAACATCATACAGCCCCCTCTCACCCCCTTTAGTTCTGAGTACTCACCTCCGCTCGGCGCTGGTCCGGTCCTGCAGGGCTGTCCGGTGAGGAGGTGGTCCGGTGAGGAGGTGGTCCGGGCTGCTATCTTCACCGGGGGCGCCTCTTCTCCGCGCTTCCGGCCCGGAATAGAGCCGTTGCCTAGACAACGACGCATCTGCGTCGTTGTCAAGGCAACGTGACTATTCTGAGGCCGGGCCCGAAGCGCTTAGAAGAGGCCTCCCCGGTGAAGATAGCAGCCCGGACCACCTCCTCACCGGACCACCTCCTTACCGGACAGCCCTGCAGGACCGGACCAGCGCCGAGCGGAGGTGAGTACTCAGAACTAAAGGGGGTGAGAGGGGCTGGATGATGTTGAAGGCCGCAGTGGTCTTCAACCTGCGGACCTCCGGAGGTTTCAAAACTACAACTCCCAGCAAGCCCGGACAGCCGATGGCTGCCCTGGCTTGCTGGGAGTTGTAGTTTTGAAACCTCTGGAGGTCCGCATGTTGAAGACCACTGCGGGTGGGGGAGTTCACTCGAGTATAAGCCGAGGGGGGTGTTTTCAGCACGAAAAATCGTGCTGAAAAACTCGGCTTATACTCGAGTATATACGGTATGTTCAGGAGTAAGGGGAGGGGAGAGAGAAGAGGAAAGCCGGTCAGCAACTTCTCCTTTCTATGCAGGTTAGTGATCTTCTGGAACCAGGAAAAGATGGTTGGGGGTTGAGTCTCCTTCCAGAGCAGAGTGATAGAGAAGAGAGATTTTGCCCACCAATGCAAGGAGCCGGTAAGAAGATGGCTGGGTCAATGAAAAGAGTCGTTTGAGGGATTTTAAAAATTATGTCAGCCAAAAGGGCCGTAGTATCAAGCAAGACCACCACACATGCAACATGGTGCCTCTCCCTCAACCACATCTCCAGCAGTTGGTGGAGACCCCAGGGTAGAATTTAGAACGAAGTGCGGGTACTCTGTACCAGTGAGTGTGTATTTTGTAATTCGTCTTCTGAGCCTTGCTGAATATTAACATTTTATGGAAAAGAACTATGCACTTGTGCCAGCCATCAAACCCTGTAGAATTTAGCCGTACACCCCCTGGGCCCGAATTCTTCCCAGAGAGCAGCAGTGGTAGATTTGAGTTCAGACACAGGGAAAAGGACTGTTCAAGCGATTCCTTCACCACCATCTTTAGCACCGGGAGTGCGATGAAAAAAAAAAATAATGCTGCAGTACCAGGTGGATCTGTGGAAGAGAGGGATAAAGGAGGTTGTAGAGAGAGGTAAAATAAAAGCGGAATGCCTCCAAGATGTCAGACGGGAAGAAATGCCCGAGGAAGATTTTATGGATGGATGGGTCAATTTGTTGTCCATAAAAGGTTCTTCTGTAGAGTTGTCGATAGTATTTATGTTTGAATTAGGGAGAGTCAGTAGTTCATGGTGTGTGCGTAGAAGTTCACATAAGGTCTGTTCCTGGAGTGAAGATTTATTCTGGGCCTCTAGGGAACGTAGTAGATTAAGCAATTTGGACATTTTGGCCTCTCTCTGAAGCCAAACTCCCGGAACCCCCTTAAGACACATTTTAGAGCTGTGTTTCATCATGGGGCAATAGAGTCATTGAGGTGATTGAGATCAAAGTTAGAGATAGAAGTGTTAAGATTCTGCAGACACAGAGCGTGTGCCTGCAGAGAATTATTGTGTTTCCAAGTGGAGTACAGCGTGGCAAAAAAAGGGAGCGTGAACCTGATGTGGACTGGTGATTGGCCTGAGAAGTCATCAAACCTACATAAGCTAAACAAATGTCAGAGAGAAAGTGATTGTGACAAAAGATATAGTCAAAACAACTATATGAATTACGGTGGTGGGAGTAGAAAGTGTAGTCTTTAGGATCTAGATAGAAGAGTTGCAAAATCTTTATTCTCAGGGTGTCAAGCTTTTGACTCAAGAGATGGGAAGTATTAGAAGAGGTATCCAAAATTGGAAAGAGCGGCAAATTGAAATCATCACTGAGAAGTGGCAAAAGAATGTCCTGAGAAGGAAGGGGATCTGGCCATGATTGGGAGAGTATATGGTTGCTGCTGTCAAAGGGCAATCTGTTAAAGGACAATTGGCAAAGATATATCTTGCCTCAGGGTCTAAGAAGAAATCTTAGATGGTGAGCGATTTGTAAAATGCCATAGATACACATTTTGTTCTGGCCTCTGGGTTTATGCCACTGTGTATGCTAAAGGTTTGTGAGTCAGAAGATGGCCACTTTTGTAAACTGTCATACTTATTGTAGGCCCCAAATGTGAATCACTATGTTTCATAGCATAATAGCATGATGTCAGCCATTTTGTTGTATGTTCTAAATAGACCACAGTGTATTCTTAAATTCTTCTAGTTAAGTGCCAGGGAGAGAATACTTGTTGTCTCTTTAGATATTTATGGCTGTCAAGATAATACAGATAAGGGCTAGTTACATTCTCTAGACATTCGCATATCTATGTTGGAGAATCATCCATTGTATTATTATCTTTCCCATAAATTTTATAGTGTTGAAAATGTCTGGCTGGTGACTGTCTGGAGAAACCATGTTTTGATTTCTATATGTGTCACACCTATTAATTTAGTGCTCCATACTTCAAGTGTGGAAGGTGGGTTTAAGACCAGTTATTGACAGTTAACCCTTGATGGTAATGATGCTAATTGCTTAGGCAATAGCACCCCCTAGAGTATGGGTAGTTGACATTATACCAACAGGAAAGGCATTATGGGTGATATGCTCAATGCATTCTGGGTATTATAGTGATATCAGTCATTACAATATGTACACAGGGTGTGTCTAACTAATTAAAAAGTCTGGTAAACCAGATGTTAGGGACTGTGCATAAAAGAACACACAAAGACACAGGAAAGATGTCCAACCAGGTGGAAAAGCCATGTGAGATCCCAGCAAGCCAGACGGATAACAAGGTACCAGACCAATGGCTATCCATGATGATGAGATGGATCGTTCAGTGTTCCTAAGAGCAGAAGCGAGGTTCTTACATGATATACATGACATGACATGATATTCCATTTAATTAAGACCAATGTGGATGGAATTACACCATTTAGATTGGCAAATAAATTAATTAAATTAAATAATTATCTCCATATTGATATTATAGTTTTAGAATATTGTGAGACTTCATTCTACCTGCAGAAGAATCAAGACTCAATCTATCAAAGCATGAAATAATTGCTTAGACATATTGATATAACACTTAGTTTGGTGAGTAGGAATTCTAAGTATATTTCCCACACAGGAAACTTGCTTCAAGTTCTTCCTTCTAAAATATAGTCTAGTGACATCATAAAACTGCTATTTTTCTTAATGTCTTACCAAGATCATGCATAGAAAATAGTCCAGAATGGGACAAAAATATACTAAATTTCTTCCATGTTCATATCGTTAGATGGATTTGCCCATTCATCGAGTCATGTGATTTGTAGTTGGTTGGAAGGGGGCGGGGAGTGTATTTAGCATTCCATATTGATATGTCTATGATTAGATATTGCCCTTCTTGATATCATGAAGTTCCTCTTGATTGAGTGATATGTAATCTTTTTATTGTATGATATTCCTAACCTAGTAGCTTTTGTTTCATTGTAACAAGTTACTTACTACTCACATGTATTGTTCTACTATATGTAGTCAATTAACAAGCTTCTATGGTTTACTAATATGTCTAATGGACATTCTTTTACATATATCATTGTGTTTATTACTCATTTATGTTTATAACATTATAATCAATAAATCTGCATACTTATATAATATCTGTGTATTATTGTGTATTGCAAAACTACATCTTTAAGCGTTAATGTCATCCAGTCATAAAAAGAACTTGTTGATATCTGAAGAAATAGTCGGATTCAGATGTGAATTATATTGATTAGCTTTGTCAACAATTCACCAGGTCATAATTTTGATATTTTTGAGAATTAAAAAAAATCATTTTTCATAATTAATATTTTTATGACCTTCATTCATAATTGAGTTCTTACCGCACAACAAAACAAATGATAAGTGCATTGTTGACAACTTATTTTATTTATTTCTGACATGCAGCTCCTCCAGTATAAGAGCCAAGCAAGTTAGGTAGTCTGCTGTTTTACTGCGGTGCTGCTGTGAATACTGACCAATAGGATGGGTCATGCCTCAAGCTCTACAGCAGTTGCAGAAGGCAAATGAGAACAAGTGACATGCATGCAAGGCCATGGAAATTTGATATACTTGAAACTTAAGTGCAAAAATAACGTAAAAATTATTCAGGAGCCAGATATTGTAACTATTATAAACCATGAGCACATGAGAAAGTTGGGTGGTTCTGTGGTTCTTTTGGTGATGTGTGCTTACTATGCAATGATGTTAAATGATAACTGGGATGATGTGCAGAAGTGGACTGACAAGTCAGACACTTAAAGGGGTACTCCATTGGTAGACATTTTATCCCCTAGGATAAGGGATAAGATGTCTAATCGTGGGGATCCGGCCGCCAGGACCCCCGCAATCTCTGTTCAGACAACCGGCAATCTGAACATTATTCTTAGAACGATGCATCCAGGAGGCCATGGTTGTGACGTCACTCCACTCCCCTCCATTCGTGTCTATCGGATAGGTCATGACAGCTGTCAAGCCCCCTCCCATAGATATGAATGGAGGAGGTGCGACGTCACAAGAGGGCATAGTGTGACGTCACAACCATGGCTTCCCGAACCCAGTATTCTGAACATAATGTCCCAGGGACCATACCACCGCGATCAGACATCCTATCCCCTATCCTTTGGACATTATATATAATTTATATATATATATTTTTATTTTTTATTAAAAGCATTTCTTCTGGTGTTTTTCAAATCCATAGAGAAGTTTCTGAAAAAGACACGTGAAAAGAGATATCATAAGTAGAGCATGCTGCGTTTTTGAGAAAATACGATGGGCCCAGAAAATGTACCAAGAGTGGAGAAAAATGCCAGGAAAAGCATTGTTTGGAAACTGGCTTAAAGCAAATACTTGGCCAATGTGTTTAAATAGAAAAAAAAAAAAAAAACACTGACACAATATCTGTTTGTTATACCTTTTGTTTAGAAATTTTTGTTTTTTATGTTTTTCTTTATTATTGTTAACATGTACAAATAATATAGAAAGTGTGTGGATCATGGAATGGTTAAAGGCAACCAATCAGCATATTTTAGCATATATAATGCTTGGCAATGCGTCATATATGCTAAAATTATTATCCTCACCATTCCCGCTGGACGTTTGTGCTCCCAGGGATGGTTGAAGATATTAAGTTTTAAAGCCCCCCCCCCCCCCCCCGACTGCCCCGCAAGTAGTCCCCTGGTCGGGGACTTACACTTACCAGCTCCGGTCACTGTGGCCGTGGCCCAACCCCGACAGCTTGAATGACGGCTAGCATCATCGCTCTGCTCCCTAAACAGACAGAGCAGAGCGATACAAGACCTCAATCAAGGCGAGGGGGCAGGACCACGGCCACAGCGACCGGAGCTGGTAAGTGTAAGTCCCCACCCATGGGGACTTCTTCCAGGGCTGCAGGGGGGGGGACTTTATAACTTAATATCTTCACCATCCCTTGGGGGCACAAACGTCCCCCTGGGGATGGTAAGGAAAGTGATTTTGGCATATGTAATGCATTGCCAAGAGTTATACATGCTAAAATATGCTGATTGGTTCCCTTTAAGTTTATGTGCTGACCTAAACAAGGTTTTGACCTGGGCCCTGGGCACAGGCCCTGAGTGTACAGGATTATAACATCTTGTAAGCAATTTGCCACCTTGTGTAAAAATAAACTCGAAGACTCTGTGCCTCTATTGAGAATTGCAACTGCTATGTTTATTGCAGGAAAAAAAATTAAGTAAATTTGCTTGTTTAAATTTCGCTGGTCTTCTCTTAAAGGTGTGGCTGAAAAGACAGAATGGAAGTGTGTGGCGGGGAAACTACAGCAGCCGGTTTGTGAATGGCAGGGTTGTAGGGCGGTGAAGCTTCAACATACATGAGAGACACATGACAAAGAGACCAATTGCTAAAAAAAAGTTGACAGGATAGGCTTCATTTTATTTATGTAAGTAGTTCAGGATAAGAGGTCCATGACAGATGTGACACATTTGGCTGGTTCCCTAGAGTTGTAAGCAAAGGCCAACAGTACTGTTTCAGTAAAGTTAAAGTTTGTGCCTCCCAGTTAGGAAGACCATAGTCCTTTTGCTGCTTTTATAGTAACATTGGGGGGGAAGTTATCATGGTTTGTGTTGTATATTTGTCACACAGTTTGTCTCAGATGCTATTGATACTTTTCATTGCAACATTTGCTTTAGAAGGTTTTTCAAAAGGAACATACCAAGTCATGATTTCAGTTGATTTCATTCAGTGGTCAGGAATTTATGATATGCGCCTTTTTAGTTTGTCACATCTTTTGTTGCAACTGTGCTAACCGGGGGGCAAATCTACTCCAGCCCTGAATGGCTTACAAAACTATCTGCAAACAGCATTATTCAAAAGTTGCACATTTTGTCGCATGGCATAAAAAGTCGCACAAAAAGTCGCAGAGGGGTACCATACAATGCGGAGTACTGAAGTAAGAAATGTGATCAGCACCTGATTTATCACATGTCCTGTACACAGTTTCCACCAAATGAATTGTGACTACAGTAAAGACGAAGAAATCGCAACCTGTGTTTGACTGTTATCTGTTATCACTGTAGACTGTTATCACGGACTTTAATTGGACTAACTGACTGAAAGTAGGTAACTTCCCTGCCTCCACCATATGCCTGCAGGCAGCAATTTCCAACATCAAACATGATCAAGAGCTCTTTTAACTTTCAACAGTATTTTTTTTTATTGTGTTTTCAATTGTAAATATAAACATTACAAATATATTCAATACCATTTGATTTTTGTTTTGTAAACCAGAAAGTTAGACTTTGAATTCCAGGCCTAAAGAGGATTTGTAGAAATAAATAAAGAAATGCATTAAACAAAAGAAAACAATTGAAGAAAAATAAATAAAATTGTACAGGTTTAATTTCTAAGTTCACTGTAGGTTAAGAGTCAGTATATTATTGTAATATATACTTTTTAACATTCAAGTCCTTGTATGATGATCCTCTGTAGTTCGTTGGATCAGGAGCTCTTTTAGTCAAACAGCCATAAGCCAAAGTACCCATACGTCCATTCTCTGTTCTCCTAAACATGGCGCAGAAGATTGGTGGGGAAAGGCAGCTATCAATCACAGCTGGGATCCTCCCACAGCTGCAGAGACTGAGATTGCGGTGGTCTCAGTAGTGTTAACCTCATAGATGTGTGGTCAGTACTGACCACTGCATATATAGGATTGAAAGGGTGAGGTGGCTCCCTTTTTCCCCCCCATCAGCGACCCTGCAATGCGATTGCGGGGTCCCGATGGTTGCCATGGCAGCAGGAGGATAGATAATGTCCTCCTGCCCAGTCCAGCTATAGGGTATCACCATAATTATACCAACAAATGGAAACCATCTTTTTTTTGCACAGTGAACGCCATAAAAAATTATAAAAAAAAGCAGAAGGTTTCCAATTTTTCACAATATTTTGAAGTTTATTACAAAAACTACTGTATGTATCAACAAAAATTTACCACTAATATAAAGTACAATAAATCACAAAAAGTATCCGTTACTAACAAAAACTTTTCACATAATGTAGACAATATACAATAGACAATAATTGTATGTATATCTGTAATATACATTGATTAAAAAATGTGTATATTTTTGTGATAAAAAAAATGCTGTCCCTGCAACTATTGCCTGTGTGTCTCTATGAGGAGCCCAAACATAGAACAAGGACTCAGAGGACAGAGCCCTGCCTGTCCTCAGCGCACAGAGCCCTGCCTGTCCTCAGCGCACAGAGCCCTGCCTGTCCTCAGCGCACAGAGCCCTGCTTGTCCTCAGCGCACAGAGCCCTGCTTGTCCTCAGCGCACAGAGCCCTGCTTGTCCTCAGCGCACAGAGCCCTGCTTGTCCTCAGCGCACAGAGCCCTGCTTGTCCTCAGCGCACAGAGCCCTGCTTGTCCTCAGCGCACAGAGCCCTGCTTGTCCTCAGCGCACAGAGCCCTGCTTGTCCTCAGCGCACAGAGCCCTGCTTGTCCTCAGCGCACAGAGCCCTGCTTGTCCTCAGCGCACGGAACTCTGCTTGTCCTCAGCGCACGGAACTCTGCTTGTCCTCAGTGCACGGAACTCTGCTTGTCCTCAGTGCATTGAACCCTGCTTGTCCTCATTGTACAGAGCCCTGCTTGATCTCAGTGTATAGAGCTCTGCTTGTCTACCCACACTTCCTGTATTTGGACTCCTCACAGAGACACACCGCCAGTAGCTGTAGAGACATGCCATGACATTAGGATATCACACTGTTTTGTTTGGTTGTGTGCATTGCGCCACAATTGTGTCTGCGCCAGAATTTGTGCCGAAAAAAATCTAAAAGAGGACAAACTCTCTATTTTACTTTAAAAAAAAACAAGAAGTGGCATGCCTACCTTGAAAAGGTGGTGTGGCAGTCGGCAAGGGGGGGGGGTGTCCAAAAAACCTTATTACTAAGGTTTCCACAGAAAATGACATTACATTACATTGTTCCCTTCCAACTTTTAGAGGTCTTTGCATCACATTAATACTTGGTGGTGTAGGTGGCACATGGTGTCTTTTGCACATCTTTCCTTTTGTTTGAGTTCAAAAAAATTTGGGGTACAAATATTTTAATTCCAAGGATACAGAAAGATATGGTCTGGTACTGCTAATAACAGGCAACAGAGGAAATCCATATATATCAGATGCCACATGCAGTACGTGTCACTGTGTAGGATACGAATCCCATAACAAGAGTAAGAGTGCATGAAATATTTATAACAGTCAGATATGGAAGGATAAGGCGCTCACCAGAGATTTCTGTAGCAGGAATACAGCTTTGTTCGGTAAGCATGCAAAGCGCTACACAGGAACACAGGGAGCTCATGGTGGACAGGTGAGGCAGGGGGCGGCAACATGTTTCACCCAAGGAGTCACGTTTTCTGGCCCGCACTAACGCAGAAGCCTCAGGATGGAGTATTTATGGTCCGGGTCAGCCAGCGTTACCATAACTACTGTATATAACAAGAGTGAAGTTAAAATAATGTGCAATACAAAATTCCATAAAAAATACCACCATAAAAACAACTGCAAGGAAGCATTAGTGGAGCAACGCTCCCATCAATTGTTTTTTCATTAAGCCCTAGTGGACCCAACGCATTCAGTTGGATAATCCACTGGGCTTCTTTCTTTAACCCCTTAAGGAACGCAGGGTTTTTCCGTTTTTGCATTTTCATTTTCTCCTCATCACCTTCTAAAAATGATAACGCTTTCAATTTTGCATATAAAATTCTATATAATGGCTTATTTTTTGTTCCACCAATTCTACTTTGCAGCGACATTAGTCATTTTACCAAAAAATCCACAGCGAAATGGAAAAAAAATTAATTGTGCGACAAAATTGAAGAAAAAAATGCCATTTTGTAAATTTTTGGGGTTTCCATTTCTACGCAGTACATTTTTCGGTAAAAATGACACATTATCTTTATTCTTTAGGTCTAAACAGTTAAAATGATACCCTACCTATATAGGTTTGATTTTGTCGTACTTCTTAAAAAAATCATAACTACATGCAGGAAAATGTATATGTTAAAAATTGTCATCTTCTGACCCCTTTAACTTTTAAATTTTTCCGCGTATGGGCAGGTATGAGGGCTTATTTTTTGCACCGTAATCAATTTTTCATCGGTACCATTTTTGTATTGATCGGACCTTTTGATCGCTTTTTATACATTTTTTCATGATATAAATAGTGACCAACAATACGCTAATTTGGACTTTGTAATTTATTTACGCGTACTCCATTGACCGGGCGGTTTAATTAATTATATATTTTTATAATTCGGACATTCTCGCATGCGGCGATACCACATATGTTTATTTTTATTTACACTGTTTTTTTTATGGGAAAAGGAGGGTGATTCAAACTTTAGGGGTTAAATGGCTATTAATGCTAGCTGATCGGGACATCGCAATTTTATTGCGATAGTCCTGATCAGCCCGACTGAGCTGCCGGGAAGCTTTCACTTTCATTTTAGACGGTGCCGCATGATCGGTGCCGCGCGCTATTAGCCCAGGGTCCCGGCTATCATTAGCCGCCGGGACTGACCCCGTATGACGCGGGGTCTCGGCGTGACCCCATTTTAAAAACCGGGAACATGCGTAGGGTGTACAGATACACCCTACGTCCTTAAGAGGTTAAGAGTATATGGTGAATGTCTCCACCTCTGGATGGAACATCAATTCTCTCTATTCCAGCAAATTTTGCACTAGTAACATCTGCATTATGAACAGTACGGATGTGTGCAATGAAGCGAGAGGCTCCATTACATGCACCTGGAGTTTTCTTTTGGTCTTACTGACATAGTAGTGACCACAAGGACAAACCAAACAATAAACAACGCAAGTAATTAATAGTTTAACTATTATATATTGGTCCCCTAGTCGGTATGATCGAAAGGTAACTTTAGGTGCCACAATTGTACAGTATGCCAGCATAATATGGCTAAGCAGTCATAACAACTAGGGGACCAATATATAGTAGTTAAACAATTAACTACATGCCAGACTACTTACGTTGTTTATTGTTTGGTTGCCCTTGTGGTCACTATTATGTCAGTAAGACTTAAAGAAAACTCCAGGTGTGTGTAAAGAAGCATTTGCGCTCCATTCGCATCGGAATAGCAGCCTCTCGCTTCATTGTGAAGACAGTCACCATATACTCTTAAAGAAAGAAGCCTGGTGGTTTATCCGAATGCGTTGGGTCCACTAGGGCTTAATGAAAAAAATAAGATGGGAGCCTTCCTCCACTAAGGCCTCCTTGCAAGTTATTTTTTATGATGGTATTTTTCATGGAATTTTGTATTGCACGTTATTTTAACTTCACTGTTGTTATGTAGTTATGGTAACGCTGGCTGACCCTGTCCATAAATACTCCATCTTAACGCTTCTGCATCAATGTGGGCCAGAAGAAGCACCTCCGTGGGTGAAATATGTTGCTGCTCCCGTAACGCCCCCTGCCTCACCTGTCCACTACGAGCTCCGTATTCCTGTGTAGCGCTTCGCATGCTTACCGAATAAAGCTGTATTCCTGCTGCAGAAGTCTCTGGTGAGTGTGTCCTTCCTTCCATATCTGATTGTTACGAGTACATATATTTTATCCTAAAAACATGATTAAAAGTTAGGCTTTACGTAATGCATATCCTCAATACTTACTTGTGTACACTAACACTTTTACAAAAGAGACCATTTTCTTCTGCCTACCTGCCTCAAACTACTATTCTGATCCTGCCACCCGCCTGATGCCACACATCTGATGCCAAGTTCTCCTTTTTTTACCCACCTTCATCAACGGGTACTGGTATGGCCACCCACTGCCCCATTATGTCACCGGGTCTCTTTCAGGACTCCTGATACCACCTCCAGGCTTTCTCATTCTGCCACTTTATGTTCTCCTCATGCTGATGCCACCTCCAGACTGTTTCATACTGCCACCATATGTTCTCCTCATGCTGATGCCAGCTCCAGGCGGTCTCATACTGCCACCAAATGTTCTCCTCATGCTGATGCCACCTCCAGGCTGTCCTATTCTGCCACATATGTTCTCCTCATGCTGCTGCCAGCTCCAGGCTGTATCATACTGCCACCATATCTTCTTTTTATGTTGATGAAAGGTACCAGGCTGTCTCATTCAGCCACTTGATTGTCTCCTCATGCTTCCGCCACTTGCAGGCTGTCATTCAGCCACTATATGGTCTCCTCATGCTGCCGCTAACTACAGGATGTGTCATTGAGCCACTGTATGGTCTCCTCCTGCTGCCGCCATCTCCAGGCTCTGTCATTCAGCAACTATATGGTCACCTCTTGCTGCTGCCAACTCCAGGCTGTGTCATTTAGCCACTATATGGTCTCCTCATGCTGCTGCCAACTCCAGGCTGTGTTATTCAGCCATTATATGGTCTCCTCATGCTTCCGCCAACTCCAGGCTGTGTCATTCAGCCACTATAGGGTCTCCTCATGCTGCTGGCACATTAAATAAAACTTTTAGGTTCATCTACTTGAAATCTTCAATTTAAATGTTAAAAAAATATCTTTAATCTTTTCAATTGTGAGGCCCTATGGTCTCGTCAGGCTGTTGCCACCTCCAGGCTCTGTCCTTCAGCCACTATATGGTCTCCACTTGCTGCTGTAAACTCCAGGCTGTGCCATTCAGGCACTATATTGTCTCCTTATGCTGCCACCACCTCAACACTGTGTCATCCAGCCATTATATGGTCTCCTCATGCTGCCGCCATGTCCATGCTGTGTCATTCAGGCACTATATGGTTTCCTCGTGCTGCTGCCACCTCCACACTGTGTCATTGTGCCACTATATAGTCTCATCATACTGATACCACCTCCAGCCTCTGTTATTGTGCTGCTCTGCGACAGTGATTCTAATAGCGACGCCTGCATGTCATTCTGAATAACAGTATTATTTCACTAACCCAGCACACACCCTATGTCTGTTACAGCAGGGCAAAGTGTTCTACACCCCTGTTGAGGCTTCCTGTAGGCCAGAAATAGTCATTTTTAAAAGAGATTTGCCGCAAATAAATTCACTCATCTCTAGTAAATACCGTGGAAAAATACCTGTCAGGAATAAAAAGCCACAAAGAAAACTACATTCCACTCTTAGTAAATCAGGACCTATGACTGTGGTTATTCATTTTGCTACATCTGTTTATACATTTTACTTACCTTTGCACTCATATACAGTAAATACATGTATATAACTGCAGTTTAGACTAAGCGTAACCTGCACTTTAGACATATGTAGAGTTTGAAATATTCAGTACATGATTTCACATGTTCATAAAGGGGAAGTTATTTTGTGCAGTTTTTCAACATTAACTGACTTCTCTGTGTTTGCACATAGTGAGGAAACACCGAGCAAGAACAAAAAAAGGACATTTAGAAACAAAATTAACGGTTTACAGGACATTGCACCACTGTAGTTAACCAATTCCTTACCTGAAGAAACATCAAACACATTGTACTACTGCTTATTTCAATATATAGCTGGAGTTATTATTTCTAAGTGCTTAATTTTTCTTTTTTCTTTTCTTCATTTTTAGCTAATAGTCATTTTATTGATTATACGGATAAATGAAATAATATAATATTGGACAAACCTAAGAATTTTGGCTCTTTAATGTGTATGGGGGGGGGGGGGGGGGGCTCCTGATTGCCCCCTTACAGCAGATGTTGGTGAAAGAAGGATTGGTTATTTAAATTTACACATGCAATATCTGTTTATTCTAGAAAGCGATACGTCACTGCAGAGAAGTCTGACAGGTACTTAGCTCCTCTCTTCCTATATTGAAAACATGTCTGCTCGGCTGAATCAAGCTTTTTACCAGCTCATCTTATATTGGCGGCTGCCATGTCTTGCAGCACAGCACCTTAGGCTCCCCAGGCCCCCTTGTTGCAAACGATAGACCTCTAGTGTGTCTTACAATGGTTTTCAGTCTTTACTTACCTTTTTTGTAACTCACAGGGGAGGTTCTCGTGCAGGCTACCTGGGTGTAGTAGACTCCTGGGGGCAGATAGTGATGCCACATAGTAGGGTAGTATAGCTATCATGATATCTTTTCTCAGGGGAGCAGGAATGATAGCACCAGACACTTTAATAATGTGGAAACAACCTGGAACTTTACTGAATGTTCTGCGCAAATCAAATGACAACAAAATCCTTTTAGGACAGAGTGGAATGTTATGCTTTTTAACCCCTGAAAGGGGTACTCCACCCCTAGACATCTTATCCCCTATCCAAAGGATAGGGGATAAGATGTTTAATTGCAGGGCCCCGCTGCTGGGACCCCCCACGATCTCTGCTGTGGCACCCCAGTTATCCGATGCATGAAGTGAACTTCGCTCCATGCCTGGATGATGGCCATGCCCCCTCATGGCATAACACCCTCCCTCTCAATGCAAGTCTATGGGAGAGGGCGTGACAGCATGGCATGACATCATGAGAGGGCATGGCAATGATGTCACGGGCCTCCACCGCTGCAGCTGGCATTCTAAATGAATGCCGGATGCTGCAGAGAGATCGCAGGAGTCCCAGCGGGGGGACACTCATGATCAGACATCTTATCCCCTATCCACAGGATAGGGGATAAGATGTCAAGGGGCAGAGTACCCCTTTAAGGTTTTTTCATTTTTGCACTTTCATTTTTTCCACTTCACCTTGTAAAAATTATAACACTTTTCTACCTACAGACCTATATGATGGCTTGTTTTTTGTGCTACCAGTTTTAATTTGTAATGACATCAATCATTTCACCACAAAAACCAAAAAAAAAATATTTATGGGACAAAGTTGAAACAACGGCATTTTGTAATTTTTGGTGGCTTAAGTTTCTACCAAGTGCACTTTCAGGTAAAAATGACACCTTATCTTAATCCTGTAGGTCCATAACTTTTTTTTATTTTTTGTATTCAGGGATGTGTAGGGCTCATTTTTTTTTTTGCACCGTGATCTTTATCAATTTTTACTGGAACCATTTTTTGATAACTTTTTATAAATTTTTTTTGGGTATACAAAGTGACCAAAAATATAGACTTTTGGACTTTGGTAGTAATTTTGCATGATCCCGGTTGTCACAGACAGCTAGGACCATGCTGAAGTATAGGAGCGAGGTGGCAAGCCTGCCACCTCCTCCTATCCCTTGCGATTCCTTGGTTAGCTAACCGACCAATCGCGCGGGGGGGGGGGGGATGGGGGGCGGTTACTTCCTCCCGCCCTGCCCGGGCCCCTGGAAGTCTGGAGAGAATGGGAGAAAGACCGGAGGACGCGGCGGGGGACGGGGGAGTGCTGGAGCCCGGCCCTGGTACTTACCTCGTCCCTGAAGACCCGGAGACGGTGGCGGTGGAGACAGGTGAGTTGATCTTCGCCGGCGTTGCGGGACCTTTGCAGCAGTCCAGACCGCCGTAAAGCGATCTGGACTGCTCCATCTGGTCCCCTTACACTACAACTCCCAGCATGCCCAGACAGCCCTTGGCGTCTGGGCATGCTGGGAGTTGCAGTTTTGCAACATCTGGAGGTCCACAGTTTGGAGACCACTGTGCCCTTCCAGATGTTGCAAAACTACACATCCTCAGCATGCCCTTACTGTCCAGGCATGCTGGGAGTTGTAGTTCTGGAACATCTGGCCCTTCAGATGTTGCAGAACTTCAACTCCCAGCATGCCTGGACAGTTTTGGTATACTGGGAGTTGTAGTTTTGCAACATCTGGAAGGGCACAGATTGGGAACCACTGTATTAGTGGTCTGCAAACTGTAGTCCTCCAGATGTTGCAAAACTACAACTCCAAGCATGCTGGGAGTTGTAGTTCGGCAACATCTGGCTCTAAAGATGTTGCCCAACAACTACTTCCAGCATGCCTGAGAATGTTTGGGAGTTGTGATTGTGCAGCAACTGGAGGCACACTGGTTGGGAAACATTGTCTGTTTCCTAACTCAGTGTTTCCCAACCCGTGTGCCTCCAGCTGTTGCAAAACTATAACTAACAGCATGCACCTCCAGTTTTGCAACAGTTGGAGGTCCCCCCCCCCCCTGTGAATGTACAGGGTACATTCACATGGGCAGGGGGCTTACAGTGAGTATCAGGCTGCAAGTTTGCGATGCAGCAAATTTTGCGCGGCAGCTCAAACTCGCAGCGGGAAACTCGCTGTAATCCCCCGCCCGTGTGACTGTACCCTAAAAACACTACACTACACTACCACAAAATAAAATAAAAAGTAAAAAACACTACATATACACTACATATACACAGTCCCCCTCCCCAATAAAAATTAAAATGTCTGGTACGCCACTGTTTCCAAAATGGAGCCTCCAGCTGTTGCAAAACAACAACTCCCAGTATTGCCGGGCAGCCGTTGACTGTCCAAGCATGCTGGGAGTTTTGCAACAGCTGGAGGCACCCTGTTTGGGAATCACTGGCGTAGAATACCCCTATGTCCACCCCTATGCAAATCCCTAATTCAGGCCTCAAATGCGCGTGGCGCTCTCACTTTTTAGCCCTGTTGTATTTCAAGGCAACAGTTTAGGGCCACATATGGGGTATCGCCGTACTCGGGAGAAATTGCCTAACAAATTTGGGGGGGCTTTTTATCCTTTCACCCCTTATGAAAAGGTGAAGTTGGGGTCTACACCAGCATGTTCGTGTAAAAAAATAATTTTTTTACACTAACATGCTGGTGTTGCCCTATACTTTTCATTTTGACAAGAGGTAAAAGGGAAAAAAAGGGCCCCAAAATTTGTAACGCAATTTCTCTTGACTACGGAGAAACCCCATATGTGGGCGCAAAGTGCTCTGGGGGCGCACAACAAGGCCCAGAAGGGAGAGTGCACCATGTACATTTGAGGTGATTTGCACAGGGGTGGCTGATTGTTACAGCGGTTTTGACAAACGCAAAAAAACAAAACACATATGACCCCATTTCGGAAACTACACCCCTCACGGAATGTAAAGAGAGGTGCAGTGAGAATTTACCCCCCACTGGTGTCTGACAGATCTTTGGAACAGTGGGCTGTGCAAATTAAAAATTTTGTACAGCCCACTGTTCCAAAGATCTGACAGACAGCAGTGGGGGGTAAATGCTCACTGTACCCCTTGTTACATTCCTCAAGGGGTCTATTTTCCAAAATGGTATGCCATGTGGGGGTTATTTTGCTGTCCTGGCACCATAGGGGCTTCCTAAATGCGACATGCCCCCTGAGCAAAATTTGCTCTCAAAAAGCCAAATATGACTCCTCCTCTTCTGAGCATTGTAGTTCGCCCGTAGTGCACTTCAGGTCAACTTATGGGGTACCTTCATACTCAGAAGAGATGGGGTTACAAATTTTGGGGGGTATTTTCTGCTATTAACCCATGCAAAAATGTGAAATTTGGGGGGAAACACATTTTAGTGAATTTTTTATTTTTTTGCATATGCAAAAGTCGTGAAACACCTGTGGGGTATTAAGGCTCACTTTATTCCTTGTAACGTTCCTCAAGGGGTCTAGTTTCCAAAATGGTATGCCATGTGTTTTTTTTTTTTTGCTGTTCTGGCACCATAGGGGCTTCCTAAATGCAACATGCCCCCCAAAAACCATTTCAGAAAAATGTACTCTCCAAAATCCCCTTGTCGCTCCTTTGTTTCTGAGCCCTCTACTGCGCCCACCGAACACTTTACATAGACATATGAGGTATGTGGGCTACAAATATAAAGTATAAGTTTTCTCCTTTTACCCCTTGTAAAAATTCAAAAATTGGTTCTACAAGAACAAGCGAGTGTAAAAAATGAAGATTGTGAATTTTCTCCTTCACTTTGCTGCTATTCCTGTGAAACACCTAAAGGGTTAAAACGCTGACAATATCATTTTGAATACTTTGGGGGGTGCAGTGTTTATAATGGGGTCATTTGTGGGGTATTTCTAAGATGAAGACCCTTCAAATCCACTTCAAATCTGAATTGGCCCCTGAAAAATTGTGAGTTTGGAAATTTTGTGAAAAATTGGAAAATTGCTGCTGAACTTTGAAGCCCTCTGGTGTCTTCCAAAAGTAAAAACTCATCAATTTTATGATGCAAACATAAAAGTGGACATATTGCATATGTGAATAAAAATTTTTTGGGGGGAATATCCATTTTCCTTACAAGCAAAGAGCTTCAAAGTTCGAAAAATTTGGGGATTTTTCACCAAGAAAGGATGCAAATTACCACAAAATGTTACCACTATGTTAAAGTAGAATATGTCACGAAAAAACTATCTTGGAATCAGAATGATAACTAAAAGCATTCCAGAGTTATTAATGTTTAAAGCGACAGTGGTCAGATGTGCAAAAAATGGCCGGGTCCTAAGGTGTAAAATGGCTGGGTCCTTAAGGGGTTAATGGGAGTGCAGTTGCAGACAGGATGTAGTTCATGTAGATGCTCTCTGCCATATTTCTGACACAGGTTGGTGCAGATACTTGTACTTTTACTGATGGATTTGTGACACAATACTTTGATGTATTAGCCACACAGGATTAACTCCCAACAAAGGTCATTGAAGTGATTAGTGCACATAGAGGGATCATAGTTCAACTTTATCCTCCTCTGGCTAAGCAACATTCCTTCTTGGAACTAGAAACTTAAAGCACTATGAGGGACATTTATCAATGTTTGCTTATGTATTCCTTTTTTTAGTAATTTTTTCCTTACTTTTTTTTTGTTTATGTGCGACGTATTTATCAACTGCTTTCAGCCTGTTGATAATTTTCTTTCACGTAAGCAATTTTTCCTTTTTTACTTTGGTAGTAGCTTTTTCTGCTCCATGTTTGAGCTGGAGTAAATTTAGTCAATTTTTAACGCTGTTGCGACTTTTTTTTGCGCAGTTGCGACTGTCGCAGTTAATAAATACCTGACTACCCGTAGTCCATTTTAAAATTATTACTACATAGTAAATTTTAGGAAAACTTGCTTTTCTCGCTTTCCAGTCAAAATGTCGCACGAAAAAGCGTGTAGTCGCAGTTGTGACAATTTTGCGACAATTATAGTAAAGAAAACCTGACTAAACCCGTTGATAAATGTCCATATATGTCCTCACAATGTGGACTGGAGATGAACCTTTGGGCGAAATCCTCTGTACAGTTCTGCGATCACTACACACAGTCCAGATCTGTCTCAGGTGTGATATTACATGCAACTGGAACAGGACTTGAGTGAGTTGTTTGACACAGGCATTAATTTAAACAGGAGTCTTGAACCTTAAACAAGAGGTACATTTAACTAGGGGTTGCCTCTCTCTCTTTTCTGGCCTGAAATTTACTGAACACTTGAACCAGGAACAGGCATTTCTAATAGGACATAGGAAATAAACTCTGAACTAGACACAAACACATTTTACTGACTGACTTAAGTAAATGACTGGTCTACCCAGCAGGAGCAGAGCTGACAGAGATATTGACTGAACTGTTTTTTGGGTCCAGCCCTCTGGGGAGGAGTTGGGCTAGGAACTTTTCCATAGTCTTTCTGAAAGTATTTATTTAGAAGATTAGACGGGAAGCATATCATGTGACCAATGAATTACTCATCTGATCCAATATGCAGAAATGTAACCCTTACACTCTTATAATAATAGTGTATGTTGTTATGGCTATGTAATACACCCAACAGTTTTGCAAGTGAATTCAAAATACCGCATACACAGGTTCAGGCTTCTAGCAGATGATTTTTTCAGCCACAAGACCTGATGACCTCTGCTCGCTCGGGATGCATTCTCACTAGAGTTTAGCAAACTTTTAAAAAGTTTGGTTCGCCTGACTCGCCGAACTTTTTGTAAATCGTGAGTTTGGTTCGGCTAAAATATGCCCCTAAACATGTTTAAAACGCTGTCTAACAGCTCTAAACCTCTCTCGAACACTGTTAGGAATGCATTCAAGTAGTTTTAATCACTTAAAGACTTAGCATTTTTCAGATTTAGCATTTTCGTTTTTTCGTCATCTTACCTTTTAAAAACCATAGCCCTTTCAATTTTCCACAAAAAAAATCCCTATTATGGCTTATGTTTTGCACCATCAATTCTACTTTGCAGTGATATTAGTCATTTTACCCAAAAATCCAAACAAAAAATGAATTACTGTGCGACAAAATTGAAGAAAAGACGCCATATTGTAACCTTTTTGGGGGTTTCCGTTTCTACCCAATGCATTTTTCGGTAAAAATGACACATTATTATTCTGTAGGTCCATACAATTAAAATAATACCCCACTTATATAGGTTTGATTTTGTCGTACTTCTGGAAAAAAATCATAACTAAATGCAGGAAAAAGTATTCGTTTAAAAATGTCCTCTTCTGAACCCTATAACTTGACCAAAAATACGCTATTTTGGACTTTGGAATGGTTTTACTTATACGCCATTGACTGTGCGGTTTAATTAATATTATAATTTAAACAGTTTGGACATTTACGCACGTGGCGCTGCCACATATGTTTAAATTTATTTTTATTTACTTTTTTTTATGGAAAAAGTGGGGTGATTCTGACTTTTATTAGGGAAGGGGTTAAATCACATTTATTAGCACTTTTTTTTTTTTGCAATGTTTTAGCCCCCATAGGGGGCTATAACATTGCACACACTGATTTCCTACACTGTTCACTGCCATGCATTAACATGGCACTGATCCATGTTATCGCTGCTCACCTGCTCCTGCCTGGATCTCAGGCACAGAGCAGTCATTCAGCGATCGGACACACAGGAGGCAGGTAGGGATCCTCCTGGTGCCCTGCAAGCTGTTCTAGACAACACGATTTCACAGCGGCGGTCCCGAACAGCCCGACTGAGCTGTCGGGATGCTTTCGGTTTCACTTCAGACGCGGTTTCACTTCAGAGTAGGAACAGAAATGGCATTCTAAAATAATGAAGACTGAAGAAGAAATAGCTCTTGTATTAAAAGCCGAAAAAATTATCACTTTTCTGGGGATTATGGGTTGTGCATGTGTAGGACTGGCTGGAAGTAGGGCGTTAAGTGTAGTATCCCGTGTACAGTGGGTGACTGATGTTAAAGGGGTATTCCAGGAATTTTTTTTATTTGACTATGCTACAGGGGCTGAAAAGTTAGTGTAGTTCATAATATAGTGTCTGTACCTGTATGTGACGGTTTTCTCACAATTCTTGTGATTTTTACCCCAATATTTATTTTAACCAGCATACAACATGACTGTTGTCTCAGATTTTTCCCAGGTTGCAATGCGGCAGAGACCGGACTCACTAGTCAGCTGATGAAAGGGAGCCTGTCTGCTTCAATGGGTGGAGTGATCGCTTGGTGGGGGAGAGATAAATCTGCAACAGCTGTAGGCACCCTGAATGAAAACCACACTGATTTGAATGGATGCAGCCGTATGTTTCAATGGGTGGGGTGGCTGATGTGTGGGAGGGAGGAAGATGGAATTATGGGATTTGTAGTAAAAAAAAAAAAGAAAAGTCAAAAAGGAAAAAAAAACTGTTCACAAAAAGCTAGCCACTGTGTTATGGTAATCTCACAACATAGCCATTTAGCCAAGCGCAGATCCTTCCTAAGCATGTCCGTTACTGCCTGCCAGGTACATACTAAAATCACCTTAAAGTGGATAACCCCTTTAATAGCGTACAGCATGAGATTGAAGACAGATTTTTATAGAGTACAGCACGAGATGGCGTGCTGATGTCACTAGCGTACAGCATGGGTAGTGTTAATGCTGCTTAATCAGTGGCATCTGGCACAGGAGGTTTAAATTCCTCTCTGATCGATGACTGATCCATTTTAGTAAAAGTCAGTTTTTTTACGATGCTGGATGACAATCTTATTCACTTCGGGGTGACGCCGCCTGCTGCGCTGCCTGCTGTTGAATTTTGCCCCAGCCAGGCGGCCCAGACCTGGCTGGAAGTATAAGCAATGGAGCAAAACTGTTTTTCATCCACGTATTGCTCCTTGCAATAGGTACTACTCTACGTTTTAATCGTGTAGAGCTGTCTCAGCAAAATAATGGTGAGTAGATACTCATTTTGGCCAGCAGCCCTGGCTGGCCTCAGGGTGGTTGCAAAAGCAAATACAATAAATTTGAATTTGGCCAGCAGCCTTGGCTGGCCACAGGGTGGTTGGAAACGTAACAAAATTGATTTTGGCCAGCAGCCCTGGCTGGCCACAGGGTGGTTGCAAAAGCAAATGTGATACATTTCTATTTTATCTCAGCCAGGCGGCCACAATGAGACAACAGAAATTAAGTAAAGCTATTTTTTGGAAAAGTATTGCCCCTGGACCTGGCTATAAGTACTACTCTACATATAAAACGTGGCATGCAGGGCACGGCTGTCTCAGCAAAATATTGGCAACTAGGTACGTGCCACCTTGGCTGGGCACACCCCATTAGTTGCCTGAAGTCCGGGGAGTCCACAAGATGGTATGGGAGGGCCTGTGCCACCCACAACTTGGCCAAGTTGTAATTGAGGCTCACTGCAACAGGGTGACCCTCCAGTCAAGTTGTTGGTGGCACAGGCCCTCCCATACCATTGATTCCCCAATGGATAACTGATGGGAGCGGGGAGGAGGAGGTCATAACACAGATGAGGCAAATCCCGAAAATGTGCTGCCTATGGAAGAGGACTGGCTGTTAGACAGTTGGGGAAGACGGCATTGATTTTTCCAAGCATTCCAAAAATAATCCCTTTTTTGGGACTAGTAACAGGTTCTTAGTCTAGCTAGAACCGGCATGGATTTTTCCAAGTGTTCCAAAAATTATCCCTTTTCTGGGAGTAGCAACAGGTTCTTTGTCTAGCAAGTGAGGATGACAGCATGGATTTTTCCAAGCCTCCCAAAAATTATCCCTTTTTTTTGCGGATGATGAGTTGTGTACGTGTTGGCCTGGATGGAAGTAGGGTGGCGGTACATTGGTTTTACTAGTAGTAGCAGATGGTGGTGAGGTAGAGTTATCTGTAGCCAGTAGAGAGCAGGCATTGGTGGACTATACTTCTACCCAGGCTTTGTAATACTTTAGGTGATGACGTAGAGGCCTAATTCCTAAATTTGGTCCCTGTCTGCGCCTCACTTTCTCTCCGCAGAGACAGCATCATGCCTGCTTTCCTTCATCTGGTAACATAGTAACATAGTCACATAGTTCATAAGGTTGAAAAAAGACCAGAGTCCATCAAGTTCAACCTATAACCCTAATGAGTCCTTACTGAGTTTATCCAGAGGAAGGCAAAAAAAAAAAAAACTCATACCGGAGGTAAAAATCCCTTCCCAACTCCAAATATGAATATGAATCAGAATAGATCCCTATTGCATCCAGACCCTTTTACATTCTTTTACCGAGTTAACCATGACCACCTCCTCAGGCAGAGAATTCCACAGTCTCACTGCTCTTACAGTAAAGAACCCCCGTCTTTTCTGGTGTAGAAACCTTCTTTCCTCTAAACGTAGAGGATGCCCCCTTGTTATAGATGCAGTCCTGGGTATACAGTGACCCCCCCCCCCCCCCCCCGACCTACGATGGCCCCGACATATAATCAAATAGACATACGATGGCCTCTCAGAGGCCATCGCATGTCAAGGTCAGCATCGACATACAATGCTTTTTTATGTCGGGGTCACCGCATTAAGTGCTATCCGGCAGCGCAAAATGCTTAAGCTGCTGCCGGATAGCAGCTTAATGTACCCCGTGTGGTGTGGTGAGTATTACTTACCCCTCCACGATGCTCCGGGGTGCTCTTCGGGTCCTGCGCTGGTCCTCCGGTGTCTTCTCGGCCCTCTCCGGTGACGTCAATACGCTGTTGCGCACGCCGTCCCGTCATAAAATAGGAATGGCGTACGCAGCAGCGTAATGACGACGCTACGCAGGCCCAGTAAGGCCTTGCGGAAGACAACGGAGGACCAGAGAAGACCAGGAGAGCCCAGCAGAGGCCCGGGGTCACCATCGGGAGCGGCGGGGACTGGTGAGTACAGCTTCCTATACTTTACATTGCAGGAATCCCTCAACATACGATGGATTCGACAAACGATGGCTCGTTTGAAACGAATTACCATCGTATGTTGAGGGACCACTCTAATTAGATCATAGAGATATCTGTAAGGTCCCCTGATATATTTCATACATAGTTATTAGGTCTCCCCTAAGCCTTCTTTTTTCTAAACTAAATAACCCTAATTCTGATAATCTTTCTGGGTACTATAGTTCTCCCATTCCCCGTATTTCTCTGGTTCCCAGTCTTTGAACCCTCTCCAGCTCCACTATATTTTTCTTATACACTGATGCCCAGTACTGTACACAGTATTCTTATGTGTGGTCTGACTAGTGATTTGTACAGCGGTAGAATTATTTCCTTGTCGTCGGCATCTAGGCCCCTATTTATGCACCCCATGATTTGATTTGCCTTGGCAGCAGCTGCCCGACACTGGTCTCTACAGCTAAATTCACTATTAACTAAGACTCCCAAGTCCTTTTCCATGTCAGTCATCCCAAGTGTGATCCCATTTAATACATAATACCAGACCGGATTTTTCTTCCCCATGTGCATAACCTTAAATTTATCAGTGTTGAACCTCATCTGCCACTTCTCAGCCCAAACCTCCAACCTATCCAGATCCATTTGTAATAGTGCACTGTCCTCTATAGTGTTTACCGCTTTACAGAGTTTAGTATCATCTGCAAAGATTGCTACTTCACTCTTCGACCCCTGATAAATATATTAAATAGAACAGGACCCAAGACTGACCCCTGTAGTACCCCACTAGTAACAGTCACCCAATCAAAATAAGTACCATTAATAACCACCCTCTGTTTCCTATCACAGAGCCAGTTACTTACCCACTTGCACACATTTTCCCTCTCATTTTATGTACCAACCTTTTATGTGGCACCGTATCCAATGCTTTGGAAAAATCCAGATGATAGTAAAGAATCCAGATGATTGTAAAGAATTTTCACACGCAATTACACCGTAAATAGCTAGGTACATGAACACCTTACTGGGCCCCTGTTCTAGAACATTTTTTTTCTCAAGCCTTCAGATCCAGCACCAATGTCACAGTCACTTGCTTCTGAGCTGCTTGGACAAGAAGGCCCACTGACATTCTTCTCTTTAAACTCCTCTTCATCATCCCCACCATTCCTTTCAGTTAGCACTTCTGATGTGTCCTCGTGGCCTCCTTGTTCCCTCGCACCACATCCACCATGATGTCTTCCAGAATTCTCATCATGACTACCACTAGTACTATTCTCGGCCATTGCAGACCCTTCCCCCCACCTTCTAGTAACATAGTTCATAAGGTAGAAAAAAGACCAGAGTCCACCAAGTCCAACCTATATCCCTAATGAGTCCCTACTGAGTTGATCCAGAGGAAGGCAAAAAGCCCTCATATTAGAGGAAAAAATTCCTTCCCGACTGCAAATATGGCAGTCAGAATAAATGTCTGGGTCAACGTCCTGTCCTTATAAATCTAGTATACATAACCAGCAATGCTATTATTCTCCAAAAATGCATCCAGACCCCTTTTGAACTTTTTTTTTTTTTTTTTTTTTTACAGAGTTCACCATGACCACCTTCTCTGGCAGAGACTTCCACAGTCTAACTGCTCTTACAGCAAAGAACCCCTGTCTGTGCTGGTATAGAAACCTTTTTCTTCAAGACGTAGAGGAACACGCTCCAAAGGCTGACCATGACCCCACTCCTCCTCGTGGCTAGTGCTATCCTTCTGCATAGCAGTTGGGAGGGGGAGAAGCAAAGACAGAGAGGAGAAAACAGACCCTCTAGGACAGGCATCTGACCTCCTGCTGCCATAGCAACCAACGGTGATCCGCGATTTTATCGTGGTGCTGCCACTCGTGAACAGGGGGAGAAAACTTTCCCTGTCAACACCATAGATGCAGTGATCAGGATTGGTCACAGCATCTATGGGGTTAATGTAGACTGGACCAGCGCGATTGCGGCCCCCATAGCCGGGGTCCCGCCGCCGATCTCCTGAGCTGCACGCAGCAGAGCAGGAGATCGTCAGGACATCCTATAGGGGGAAGGGCTTAAGGACCAAAGGTGTTCCTTTACGCCCTGGTCCTGTTACTGGGGTTTAAACCATTCTCACAAGCTGAGCACACTTCAAACCCGGTGGGTCCCGACTGCTGTCAGCAGTCAGGACCCATGTTTAATGCCAGGCATCACCGATTGGGCCAGGGCCCGGAATTAACCATCTAGAAGCCATGATCAAAGTTGATTGTGGCATCTAAAATGAAAGTGAAACAATCCCGGCAGCTCAGTAGCGGTACCATGGCGGTAAAATTGTTGGGAGTGGACGGCAGGAGGGCCCTTACCTTCCTCCTTTATGTCCGATCAGTCCACTGCTGCTTCAGGAAGCTACAGCAGGCTGGAGCAGCAGAGCACTGATAACACTAATCAATGCTATAGCATAGCATTGATCAGTGTATCCAATCAAAAGATTGCATGGTATAGCATGGGGACAATAAATAAACAAAGTGTAAAAAAAAATAAAAAGTTAATAAAAGGGAATTAACCCCTACCTGATAAAAGTTTGAATAACCCTCCATTTTCCATTTTTAAAATAAAATGATGTATTGCTACATTATGCGGTCCGGCCACACACTCTGGCTGTGAGCGCATGGTCCCATTACCTGCTGCTGCCGGTGGGGCTGGGATTCGCATCGCGGGACGTGCCCGCATGCGAATCCCAGTCCATCACTCACCAGGTGCTTCTCCTGCCTCTCTGCTCTGGCGCACATGTCCCCGTCCCCTAGGATGCGCGTGACGGAGATTTAAGATTTAAAGGGCCAGTGCGCCCATTAGTGTAGTACACCTGTGGCTCATTGATAAATTCCTCCTCCCACAATTCCCTGCCAGATCTTTGCTTCCTTGTGCCTGAGAGAAAGCATACCTGATAGTTGCCTTGCCGTGTATCTGATCCTTTGCTCTGTTACCAGACCTTGCTCCTCTGCCACCTGCCTACTGACCTCCTGCTATCCTGACTACGAGCTGCCTTATCCCACCTGTGCCTCTCATCTCCTCAGCCGCCTTTGTGGTCGAGCCGTGCCGCCTGCCACAGCAAGTCCATACTGCTTTGCGGTGGGCTCTGGTGAAAACCAGCGGCATCTTAAAGTCCGCTCCCTTGTACGGTCCGAGTCATCTGCCACACAGGTCCAGTGGATCCGTCTTCTGAAAGGTGAGTGTTACACATATGTGGTACCACCGCATGCGTAATTGTTTTAACTATTAAAATATTATGTTATTTGAACTGCATGATCGATGATGTATAAGTAAAAAATACCAAAGTCCAAAATTGCTAATTTTTGGTCACTTCAAATAAAAAGTCCCATAAAATAAAATGGTACAATAAAAACTACAGATCACAGCGCAAAAAATTAGCCCTCATATAGCTCTGTACGCAGAAAATAAAAAAGTTATAGGGGCCAGAAGATGACAATTTTAAGCATGGAAATTTTGGTGCATGTTATAATTTTTTTAAACTAGTAAAATAAAATAAAACCTACATAAAATTGGGTATCCTTGTAACTGTATGGACCTACAGAATAAAGAAGATGTCATTTTTTTCCGAAAAGTGCACTGCATAGAAATAGAAGCCCCAAAAAGTTTTTGTTTTTCAATTTCACCCCACAAATATATATTTTTTTGTTTTGGCGTAGATTTTGTTATTCAATTATTGAAGTCATTACAAAGTACAATTGGTGACACAAAAAACAAGCCTCATATGGGTCTGTAGGTGCAAAATTTTAATCGTTATGATTTTTAGAAGGGGAGGAGGAAAAGACAAAAGTGCAAAAATGAAAATGGCCTTAGTCCTTAAGGGGTTAAACTCCAATTAAGAGATTTTTTTACATGTCTGTTTTACGCTTTTGCTCTGTGTTACTATTACACAGTGTGCCCTAAGTAGGCTTAGTGGACAATATTGGAGTCCTTCCAACTTCCCAGGGCTGACTGTACAGGGGTCCTCTAGTCCCTGATAGTTTCACTCTTAAGTGTAACAGTCAATGGAACATCTGAGATGGGGCGGGGGGGGGGGGGGTCCCTCTGATCCCAGATATTAAACAGTCATTAGACAGTCAGTCTCCCACTTCAGGTTGGAACAGGGCTCATTCTAAAGGCCATAAAACCATAGCACTGTAGATATAAGGTCTCTTTACAGCTGCAGTACAAACTGGACTCGCAGTCATTATGGAGTTAAGAGTTTACAGCTAGTATTTAAAAAATATGAGATTCTTAGAAAGCTGCAGTAATCTTGCAGTCATGCGATAAGCTGGGTAGCGAAGGGGTTAAAGCAGATCAACGGTTGTTTTCATTTTTTCTTTTATCAGCTTCCACCCTGCACTGAAGGTCTTATTATCGCCTCTTGTCCTTTATAGAATTACATTGTCCGTTATATGTGGTCTCTGGAGGGACTAGTTCTCTGGTTACTGACAAGTTAATTTGAGTGTAAAGTACAGAGAGAGAAGTTGCCACATTTCTGAGAAACCTAAATGTGTAAAATAGAAGTTATGTCACTTTCTATATTTCAGCTATTGCTAAACTTCAATCATGAGGCTAGTCAAAGTGAGGCTTTTCTAAAGCTGCCAAACCATTCTAAATTTGTCATTTTTTGCTGAAAACTTGGTTTGGGTTAATTCATTGTGTTTTTTGAACATTTTTGTTTATTCCAGACCTTTGCACTACTAGATTAAAGAGATCTAAATGTGAGAACTAAGACTGGCACTTCAATACTGGAGTGGTCAACTCTCAATTGAAGTCTTTCAGCGGTGGGAACTGCGTCCACGAGGCTGCTCAGCTAGTGGTGCAGATCTATGGGCAGGTAAGTCCATATGCAGCGGTTAAAATAAATAAATAAAGCAATCACACTCACCACTCTGTAGCAGCATAATTTATTCAAGCATATTCAGCGGGGTACAATCGTGCAGGGTACCTCCAAGGGATGGGTCTGTTTCATGTGACAAGCATGATTCGTCTAGCCAACGCTCCAGCATTGGAGCGTTGGCTAGACAAAGCATGCTTGTCACGCAAAATGGACCCATCCCTTGGAGGCGCCCCTGCACGACTGTACCCGGCGAATATGCTTAAATAAATTATGCTGCTATAGAGTGGTGAGTGTGATTGCTTTATTTCTTCATACCTCTGCATCTAGATTAAAGAGTGTTTAGCCACTTAATGATGCAGTCTTTTTTGGCCTAAAAGCCATTCTTCGCCCCTAGACATCTTATTTCCTATCCAAAAGGATAAGAGATAAGACTTCTGATCTCCGTGCAGCACCCAGTGTTTTAAAAAGTATGTTTAGAATGCTCGGTTCCCACGATGGGGGTCATGATGTCACGCCATGCCCCCTCCATTCATGTCCATGGGAGGGTGCTGCACGGAGATCGCAAGGGGTTAAGTCCAAACAATTTTTGAAGCGTACAGTAACGCATTTTTCTGTCCTCATAAGTGCATACCACATATCTACATCTAAGTGGTGTACTATTTTGGACCCATTGATCTTTTAGGGGCCTACATACTTTGAAAGGACAGCCAAAAGTAATCACCGGCTGGTGTTTTACTCCAATACATTTATTAAGTGTACTGTAGCGCATTTTTCTGCCCACATAAGAGCATACCATATACTTACATTTAAGTAGTGTACTATTTAATCTGTCAAGGGCCTATATACTGTGAAAGTCCAGGCAGAAGTAATCATCAGCTGGTGTTTTACAAAAATACATATTTTTAAGCGTACTGTAGCGCATTTTTCTGCCCTCATAAGTGTATACATGATACCATATACATACATACATCTAAGTAGTGTACTATTTTGTACCTGTTAATCTATCAAGGGCCTAGATACTGTGAAAGTCCAGGCAAAGGTAATCACCGGCTGGTGTTTTACTAAAACACTTTCTGTCTTCACAAGTGCATACCAAATACGTACATCTAAGTAGTGTATTATTTGTTACCTGCTAATCTGTCATGGGCCTACATGTACTGTAGCACATTTTTCTGCCCTCATAAGTGCATACCACATACCTACATCTCTAAGTAGTGTACTATTTTTTACCTGTTAATCTGTCAAGGGCCTACATACTGTGAAAGTCCAGGCAAAAGTAATCACTGGCTGGTGTTTTATTAAAATAAGTTTTTTTAAGGGTACCGTAGCACATTTTTCTGCCCTCATAATTGCATACCACATACCTACATCAAAGTAGTGTACTATTTTGGACCTGTTAATCTGTCAAACCCAGCAGCCTTGATAGATCGGTTCACTCGGTCATCTACTTAATCTCAAGTGACATCTGACACCCCCAGTCAACAGTCGTTGGGTTCCTCAGACTCAACCCTCACTTGGCATGGCTCTCATGCTGCTGCTGCCACCTCAAGGCTCTGTCATTGTGCTGCTCTATGGTCTCCTCATGCTAATGCTGCCACTTCCAGGCTCTTTCATTGTGTCGCCATATGGTCTCCTCATGCTGATGCTACCACCTCCAGGCTCTCTATTTGTGCTGCCATGGATACTGCAAAACATAATTAAGGTGCTGGTCCCCAGTTTCAGAAATTCCTCTGCATTAGGGTCACTTTTAAGACTGCTGCTGCTGCCACCTCCAGGCTGTCTCATTCAGCCACTATATGGTATCCTCTTGCTTCAGCCACCTCCAGGCTTTGCCATTCAGCCACTATATGGTCTCCTCATGCTGCCACAAACTCCAGGCTGCGCCACCCAGCCACTATATAGTCTCCTCATACTGATGCCACCTCCAGGCTCTGTCATTGTGCTGCAATGTGACATGTGACTCCATGTTAAATGTGGACCTTTGTGCCCACACGCCGGGGCCCTGGACACTAAAACTTGGGTGTTCAAATTTCAATTTCCAACTCCACAATTTCATCCACTTCATCCTAAGTGACATCTGACACCCCCAGTCAACAGTCGGTGGGTTCCTCAGACTCAACCCTCACTTGGCATTGCCCTCATGCTGCTGCTGCCACCTCAAGGCTCTCTAATTGTGCTGCTCTATGGTGTCCTCATGCTGATGCTGCCACCTCCAGGCTCTCTAATTGTGCTGCTCTATGGTGTCCTCATGCTGATGCTACAAACTCCAGGCTCTCTCATTGTGCTGCCATAGATACTGCAAAACATAATTAAGGTACTGGTCCCCAGTTTTAGAAATTCCTCTGCATTTGACCACAAGTAAGTATTGGAGATATGCATTACGTAAAACTTAACTTTTCTTAAGATAAAATATATGGACCCCAATTTTTTTTTTAAATCGCTCAGATTTCGCCGCATTGTCCACCAGGGTGGACACGATGGCTTCTGCACAGGATTCGACTTCAGCATCTCTCCAGGCCCTCCAGACGGTGGTCCAACTTCATATTGACCAGCTATTCACTTTGCAGCAACACCTTGACGATGTGGAAAACCACAACAGAAGAAATAACATCCGCGTCCGTGGCCTGCCGGAGATGGCAGGCCCCAAGTAGTTGACACCTGCTGTCCATCTTCAACGACCTTCTAGACCATCATCCTGGAACGCACATTTTTTCCATTTTTATGCCATCAAAGAGGACATCCTGAGGAAATCTCGCTCCTGACGTCAGATCTTGTACAAAGATGTTCCAGTTCAATTGTTCCCTGATTTATCCAGACATACTCTCGCCCAGAGGGCAGCACTGAAACCTGTTCTTGAAATCCTCCAGGCTCAGGACATTCCTTATCGCTGGGGCTTCCCCTTCGCCCTCAACGTTCGGAGGGATGGCCGCACAATCTCCCTCCGTACACCTGATGATCTCCCTGGTTTCCTGCAGGACTTGGATATGCCCTCCATCACTATTCCAAATTGGCCTTCCCTGTCTTCAGCTGCCCCGAAGCGACCCTTGCAACGTTCTCCAGCCCTCTAAATCCGCTCGTCCGGGTCTCCCCCCACGGAGTGCTCGACGGCAACGGCTGGTGTCTAGATGGGAATCTGTTCCCTCTTCCTCAGCGGGATGCTCACCGGTTACCTGAAGCTAGACTGTCGGTGGCTCTACTTACCCGTACCTTGTGCTTTTACTGTGATTTTGATATGTGATGACGTGCTTTACTGTGTTACCTGCTTACTTAGTGTAATAGGGCAGAGACCTATAAAACAACGTCAATGTGGCCCCCCTGCCCTATTTGCCACCCCCTCCCCCCCGTCTGCCCTGCCCACACCTGCTTCTCTGTACAATTCGTTCCCGCATGACGTACTGGAGCTTTTGGCGGGGTCGATGCTTATTGTTGCTTGCACATGGTCTCATTGTATCACTTGTCTGTTTCCTAGATTCCTGATGATACATGCTGGTGCTGTGGCCCCCTTGTTCTGCCTGCCTGCCTCCCTCCCCTCTTCTCCCCCTTCCACCCCCTCCTCCTCCTCCCCCCCCCCCCCGTCATGTCCCTCCTCATTCTCCTCGCCTACCTTTACTTCTTTTCATGTTTATATCTACTTCTTCCTCCTTTTGGTGCCCTGCGTGAGCCTTTTCATACTCTTGGCATTCTCTCTCGCAGTCTTTTCTGTGCTGGGAGCTCTCTTCCCAGCTGCCGGTCTTCCTCTTCCCCTCAGTAGGTAGGAGGTACTGCTGAAGCGTGCTTTGGAGTGTTCCTCCCGGTTGGACTCGAGTCCACTTTAGTATTTGCTGCGGCAGTTTCCCTGCTGCCTAGAGTTCTCTCCTTTTTCTTCCTTCCCTTATTTTACCCGGTTTTGTTTGTTAGTTTGCTTAGGTTGTCCTCTACGTTCTTTACTGGTTCGTCTGGCCTCTGTGCCACTTTCTGCTTCTCCCCCCCCCCCCCCTCCCCACTCTTTTCCCCTTTTTTCTTTCTCCTCCCCTTCTCTCTTTCATTCTTTTCCCCCTCTTTCTTCCTCTGCTCTTCTTCTTTCTCAATCTCTGTTTCCCTCTCTCCCCCCCCTCCTGCAATTCTACGTTCTTGTGACCCCTTCTCTCCTCCCCTCCAATGGTGAATCTCAACGTGGCCTCCTTCAACGCCAAAGGCCTAAACATCCCCTCCAAGCGAGCTCAGATTCTCCACCACTTCCATAAACGTCGAACACACATTATCTGCTTCCAAGAGATGCATTTTAAAGGTAGGACACGCTCCCTCCCTTAGAAATGAATTTTATCCAATATGGTTTTGTGCTGACAATCCCGATTCCCACTCTAAGGGGGTAGCTATTGCCTTGCACAAATCCCTGGCCCATCAGGTTCTCTCGGTGACTGCAGACCCACTTGCTCGATACCTCATCTTGACTATCCAGTTAGGAGGTCTGAATTCACCATCATTAACTCATATGCCCCTAATCAGGGACAGGTCGACTATATAGTCTCCCTGGTTGACACGGCCCTCCCTATACTGCGTGGTACCACACTCCTTTGTGGGGACTTTAATCTCACCCTTGACCCCTCCTTGGATAACTCCTCAGGCCGCTCTTCCCTCTCCTATGCTGCCATTAAAAAAGTAAAACGCTCTTTGGCCCTACTTCAGCTATGTGACGCCTGGCGTCTTCTACACCCATCTGACAGAGATTATAGCTTCTATTCTCCCCCTCATGACTCCTATAGCCATACAGACCCGATTCTGGTACAGCATAACTCTCTCCCCTGGCTAACGTCGGCTTCGGTCGGACACATTCTATGGTCGGATCACGCACCCTTGCACTACTCTCTTACTGTTCCCTTCCTGTCCCGCTCTGTGTGGTCTTGGAGGTTAAATGAATCTTTGCTCCTAGATACTGCATGTGTTGCTAATGGCTCCCTTTCTTCTCCCTTTCCCATACGCAATGGAACTCGACAGGGTTGCCCTCTTTCTCCCCTGCTGTACATTCTGGTGATGGAACACCTGCTCTCAACCATCACATTCAAGGCCTCCTAGTGGGTGATCATGAATACAAATGCGCTGCCTTTGCGGATGACCTTCTTGTTTATCTCACCCACCCAGTAATGTCCCTACCAGCGTTAATGGCCAAGCTCTCAGAGTTCGGCCGCTGGTCCAACTTTAAGATCATTTTTTCCAAATCTGAGGTGCTGTGTGTTTCATTGCCAAACCTTCAGCTGTCGGCCCTTCACTCCTCCTTCCCTTTCACTTGGCCTTCCCGGGGTTTATCCAATCTAGGGACTGTCATTCTTGCAGATTTATCCACTTTGTTCTCCCTCAATTTCTCGACCTTGCTTGCACGCATCCGTTCTGATTTAGCCGCCTGGGATCGTAAAGAGTTCTCCTGGTTCGGTCGGATTGCCATACTGAAGATGTCTATTATGCCCGATTACTGTACTTGCTCCAAACGCTCCCAATACGCATACCTTCCGTATTCTGGCTGCAACTCCAAAGGTGTTTTGGCTCTTTAGTGTGGTCGTCCTCCCGCCCCAGGGTCAATAGGCTCCTCTTGACCAGACAGACACTTTCGGAAGGGGTGGGCTACCTGATAGCCGTCTTTATTACCTCGCGTGTGCACATGCTAGGATCCTGGACTGGTCCCATAATCCTGACCGTAAACGGTGGGTAAAACTTACCCAAGCCCTATGCCCCCGGTCCCTCTCCACTCTCCCCTGGACTTTGTCACCTTCAGTTCTAGACTCCTTACCTCTTTCATTCTCTACCAGACACACCCTCTCTTCCATACACGTTGCGGGTGGGAGGGACTCCCTAGTAGACCGCCTTGGCCCCTTGCTTCCCATCTCTCTCCCGTCCCATGCGCCTTTACCATGTCCTCACCGAGGGGACCCTCACGCCTTTAGATACCCTTCGGGAGTCTTGGCCTGTCTCCCGGCGGGCTTTCTTTGAATATATCCAATTGAAACACTTTTACTCCTCCCTACAAAGCACCTTTCCGGCTCCTCGCTCCCTGACCCCTTTCGAACTCCGATGTGTGGCCTCATCCAGCCCTCGGCACTCCGTCTCCTATCTGTATGCGCTTCTACTCTTGCCTCGATCTCAGGCCCTTCCCCCATACTGTGTGGCATAGGAGGCTGAACTGGGTCGTCAATACACTCCACAGCCATGGTCTCGCTGCTTTTGTCTGACCCATAAATCAGCAATGGCCACTAAGGCCCAGGAGACCTGCTTTAAAATTCTCTCCCGTTGGTATTGTGTGCCTTCGGTATTACACCGCTGGTACCCATCAATCCCTGCATCCTGTTGGAGGTCCGGAACTGCCGAGGGCACGATGTCTCATATCTGGTGGAGTTGCCCAGCCGTGTATTTTTTTGGCATTCTGTTCTCTCCACTATACACACAGTGACTGGGATTTCCATCCCTCATGACCCTGGTGCGGTGCTACTATTCATGCTTCCTATGGCTACCCCCAAATTTAAACGCTCACTTACGACACCTCCTGCAACCAGCTAAGACAGTCATTCCACGACATTGGCGCTCCCCGGAGCCCCCCACCGTGGGGGAATGGGTGGCTGAAGTAGCCTCCATCCACCGAATGGAGGAACTTCTGGCTGTCTCTCCTTCAGACTTGGCTCGCTAGATCTCCAATTGGTTGCCCTGGTCTAGTTTTTCTTCTTCGGATGCCTTCTGCTCAGGGTCTCCTACCCTGGGGTCCTCCACTTTGTAACTCTTTGTCCTATCTTCTCTTTCTTCTGATGTGTTCCTATATTCCCTCTCATTGGTCTATGCTGTTTCTGCTCCGCTCTTTTATCTCTGCCCTCTCCATACTCTTCCTCCTTTTGCCCTCGGTGTATCCATTTGTGATTCTATCTGCTATTCTGTGATGCCTATTGTGTCGTCATTCAACGACCTTTCCATTACTTATCCGCTCAAATAGACTATTCCTGCATCACCCGTCACCTCTTTTTCATTCCCCATATCCATTTCTTCCTTGCGCCTCTCTTCTGCACTCTCACCCTGTTTCATACCCTCTCACTCCACTTCACACTCCTTCCATACTCGTCTGTATTCAGTACTGTCTGAGCATTGTTTATATTCCTGGACCTATACGGTCTCTTGAGTTACCTAATTGCCTTACAATAAATGCTCTTTGTATTTTTTATATGCTGTTTACTTAAAATCTTTTGAATTTGAAAAAAAAAATTTTTAAGTACATAAAAAATCTCTTTATTCGCTTAAATTTTGACACCATATGGCCTCCCTGCTGCCACATCGACAATCTGCAGAAGTGATTCTAATAGCAATGCCTATAATCTGCATGTCATACTGAATAACAGTATTATTTTACCAACACAGCACTATGCGTGTTAGGAAAAGCCAAAGTGCTCTACACCCCTTTTGAGGCATTTTCATGTTTCACCTATATCCTTGTGCTGGCAGTGTGCTGCTGCATTCTTCTGTTGCTGTATATCTAGCCTAGTAGCGTGCACCTGTAGGCCAAGTCCATATAATAGTTTGGTATCAACTAAAGTGCTGGCTGACTTATTCTTTGTCTGTATTGCACATACGGGGGAGTGGCTACCTCCATGTTGGCCTTGCACCCCACCCACCTCTATCAGGTGTGTATATAAGGTGTCTTGGATGTTCCAGATCCTGCCATGCTTACTGAACTGTTCACACAGAGGCATATACACAGTGTAGGGTCCGCCCCAAGGAGGCTAGCTTATCGCGGTGGGACGATCCAAGCTATTTGACCGCCGGCGGAGACAAATTTGCGAGCTAAGTGCCTCACTATTTCATAGTTTCACATTTGCATCTATTACACCATAGCTGTATAGCTCTCCATGTTTTAACTGCATTTTCATGTTTCCCTTATATCCTTGTGCTGGCAGTGTGCTGCTTTATTCTTCTGTTGCTATATATATATAATTATATACACACACACATTAAAAATTTTATTGTTTCCCCAAAAAATGGGATTTTGAACTTTTGTGGAAAATTAAAAAAAAAGGCTTGTAATGTAAGCCTTCTAATGTTGCAAAAAAGTAAAAGAATGTTTAACAAATTATGCCAGCATAAAGTAGACATGTTGTGGATGTGAATAACTACATTTATTTGGCATGACTATTTCTCTTACAAGTAGAGAGTTTCAAACATAGAGAAATGAAAATTTTTCTAATTTTTCACAATATTTTTGAGTTTTACACAAAAATCGCTTCATGTATCAACAAAAATTTACCACTAATATAAAGTACAATATTTCTTGAAAACTTTGCCTGGTAAAAGCAGTTCAAAGTTATTACCACTTAAAGAGACACGTCAGATTTGAAAAAACGGACTGGGTCATGAAGGCCAAAACTAGCTGGGTCATGAAGAGGTTAAATACTTATATTTGTGTACTATAATGGTTATAGTATGCTGCAATAAAATGTGTATAATACGTTTGTACATGGATGTCTAAGGGTGTAGTGTCGTTTATTCATGGCGATCTATATGGGAGGTATCCTTACCCAGTCAGGAGAAGTGTAGCCACTACCATACCAATGACAGATTCCCACTGGGTACAAAGATCAACTCATAATGTAAAGTTATGTACCACACATAGTCCACATATGGTAAAAGTAGCCAACACATATGCAAATAGTTAAGATAGGACTGTAACATTATTTGTCGTCCCAGTCCACAAGTTCTAAATATATACAGTTATGTGTCTAATGTTGTCTCTCCTGTCCATGTGTACAGGGTACTGTTTATGTTGTTAAGGAAATCTCAGACTCTAAGTTCGTCAGAGGAAAACGTTTTTTTTTCTTGTATATTGGGAAGGTTTCGGTCCGTAGGAGAGGTCTTGGGAGCCGCAGGACAATCTCCTGGACAAAGACCTTCTCAAGAAATTCCTGAGCTGCAAAAGGAGGGGGGGGGGGGGGGGGGGGAGACCAAAAGGGGGGGGGTACCGTTACAGCTTGCGCTTCGGCCACACATGTTGGGCGCGAGCGTATTGTCCCTACCCCCGGCGGGGCCGTTATTCGCATGGCGGGATGCGCCCGCATGCAAATCCTGGCCCGTCACTTACCTTCTTCCTCTGACTCCTCTGCTAGTGTGTTTCAGCTCCAGCAAGCGTGTCCCCATCCCGTAGGGCGCGCGCTCGCCGGAGCTTTAAAATTTAAAGGGTCAAAATGGTCAGTGCGCCCAATTATTACTCACACCTGACACTATTCTTTAAAGTCCCTGCACCTCCCCCACTTTTCTGCCAGATCTTCAGTGCCATTTGCCTGAGAGAAAGTATTCCTATTGCCTGTTTGCCATTCCTATGTATCCAGACCATCCTGCTACGTTTTTGGACTACAAACCTTTGCCGCCTGTCTTGACCTTTTGCTATGTTTGACTACGCTACAGCCTCATCCTTCGGTACCTCGCCTTGCCCAGTAACCTGTGTGGTCGAGCCGTGTCGGGGGTAGCGACCTGGGTGTGTGTGTCAGTATTCTATTCAGAAGGCACAGTGTGTGGAAGGAGTATATTCAGAGGGCGTAGTATGTGGCAGTATTATATTCAGAAGGAACAAAGTGTGGTAGTGGTCAATTCAGAGGGACACAGTGTTTGGAAGTATGTTCAGAGGGTACAGTGTGTGGCAGCGTAGTATTACATTAAGTATTGTTTTTGTCAGTGTTGTAAACCTAGCAACATCACTGGATGACACAAAGCTATGTAGTGGGGTTGATGTTCCTGGAGAGATACACCAAATGGCAAATGATTCAGGTAAACTAGAAAAATAGTAAGAACTGTGGACACTGACATTTAATGTGGATAAGTGCAAGATAATACACCTATGCGTAAAGACTAAAGGACAAAAAGACTAAAGGGCAAAATATAGAATATGTGATGCAGTCCTAACCTCAGTATCAGAAGAAAGGGATATAGGGGTAATTATTTCAGAAGACTTAAAGGGGTATTCCAGGATTTTTTTTTATTTGACTGTGCTACAGGGGCTGTAAAGTTAGTGTAGTTCATAATAGTGTCTGTGCCTGTGTGTGACGGTTTTCTCACAATTCTTCTGTGATTTTCACCACACTATTTTTACCAGCATACAAAATGACTGTTGTCTCGGATTTTTCCCAGGTTGCAATGCGGCCGAGACCTGACTCACTAGTCAGCTGATGACAGGGAGCCTGTCTGCTTCAATGGGTGGATCAATCTGCAACCAATGCAACAGCTGTAGGCACCCTGATTGAAAACCACAGGTCTTTTGTTTAAATGGTTGGGGTGGCTGATGTGTGAGAGGGTGGAAAATGGCATTGTGGGATTTGTAGTAAAAAACAAAACAAGTCAAGCAGGAAATACAACTTTACAAAAAGCTAGCCACATTGTTTTTTTTTTTTTTCTTTTTACTAAGGATGCACTTTTCCCTATGTTTTGCTTTTTTACACATGCTCTGAGCTGTCAGGTTTTCCGGAGCTCAAAACATCACATTATATGTGGTAACTTTGTTTTTTGTTTTTTTAAATAGAAGTAATTTACAAATCTGTTTAACTTTCTGGCACCAGTTAATTAGAAAAAAATGTTTTCCACCAGAGTACAAAAACCTTTTTCCTTAAAGCGTACCTGTCACATACCACAAAAAAAAATTAATATTTTACTCAGTACCTAATCCTGTTCATGTATATCTACATTCTTATGCCTCTACCACCTACAGTTATAATAAAAATTCCTCCTTTCATTCGCTCACAGTTTTAGTACTCCTCTCAGGGGAAGAGGGTGTGTCCCTCCCTTTTGGTGGTGGGAGGGGATTTGTGTGTCTGCTCATGCAGCTTTGTCAATGAATCATCGCTTGTCCATGCCTCATGGACAAGCCTGATGCTGCTGCAGGACTGGTTAGTGTCTTAGTAGGTATGGGGACCCCTAGTGGTGGGATTTTCAGTGGACGTTTTCTTTATTAAATATTCAAAGTTTTTTTAAACAACCATATTGCAAAAGTTTTTTCATTTTCATCAGTAACAACATATAAAAAAGTTTTTGGATCCGACATATAGAATATATTGAATATTTTAATCTTCTTACAATAAGCCGCAAGCAGCTGAAACATTTTGCAGGTTGCTTTGCTTCTTACCACACTACATAGCTTCATTGCACAGTCTTTTTTTAACAGATGGTTAAAAAAAAAAAAATGGGAAAAGCTGCTGTGGTTTTGCTGTGATTACAAAAACCAAGGCAACAGTTGACAAAAATGAGTCACATAAGAACACCCATGAAGGGAATTGTTCATGATGACAAAAGATCTGTAATGATAAACCACAAAAATGTCCTAAGTTGTACGGAATCATAACTAATGGTTAAATGTATGCCAAAAGTATAACTGTAGCTTAATGAAAAAACTCAGTTTACAACACGTTTTAAATGAAATTGTATACAAAAAAAAACACAACTTTTTTTAATGGCTTGCAAGGACAATTGTACAGTATGCAAACATATACAAGGTGTCCCACTTGCTTAAGGCCTGGAAAAATCAGTTATAATTCCAAGACTAATGGACTCAATTTAAAGGGGTACTCCGCAGCTCAGCGTTCGGAACAAATTGTTCCGAACACTTAGAGTCGGTGCCGGGGTCTCTTTAAATCATGGTCCCATCACCTTGTGATGTCAGAGTTGCATTGAGGGGGCTGGGCGTGATGTCACGAGGGGGGGGGGGGGGGGGGAAGGCCGTGATGTCATGAGCCCCTGACGCTGACTCTAAACATTCGACACATTTTGTTCCAAACGCTGAGCAGCAGAGTACCCCTTTAATGATTTTTGCTCAAACATTCCTTACTCAAAGAGAATCAGGAACCCTTCGTAACAGGTACCTGGAGCCCTACTTAACCTGAACACAAAGCGGCAGTCCGGCCCCGTGGTGTGAGTTGTAGACTCCGTCTCATGCTACCACTAGACTGAAAGCACCGCCAGCATTCAAAAGTGACCAAAACATCAGCCAGGAAGCATAGGAACTGAGAAGTGGTCTGTGGTCACCACCTGCTGAACCACTCCTTTATGTTGTATGTTCCATTTGCACAACAGCATGTGAAATTGATTGTCGATCAGTGTTGCTTCCTGAGTGGACCGTTTGATTTCACAGAAGTGTGATTGACTTGGAGTTACATTTTGTTGTTTAAGTATTCCCTTAAATTTTTTTGAGCAGTGTATATTAAAGCTCCATAACACTGAGTTGCAGCAAATCTATTTTTTGCATGAAGCCTAAGGCTATGTTCACATGATGGAATGGACAGAGAATCTCTGTGCAGACATTCCGCAAACTGCACAGAAATGCACCGTCTCATAGACCTCTATGCATTGAATGGGTTCCTTATTTGTTTTTAGCAGTACCATTTTTGTATTGATCTGACTTTTTGATTGCTTTTTATACATTTTTTTATGATATAAAAAGTGACCAAAAATACGCTATTTTGGACTTAAGAATTTTTTTGCACATACTCCAATGACCGTGCGATTTAAATAATTATGTATTTTTATAATTTGGACATTTCCACATGCAGCGACACCACATTTGTCTATTTTTATTTTCATTTTTTTATGGGAAAAGGGGGGTGATTCAAACTTTTATAAGGGAAGGCATTAAATGATCTTTATTAACTTTTTTTTTCACTTTTGTTTTTGCAACACTGCACACACTGATCTTTTACATTGATCATTGTTATCCCATAGGATAACATTGATCAATTATTCCGCCGCTATTCCTCCCGTTCTGTCTCCACTTTGGGTGTGGTATTACAACTTGGCTCCATTCACTTCAATTGAATTGAGCTGCAGAACCCCATCCAACCTGGAGTCAGACAGGAAGCGGTCATTTAAAGAAAATATATCTCTGTTTTTCGATTCCTGGATAACCCCTTTAAAGGTGTATGAGCAATTTTTAAGCGCAAAAAGCCAATATTTCAGCCAGGGGGTTCCAGATAAAGTTTAACTTTATTATTGTAGCTTAAACTCCATATATCCAGCAACTAGAGGTAACAAGAACACCGGATAGGATGAATTTTGGTCATCTGGACCCAAGTAATAGATCTGCCTATCTAGATCAAATCCATCAATTGGAGAAGGAGGAAGATAGGAGCTGGATCGTGCTGCCACAAATAAAATAACATTCACCGAATTCTCCTTGAGATAAGTTTTATTGGGTTAAAACATGTATGTTGCTTAACCTGGACTGTGCATCTGGAATAAGAGGCGGGAGCTGGCCATGGTGTGCAATTGTACATTCTTGGGCTTGTCATTTTTTAAGTGACCGAAAATATCTATTCTTCAAACAATCTAAATATCTATCCCTCTGCACAACCTAAGTGTTGAGGAACAGCATATAAAATATGAACACCACAAAGCAAGTGACAAACTTCAAGCAACATGCAGTAAGAGAAGCCATTGAAATGCAACAGTAATATACAGGTCTTCTCAGCCAGCATTGTCATGTCACACTGCACAACCCCCCACCCTTACCATAACCTGGACAATAAGTTGTGCAACTAAGATATGATGTTGTATTTTTCTTCCAGATATTTCCTGCTAACAAACCTCAAACTTATCTTCCTCTTTGTCAGCTTCCTCTTAAAGAAACGCTTCTTAACAGGAGGCCTTACTGCTGTAGGCACACTTGTGTCTTGGACCATGACATGAATCTTGCCTGCTGTACATATGGACCTGGATTTCCTGCCTCCTCACCTTGACATAGTTTCTTCCTGTATACTGTATCTTTTCCTATTCTCCTGTTTTCTCTTCTTTGTTTATGTTATTTACCTTCGTAATGCTTATAGCAGGGAAATCCTTCACTTACTACAGCTTTTCCATTGACTTTAACCATAATCTTATCTTCTACACTCTTAGTGCACCATGTCTCACTTCATTTTTAAATAACTTTGACCCTTTTTATATTTTCTTAAGACATACAGCATTATTATTGAGAGGAAGATGAGGTAAGTATTGACTAAACATTACCTTGCTGGGGCTTGTTTATATTTATTTATATACTATACACATAGATTGCTTATACAAATTGGTATTTATTTTTTATATTCATAGATTGTTTTACAAATTGTTATTTACATTTTATATACATAGATTATTTTTACAAATTGTTTATACAATTTGTAAAAATAATCTATGTATATAAAATATAAATTTGTAAAAATAATCTATGTACAGTATATAAAATATAAACAACAATTTGTAAAAATTATCTATAAATATAAAATACAAACAACAATTTGTATAAACAACATGTATATAAAATATAAACAAATTGTTTGTGTATATATATATATATAGATTGTTTATACAAATTATTGTTAACAATTTGTATAAACTATTTGTTTATATAAAATATAGAGTACAGTAGCATGACAATTTGCAGTTTATAAATTTATTCCAGACATAAGTGTTTGCATAATGTTTAACAGATTGAAATGCTAAGCTTCTAGCAATATATTTCACTGACCATCAGAAAAAAAATCCAAAATATTTTGTATAATTGTTTAGTAACAATTTTGCTGTTATATTTATAAACATACATTTTGTTTATTTTTTTATATTGAATTGATCAAAACAGTTTAGGTAGACAGAGAAAGAAAGCAAATATGTGTAAAGAACAATGGTCTCCAAACTGAGGCCCGTGGCTCTTGGAAGTTGTGGATTTGCAACATCTGGAGGGCCACAGTTTGAAACCACTGGTAAAAAATAATGTGGGACTGTTTAGCTCACCTCAGTTTGCTAAGTTCTATACATAGTATGGTTGAGTATGTTTTTTATATGTTTTTTTTTTCCCCTTTACTACATTATCAAATGCATTGGTGAAAATCTTTTTTAGGAACATCATGCAATCTGTGCGGCAATATGTTCTGATGAACAATATCATAATTCATCATAAAATCAGTACTATGTATAGAATAATAAGTACTTAAGCAAGTTATGGTGTTTTATGCTTAAGAAGTAATAGTGTGACGGATGCCCAAACCTTTTTACAGTTCCATCTGGCTAATATACATATCAGGTCATGTATGGTACCTGCTAATAAAAATTCTAAATAAATTCTTATATATTGATGATGGCTTATGGTATGTATTACAGTTTATCATCACCCATAGCTTCCTCTTTGATTCTACTGGCTTCAGTCACCTCCTGGTTCCATGACTACGTAGAGCTCTATTGACTTGTACTTTGCGGTTATATATCCTTCATATAGGATACGGCCAGGGACTATTTATAGTATTAAGAATATTGGCCAGGCTAGATGGGCCAAATGGTTCTTAGATGCCAACACATTCTATGGTATATGCAGGCACTACACAAAAGTTTCATGTAGGAGATAAGTACATTCTCCCAGGAAGCAGTTCATTCATGTAAATGGCATTGCGGGACTTTAGGCAATTAGGGTGTGCCTGTCAGTTTTGTGTAGGGTAGGGCTATGTTCCCCTACTCTCCGAGAGTGGGAGAAGAAGAAGAAAATGAAGCAGGTAGATACAATGCACGGCTTACCAAGCCTAATGGACCCTATTGACTTAAAAAAAAAAAAAAAAAAGTACTCTCATGCAGGACAATTATCCCTTATCCAAAGTGTCTGATCGAGGTGGACCGACTGCTGGGACCCCTGTGACTTCCGGCACGGCACCCCTGCCCTCCCCAGGAGTGTTTCGACCCCCTGCACGAATCGATGGCTGACACGCCCCCTTCATGTATCTCTCTAAGTGAGAACTGGAGATACCCAAACGCTGTATCTCCTGCTCTCCCATGTAGATACATGGGGTGTAGCAATCAGACACTTTCCCCTATCCTTTAAATGGGGGATAAATTTTGCTGCACGACATTACTCCTTTACCGGGATTGGTTGGGGTTTTTGGCATGGTGTCTGGGATTTGACCAGACAAAAAATACTGCATGCCACATGTTTGGTGTCTTAGGGTCTATTCACATGGCAGAATTTCCACCTCAAATGAAAGCCCAGTACACTTTTATGGGATTTCGCACTCCAGTTGAAACTTTGGAAATCCTGCTATTATGCAAGCGGGATTTCCGAAGTGTCAATGGGAGTGCGGAATCCCATAGAAGTGTATTGGGCTTTCATTTCAGGTGGAAATTCCACTGTGTTAATAGATCCTTAGATGGATACTGTGACAGAGGCACCCAGCCTTACTCCGAATACCGGCAAGAAGGATTCTGACTATAGCCTTACAATGCACATTGTAACATAAAGGAGCTTTTTTTGTGCACTGGAGTTGTATTTTATCTGAAATATATTTCTTTTCTTTCAGATTTCTATTGATGTAAGAAGAGGGAGATTCTTGGGTGCAGCACTAAGTGTATTTGACAAGCTGAATTTGACACTCCACATATCAGTGTCAGTTTGTCAAATACCCTAAGTGAGGCACCTGTTACAATGGAATTCTTCGCTGATATCTTCACTTTTCAATCTCAGCATTACTGTATAGTGTAAATATTAGTGTCAGATATCTGTGGTACTTAAGGGGTACTCTGCCCCTAGACATCTTATCCCCTATCCAAAGGGGATCCTGCTGCTGGGGACCCCTGGGATCTCGGCTGCAACACCCCACTTTCATTACTGCACCGAGTAAACTTGCTCTGTGCGTAATGATGGGCAATACAGGGGTCGGAGCATTGTGACGTCACTGTCCCGCCCCTTGTGACATCACCATGCCCCCTCCCATAGACTTGTATTGAGGGGGGGGGGGGCGTGATGTCACAAGGGGCGGAGCCGTGATGTCACGATGCTCCGGCCCCTGTATTGCCAGTCATTACGCACAGAGTGAGTCTGCCCTGTGACGTAATGAAAGCGGGGTGTTGCAGCAGAGATCCCGGGTGTCCCCAGCGGTGGGACCCCCGCGATCTGACATCTTATCCCCTATCCTTTGGATAGGGGATAAGATGTCCTGGGGCGGAGTAGCCATTTCATGAATAACAAAAAAAAAAAAATGTAAAACTATTAACTACTAATTATAATTAAAATAACCTTATAATTATGGTAACTACTACTACTACACCTACTACTACTACACCTACTACTACTACACCTACACCTACCACTACACCTACCACTACACCTTACCACTACACCTACCACTACCACTACTACTAAAAATGTTGTCCTGAGCAAATTACATAAAAGCCTGTTTACCTCTTACTTCAGTTTTCAGGCTTCCTTGTTTTTTCAACCCTCTTATGCCATGTTTACACACTGTAAATATCAGCCATCTTTTAAGTAATATGTGGCTTAAAAAAATAAAAAAATAAAAAAAGGCCACATGTGTACACATGGCTTTAGAAGATTGGATTGTGTTGACTAAATTACTTATAAGGCTAAAAATTCTGTGAGAATATCTCAGCTATTTGACCGAGGGGTTAACTGACTTATTGGGGTAATTCTCAGCCATCACTCCATTAACTTGCTACGGACTTCTGAAGATAGCTGAGTGCTGTATTTGGCCATCTTTATCAATACCATAGCAAGTAAAAGGAGCCGGGGCTGATTATTCCTGTCTTGCTCCACTTACTCAGCTGGCAATGGAGCCCAGTTCCCATGATGAGTGGGGGGTCCAATTGTTCAGACCCCACAGTCAGATACATTTCAGCCATCCTTTTGATAGATGGTATGTTTTAACCTTGGGATAACCCCTTTAAATTACTTCTAAACAAATCCAACTGATTTCACAAATACAAATGAAAAGTATTTTCCTCTCATGTCTTTGTCTCTAGTTTAGGTTTACCTTAGTCTTTTTTGCCTTGTTGTTGTCTGCTTTATTGTTTGTATACTTGTCTCTCATAGTGCATGGGAAGTACACAATGTCTGCAAGCATAAGTATTGTAAATAAACATTTGAATGTTATACCACAGTGTTTTTTATGCCAGCAAAATGTCCCTTTAAGTCACAAATGCAAATTGCATGTCTGCACAGTATAGAGATGGACCACAAGTAAATCCACTAGTATATCTAGCAGGATCCATGATAAAACAATAGAATATATTGTGTGGCACATATACTAACACAAAAGTCTATATTGTTACCTTTATGTATTTATTTAATCATTCATTATTCAGTAACAATTTTAGTGCAATACATTCACTTTGCTGTGTTTTTCTTTTCATTTCCCCGTTAAAATGGTTTTCCAGGACTTTGTAAGTGATGGCGTATCCTCTGGGCAGGTCATCAATACCAGATTTATGGGATGCTGAAAGCCTGAATCCCTACCGATCAACTATTTGGCAGAGTCACTGTGCCTAAATGACAGGGCTGTGTGCTTCTAGCTCTGTTGGCTGAGTACATCCAAGGGCAGCAGCTCTACTGAAACAGCTGATCGGTAGGAGCACCAAGTGCCAGCACCCTACTCACATTCACATGCGCATCATAGATCCCCATAACATAATGATGAGTGTGTACATTGATGCATGACTTTATGGGACCTATAGAGATCAATTTGCTTATGATCAGAACAACTACCTTCAGTTGACTGGTACTGATTTGCAGTCATACAAAAATATGTAAAAAATAAATAAAAATAAATAAATAAAAAACGGCCATGCGTGAAAATTATATTTTTTATATATCTCAATAGTGCTGGCCAACTTATCCTTTGGTTGTATTACACATACGGGGGAGTGGCTACCTCCATATTGGCTCTTGCACCCCACCCACCTCTATCAGGTGTATATAAGGTGTCTGATGTTTCAGATCCTGCAATGCCTGCTGAACTGTTAGGTAATGCCGGACATCTGCCCGATCGGCGATGTCCGGCATTAGCATGGGTCCTGGTTGCTAATAGCAACCGGGACCCAATGGCTATGATGTGCGCTCGCCTCGTGAGCACTCATTACAGCTGGGTACGCGGAAATGGACGTTAATAAACGTCCATTTGCGCAAAAGGGGGTTAAGCCAGCAGCAGCCACCCAAGGGCCGCCACCACCAGAGGTGGAGGGGACAACAGGTGGGGGGGGGGAGAATAAGACGAAGGGGGCCGCACAGGGGGGGACAAGAAGGAAAGCAGAGCATGCTCATAAGGAGCACGCCCAGGGAGAGGGGAAGAGGGCAAAAGGAACGGGCGGTACAAGGACTACAGGGGAAAGGAGAGCGGGACTGAGGAGAGGTCCGCCAGCCTCCCGAACCCAACGCCGGTGCAACAGGAGGGGAGGCCAGCTCAGCCACAAGCGAGCATGCCAGCCCTCACCCTCCTGCTCCATCCGGGCCATAAGGGGGCAGACACTTACCAACCGGCAGCCAAAACTCCGGGTCCTGGGCAGATTTGGGGGGGGGGGGGAAGGGAGACGCCACAGCTATAAATACCCAGGGGAGGGCCCCTGAAAGCCCGGGAAACTATTAAACCCCCGATTGGTAAACGCCTTTCCCCCCCCCCACCCATGGGACATACCACTATAGTTACCGGCAAGTTTTACAGGCAGGGGAGGGGGCTAAAAACCTTGCCTGTATTATTTCTTAACCCCTTAACTGCTCACCAGTCAGGGGGCAAGCTAGTTCTGCAAAGCTTGCCCCTCCATAGTGTAGGATCCGTCCCAATGAGGTCACCTTACCGTGGTGGGACGGTCGAAGCTATTTGGCCGCCAAATTGCAAGCTAAGTACCTCACTATTTCATAACTTCATAATTTTATATTTCCATTTCTTGCACCATAGCTTTTCATGTTGTATCTCTATACTCATGTTTTATCTATATCTTTGTGCTGCTGTATTCTCCTGTTGATTTTCATTTTCTCTCCCTTCAGTAGATCCAAGATCCTTTTAAACAATGACTTTACTTCTTATTGAGCAATGATTTCTATAGAAGCAATTTCTCAAGAAAAAAAATGAAGAAATTAAACACATACCAGATAACCATTTGTAAGAGCTCTTGCTGTCCATACATTCAAACATTTTGTTTTGAAGTCTGAAAATCTGCCCTAGGAAAACTTTTCCTAAAGCTAATGGTGGTTGCCAATATTATAATAACACCTTTTTAGTTCTCAGTCAAGTGTCAAGGAGGTGGTGCACTGCTGCTCAGTTGCCACAGTCTGACACTCCTGCTGGCTCACCCTCACCTTCAAGCTTCTCCTCAATTTACATACAGAGCTCTGTTCATCAGTCAGGGAGGTGAGGGCGAGCAAAGAGGTATGCCTGACTGTGGCATTTGAGCAGGATGGCTTTATGTTTTTGACACTTGGCTGAGAATTAAAACAGCATTTAAAAACAGCTTTGGTATTGTTTTGGGTCCTCTGTTTCTCTTCCCATCTTTCATATATGTTCTCTGTTTCCTTCCTTCCTTTCCTTTTATTTTCTTCCTCTATTGTTACCTTCCCTGGTTACTCTCCGATAGGGTTATTACCCTGAGTGCCTTGTCAGGTAGTGACATTGAGTATGTCTGTTTGTCGCAGATGATGCAGTTTTGTACTTTGAGTGTTTATAAAACTTTAATAAATACAGATTTACCATAAAACAGCATTGGTAACCACCATCAGAAGAAGCGGGAAAAGTTACATAGTTGCATAAGAGACTGTGCTGAGACACAGAATGCATGCCTCCTCCCTCCCCCACCCTTCCTTCCTTCCTTAATTGATTGAAGCACAGAGCACAAAACTGGAAAATTACATGAATCAGTTAAAGGGGTTCTCCAGGGGAATAAAATTTCACCTATGGGCAGAGGCTTGCTATTAAAATAAACAGCTTATACATACCTTCCTGGATTCCCATGGGTATCTGGTGTCAGGGCACCCCACCCACATGACAGTGTCTCTTCTTATCCCAGAGCTGCAGAGTGTAGTGTTTGCAGTGACTTAGCTCACAGTTCCATTCCCCCAATCACTGACTCAGGGGGGGGGGACACAGATGTGGCCAGTGATTGGTGGAGGGGCGCTGTGACATCATGTCTGCAGCCCTGGGAAGAAGAGTGTCTGTTGAGATTTGCCAGACGAGGTGCTCTGACACTGAAGACCCACAGAAAGCCAGGAAGGTACATATAAACAGTTTTTTGTTTTAATAGCAAGCCTCTGCCAATAGTTGAAATTTTATGACCACTGAACAAACCCTTTGAGGCAGGGAAGGGTTGGGAAAAGTGGAGGCATGTATCCTGTGGCTCAAACTCAGCACAGCCCCTTTGACACTTAAACTCTGAGTATGATCAAGCACTCAAAGATTCCTTTTAAACAGGTGCTCAGTTTATCACAAGAGAAAGCTCTGGTAAACGTACGCCAACCGACTGTATTAGTTGGACAAGAATGTTTACATTAGGTCGGGTTCAAGCACGCACAATATGGCTGCATTTTGCTTCCTATCACAGCCCTAAATACCAGCCCTCTAGCAGGTCTAATGTCCAAAACTAAAGCATCATATTGCAGATCCCTACATCTGTGCTGAAGACTGGACACAGCAGCGCTCAGTAGAAGAGAAGTGCCCATTATATTCATATAAGGAAGAGTCAGGGGTCCATGAGTGGAATGGAAGCCAATTGTATAACACTGAATGTCTGCTCCTAATGCCACAATACAAAAAATATGCCTCTAGTAGAGGCCTCAAGTTTAACCCCTTAAGGACACAGCCCTTTTTCACCTTAAGGACTGAGCCCTTTTTCGCAATTCTGACCACCATCGCTTTACGAATTAAAAACGCGAAAAAGCTTTTACCGAATATTCTGATTCTGAGATTGCTTTTTCGTGACATATTCTACTTTATTTCGGTGGTAAATTTTCGGCGTTACTTGCATCCTTTTTTTGTGAAAAATCCCCAAATTTCATGAAAATTTTGAAAATTTTGCATTTTTCTAACTTTGAAGCTCTCTACTTTTTCTTCACAAATACAATATGTCCACTTTATGTTGGCATCATAAAATGGACATATTTTTGCTTTTTGAAAAAATTAGAGGGCTTCAAAGTAGAGCAGCAATTTTCAAAAATGTCATGAAAATTGCTAAATCTGAAGGGACAGATGTTACAGAACTACAACTCCCAACATGCCTGGGTAGTCCAGGCATGCTGAGAGTTGTAGTTTGGCAAAATCTGGAGGGCTACCGTTTGGGCACCACTGTAACAGTGGTCTCCAAACTGTAACCCTTCAGATGTTGCAAAACTACAACTCCCAGCATGCTGGGAGTTGCAGTTTGGCCTTCCTAGTGGTTGCCACAGTAAAGATTGTTTTACTTTCACTTTCAAATTTCAAGATGGTGTAAAGGGGAGCCTGGATGGAGTGATGCAGCACTGTCCAGTTGGACAGAAGCAAAGACAAGAAAATCCAGATTTCCCAAGTGGTAATACTGAAGTAAAAGCAATTGGAGAATATTTGGACTCCTCAGAAGATATAGGTGTATACACCATTCTGATTAAATCATGATCAGGAAGGGAAGTTTCAGTCTAATTGGCCTTTGTCACTTTATGCATCAATGCTTTTACTTATTCTGATACTGAGATGTTTTTTTCGTGACATATTCTACTTTAAGATAGTGGTACATTTTTGTCGATACTTGCATCATTTCTTAGTGAAAAATTCCAAAATGTTATGAAAAAAAAAATAGAAAAATTTGCATTTTTCTAAATTCAAAATGCTCCGCTTGAAAGGAAAGTAGTCATGTCAAATAAGTGGACATATTGATTCGCATATACAGTATGTCTTTTTGTTGGCATCATAAAATAGACATGTTTTTACTTTTTGAAGACATTAAAGCAGGGTTTCTCAAGCGTGGTCCTCAAGGCCCCCCCCCATCAGGTCATGTTTTCAGGATTTCCTTAATCTTTCACAGGTGATATAACTAGGGCGATGCATGATTCACTGACCATAATGATAATACCTTTGAAAGACTAAGAAAATCCAAAAAACATGACCTGTTGGGCGTACTTGAGGACCGCTCTTGGGAAACAGTGCATTAGAGGGCTTCAAAGTTTAGCAGCAGTTTTCCATTAAAATGTATAAATCTGAATTTTTCAGGGACCAGTTCAGTTTAAAGTTGATTTCAGCAACCTTCATGGTAGAAATCTCCCATAAATGAATCCATTATAAAAACTGTACACCTCAAAGTATTCAAAAAAGACATTCAGCAAGTATGTTTATCCTTCAGGTGTTTCACAGGAATAGCAACAAAGTGAAAAAAAGAGGAGAAAACTAAAAATCTCGATTTTTTTTTTTTTAACACTAACAGGTTGTAGCACCAAATGTTACTTTTTTTTTTTTACGAGGGGTAAAAGGAGAAAAAGCCCCTCAAATTTTGTAACCCAATATCTCCCAAGTATGGAAATACCACAGTTTTAGGGGTGCCATGTCGCACTTACAAAGCCACCTTGGTGCCCAAACAGTGAAAACCCCCCACATGTGACTCCATTTTGGAAACTATACCCCTTAAGGAATGTAATAAGGGTTTAGCAATCATATATAGAGATGTCGCGAATTGTTCACCGGCGAACAGTTCCCGGCGAACTTAGCATGTTCGCATCGCCGGGCGAACATATGTGAAGTTTGATTCGCCCCCTATACTTTAACATTGCGGTAAACTTTGACCCTGTGAGTCAGAGTCGGCAGACACATTACAGCCAATCAGCAGAAGTCCCTCCCTTCCAGACCCTCCTACCTCCTGCACGGACGCCATTTTACCTTCATTCGGCATGCTGCACGCTTAGAAAGTGGAGGGACAGAGAAGCTGCTCCTGCTGTAATAGGGAAAGCGATAGCTAGGTTGCTGCAAGGTGGTGTATTCAGGGTCCACTTTACTCCTAAAGCACTAGTTTAACATCTGCTTTAAGGACAGCACCCAAAAAAGCCCTTTTTAGGGCTCAAATATCAGTCCGTGTGTCTTGCAACAGCTGGAGGCACCCTGGTTGGGAGGGAACCGCTGGTTAAAAGGGGTACTCCAGTGTAAAACTTAAGTTCCTTCAAGCAACTAACTACAGTATTAAAAGGGCTATACGTTCAGTCCGCGTGTCTTGCAACTGCTGGAGGCACCCTGGTTGGGGACCTCTGCTTAAAAGGGGAACTCCGCTGGCAACCTTTTTTTTGCTCATTGTCACACTAGTGCAAATCACATTTGGTGTGACAGTTGTTCAAATAAAAAATAAAAATACCTTTTTTGGCTGTGAAATAAAACCAGTGCTGCCTAAAGGGGGGGGCTCTAAATATGTGCTGCCTAAAGGGGGGTTCTAACTATGTGCTGCCTAATGTGGGGGAATCTATGTGCTGCCTAAAGGGGGAGCTCTAACTATGTGCTACCTAAAGGGAGGCTCTACCTATGTGCTGCCTAAAGGGGGCTAAAGCACGTTATTCCAAAGTATTTAGGAATAGGGGATTTATGCCCTTTATGGCTTAAAATCAGACTCTGCCTCAACTATGTAATTTTCCATGGGAGTTTTGCCATGGATCCCCCTCCAGCACGCCACAGTCCAGGTATTAGTCCCCTTGAAAAAAAACTTTTAAATCACTATTGTGGCCAGAAAGAGTCCCTGTGGGTTTTAAAATTCGCCTGCCCATTGAAGTCAATGGCGGTTCGCCCAGTTCGCTGGTTCGCGAACATTTGCGAACGTTCGCGTACCGAAAATGTTATGTTCGCGACATCACTAATCACATACACCCCACAGGTGTTTGATGTAATTTTGGAACAGTGGGCCATGTAAATAAAAATGTTACATTTTTTTTACACTAAAATGCTGGTGTAACCCCAATTTTTCATTTTTCACAAGGAGTAAAAGGAGTAAAAGCCCCACCAAAATGTTTTACCTTCTTTTTTCCCCCGAGTATAAAAGTACCCCATATTCGGTCGCACAGTAAAGCTCTGAAGGGAGGGAGTGCCATTGGGCCTTTGGAGAGAGAATTTGGATGGAATCATTTTTGGGGCCATGTCCTATTTACGAACCCCCCATGGTCCCAGAACAGCAGAAACCCCCCACATGTGACACCATTTTGGAAATAAACCCCCCTCCCCCCCCCCCCCGACAGAATGTATATAGGGGTACAGTGAGCATTTACACCCATATGTGTTTGACAACATTTTGGAACAGTGGGCTGTGAAAAGAAAAGAAAAAAAGAAAGTTGACTAAAATGCTGGTGTAATCGCAGATTTTTATATTTTGACAATGGGTAAAAGGAGAAAAAGACCCCAAATATGTTACCCAATTGCTACCAAATATGAAAATACCCCATATGTAAGCATAAACTGCTGTGCAGGCACACAGCAGGGCTCAGAAGAAAAGGCTCACCATTTGGCTTTTTGATTGAGAATTTTTCTGCAATACTTTTTGGAGGACATGTTGCATTTACACAGCCCCCACGGTGCCCAGACTGTGGAAACCCCCACATATAACTATTTTGGAAAGTACATACCTCAAAGAATGTAATAAGGTGAGGTTACAACCAACAGGTGTTTGACACAATTTTAGAACAATGGCCCGTAAAAATGAAATATTAAATTTTTCCCACAAAAATTCTGGTGAAAGCCCAATTTTTTTTTATTTCACAAGGGGTAAAATAAGAAAAAGCCCCCCAAATTTTGTATCCCAATTTCTTCCGAGTATGGAAATACCCCATATTTGGATGTAATGTGCTGTGCGGGCAAATGGCAGGGCTCAGAAGGGGAGGAGGGGCATTGGGCTTTTGGAGAGAGGATTTAGGCTGGAACAGAAGTTGGGGGCCATGTCACATTTTCAAAGCCCCATGTTTCTCATTTTGGAAACTACACCCCTCAGGAATGCAGTGAACATTTGACAAATTTTAGGAACAGTGTCAGACACCTGTGGGGTCTAAATGCTCACTGCACCACTTGTTACATTTCTTGAGGGGTGTAGTTTCCAAAATGGGGTCACGTATGGGTATTTTTTTTATTTATTTTTTTAATAGTTATACAGTACATCAGAACCTCGGCAACGATCAGCCACCCCAGTGCAAATCCCCAATTCAGGCCTCAAATATGTACATGTGCTCTCTCACTCCTGAGCCATGTTGTGCACCCGCAGAGCACTTTACATCCACATATGGGGTATTTCTGTAGTCGTGAGAAATTGTATTTGTGGGGGCTTTTTCTCCTTTTACCCCAGTTTTCATGTTCACAAGTGGTAAAAGGAGAAAAGTCCCCCAAAATAAGTAACGCAATTTTTCGCGACTACAGAAATAACTCTTGCCTTGAAATATGACAGGACTCCAGAGTAAGAGAGCGCCATGCGCACTTGAGGCCTAACTTTGGGATTTGCACAGGGGTGGCTAACTGTTGCAGCGATTGAGAGGTTCTCGAAAGGAGGGAGTGTGCTGGAGGCATGTTCTCCTCACATGCGACTTTAGGGCCCACTTGCGAAACAAAGTCACAGAAATATACACTCATCTATAGGGGGGTGTATATTTCTGCACCCGGCTCAAGGCGGCCAAAAAAGCCATTAGATTTATTAAGAGGTTGAAGCCCCAATAATGTCTTCAACTTGGCTGCATTGATGAGGGCCTAATCAAAAAAGCATCAGGGTGGTGGGCCACAAACTGTTGGTCGAACAAGTTTGTTTAAAGCCCCATCAAATTGACAATGTCCTCACTGAAAAAAAAAACATAAAAGTAGTCAATTTCAGTGGGGACTGTGCAGTCAATTTGGATTCCTGGGGGGCCAACAAACTCAGGAATCTGTGGCTCATAACGCTTTATTTATTGTTTTCCTTAGTGGGATTTGAACCCAAGGCCCCGGCACTGCAAGGCAGCAGTGCTAACCACTAAGCCACCATGCTGCCCTTAGCATACATCTGCTATGCATGGTTGCTAAAATGGACAGAGATGTCAGCAGAGAGCACTGTGCTCATGATGTCATCAGTGTTCCAAAAAGAAAGGAATTTCCTCTGTAGCATTCAGCAGCTAATAAGTACTGGAAGGATTAAGATTTTTTTAATAGAAGTAATTTACAAATCTGTTTAACTTTCTGCCACCACTTGATTTAAAAGAAAAAAGGTTTTTACTGGAGTACCCCATTAACTTTTTAGTACAAACAATGAGAAATCCCCACTTTTTAGAAGATACAAAAATTACTTTACCCACAGTGCTCACTAATAAAGTCCGACAATCCTGGTTCCTCAACCAGTACAACTTCCCCCTTCCACGGGCATAGAGGAGCTGATCCTCCATCCTCTCATGAAGGGGTAGACAGGTGAGTGTTTGCCAGACACTTACGATGTTTAGGAGCACACGCCCCCTTTCTCAAGTGACCCTATCGTGCACCCATCTCCTATTACATAGCCATTCATCTCTCGTGAGAGCTTAATTCTGAAATGAGAAATCTCGTATAAAAATAGAAGTGAATATGCGCTTCTCATTTAAAAACATAACATTTTGTTTGCAGGCATCCTCCATTGTAGGCAATGTTTGCTGGGTATCGCCCATAGCAATGGATCACAAGTGCAGGACCTCCACCCCAGTGAAGGTGCACAACTGCACTGGGGGGTTGAGATTTGCCTGCTATAACCACATTCTTGTAAAAAGTCACGTATTTTTTATTTTTTTTTCCCCCTTTTGAAGGCACATACTAATGCACCCTTTCATCTTATTGGGTTGCATTAAGGTTTCACCTGTGAGGCCGGCTATATATGAACCAACCAGGGTGGGGCTTGTAGCCTGCCTCCCCCTTCCCATTGTATGTGTGCTTAACCCACACTGGAGGTGACTGCTGTAATTCAAACTGGCTTTTTTTTTGTCTGGCCAGACAGGTTAGTGTTAGGTCCCGTACCACTTGAGAAACCTTGGCGTGGTGTGCGGGCTGAGGTATGTCCTTCATATAAGGATATACTGGCTAATGTCTCAATTTTACATCAGTTTTGAGGGTTAGCTAATGTCATTGTTTACATTTACCACAGGAGTGAAACCAGATTGTGGTCCACAAGTGCAGGTCATCCACTCCAATATAGGTGCACAACTGCACTTGGGGTCGAGCGCCTCTTATCTTAGACCACACTAATGTAATTATTTAACATTTCTGAGCAGCAATATTCAACCTGATCTTTACAACACCTTACAGAAAAACAAAAAATTGCAAATCTCATTGAGTCCATCCAGGCTCAGCAAGTTTAAGGTTTCTATCCACTTCTCGTTGTAGCAATCTTTTTATATTTTCCTCTGAATCCCCTTCTATCCCTTCAACAACCAACCAGCTTAATTCACTAGCTTGATGGCCAAACTCAAAAAAAAAAATGTTTCGCTACCCCTGCTACTCCAAATTTATTGCCTGTTTCTATCGGATTTTGAACTCCAGTGCTTTTCCTACTCCGGATTGCGCAGCAATGTTCAGTGTTAGCAATCAAAAGAAAATATATATATATATATATATATATATATATATATATATATATATATATATATATATATATATATATATGTTAATAAATGTAAATAAGCCCCTTCCTGAATTAAAGTTTGAATCTCCCCCTTTTTTCCATTTTTCAAATAAAATAAAAAAATAAAAAAGTGATGAAAAAAAAATGCAATTCTGGGGTTTGGTATTTTTTTAATGTTTATGCCGTTCACCGTATGGGATACATGTTATTTTTAGTAGATCAGACAATTACGTACACGGCGATACTAAATATGTTCATCTTTATTATGTTTACATATTTTTTTATATGGAATTTGGGAAAAGGGGTGTGTGTGTGTGCGTTGAGCTTTTAAAGGGGTACTCCGGTGAAAACCTTTTTTCTTTTAAATCAACTGGTGCCAGAAAGTTAAGCATATTTGTAAATTACTTCTATTAAAAAAATCTTCATCCTTCCAGTACTTATTAGCTGCTGAATGCTACAGAGGAAATTCCTTTCTTTTTGGAACACTGATGACATCACGAGCACAGTGCTCTCTGCTGACATCTCTGTCCATTTTAGCAACCGTGCATAGCAGATGTATGCTAAGGGTGGCGTAGTGGTTAGCACTGCAGCCTTGCAGTGCTGGGGCCTTGGGTTCAAATCCCACTAAGGACAACAATAAATTAAGAGTTAGTATAATGACATCAGCAAAGAGCACTGTGCTTGTGATGTCATCAGAGAGAATTCCAAAAAGAAAATCACTTCCTCTGTAGTATTCAGCAGCTAATAAGTACAGGAAGGATTAAGATTTTTTAATAGAAGTAATTTACAAATCTGTTTAACTTTCTGGCACCAGTTGATTTAAAAGAAAAAAGGTTTTCACCGAAGTACCCCTTTAAGGACGCAGGAGGGCAGGTACGCCCTCCTTCCCTGGTACTTAAAAGGGGTATTCTGGGCAAAAAACATTTTATCCCCTATCCAAAGGATAGGGAATAAGAAGTCTGATCGCGGGGGGGCCCGCCGCTGGGACCCCTTGCAATCTCCCTGAAGCACCGTCTGCCGTTTTAGAAACCTCCGGGTTTCTGAGACTGGGGACGTGATGTCACGTCACGCCCCCTCCATACATGTCTATGGGAGGGTGCATGACGGCCAACACCCCCCCCTCCCATAGACATGAATGGAGGGGGCGTGGTGTGACGTAAAGGATAAAATGTTTTTGTCCGGAATACCCCTTTAAGAACGCAGAGTGTACCTGTATGCCCCGACACCTTAGAAGGCTTTAAGGAGTAAGTGTCGGCTACCATCAGTAGCCAGACAATCACTGCTTATGGCAGGCAGCGGTGATCCTGCCACTGCCCATCATTTAACCCTTTAGAAACCATTATTGCTGATCATAGTGCCTAAAGTGAAAGTAAAAATCTGCGGTGGCTCAGGGTGCTTACTGAACCCCCACGACATGAAGACAGAGCACCAGTGTGTGTTAGTTCTATATGCAGAGTTAGCAGTGGGTGATAGTATTGCATTTAAAGTGTATAGTAGTATTATATTCTGAGGCCATAGAGTGTATGGCCGTATTATATTGAGAGGGTGCAGTGTGTGGCTGTATTACATTCAGACTTGTGTGCTGTGTGGCCTGAAACACCCTTTGAAAAAGAGCAAAAAATTTAATAAAAAAACAAGAAAGTGCTGATCAGTAATAAATCACTGATCAGCAAGCAGGGCAGTCGGCAAATGGGGTACAATCCAGCCACACAGTAAAGAACAGTCGTTGGTGGCACAGACTGCAAACGCCCCCCCCCCCCCAAAAAAAAAAAAAATTATAATAATAAATAAATAAAAAAGGCACAGACCAGTGGTCTCAGATGTTGCAAAACTACATCTACAGCCAGAATATTGCACATTGCACCACAAACTGGGTCTGCACCAGATTTTTTTGTTGCATTGCGCCAAAATAAACCTATGCACCCAAATAAGGGGTGTGGTTTTACAACATGACTGATTTACTATTTGATTCACAGAAAATCCTGTGAATAAATGGCTGGAAATTTCCACCAAGAAAAAGCTGGTCATCTTCTCCCTTGTCAGCACTGAAAAGCCGACAGAGCCCACCGCTGAGGAAGTCCGTCAGGTTTCTTATCTTTCTTTCTTTCTGTATGGAGGGGATCTCTAAGTAGTTGTGGCTATGAGGTGAATTCATCCCTTTCCTGGCAGCACTTTTCTTGTCAGTAAGGTTTGATTCACCAAGTTTAACCCTTAGCTTGACAGGATCCTGAGTTATATCCTGTAATACTCCAGAGCTGTACTCACTATTCTGCTGGTTGGGTCACTGTGTACATACATACATTACTTATCCTGTACTGATCCTGAGTTATATCTTGTATTATACTCCAGAGCTGTACTCACTATTCTGCTGGTGGAGTCACTGTGTACATACATTACATTACTAAGGCTGGGTTCACACCTCGTTTTGTACTTACGGCTCCCGTATACGGCTGGGAGGAGGGGTGAGCGGGGCTTAATTGTGGCGCCAGCACTCAGCCGTATAGGGGAACCGTATTTAATGCATGTCTATGAGCCGACCGGAGGCTGCGGTTCACTCCGGTCGGCTCATAGACATGCATTAAATACGGTTCCCCTATACGGCTGAGTGCGGGCGCTGCTAATAAGCCACGCCCACCCCTCCTCCCAGCCGTATATGGGAGCCGTAAGTACAACACGATGTGTGAACCCAGCCTTATCCTGTACTGATCCTGAGTTATATCCTGTATTATACTCCAGAGCTGTACTCACTATTCTGCTGGTGAGGTCACTGTGTACATACATTACTTATCCTGTAGTGATCCCGAGTTATATCCTGTATTATACTCCAGAGCTGTACTCACTATTCTGCTATAGGTGTCACTGTGTACATACGCTTAACTTCGCCATGCCATTTCAGTGTGCTCCGCTGACCGTAGCCTGCCAGAGCTGCCACTGACACAAGGAGAGTGAGAGAGCCTGCAGCAAGAACAGATTTGGAGGTTGCTCCTGCCTCTACTATTAGGTAGAAGTGTAACTGTTGTAGACCCCTCTGTCCATCCCTGACCCCTCTGTTCTGCTGATGGAATCTATGTGTACAGCCAATCACTGCACAGTTCACATTCAGCTACGGGGACACAGTCATCTACATATATAGTGATTCCGGGGTCTGTATTATGGTGGGGTCTAATTCTGGGGTCTGTATTATGGTAGGGTCTGATTCTGGGGTCTGTATAAGGGGGACTAAGCAAATAACGTAGGGGGGGGTTGAGCAAGTAAAGGGAGATGAGCAAGTAAGGTAAGGGGGGGTTGAGCAAGTAAGGGGGATGAGCAAGTAAGGTAAGGGGGGGCTGAGCAAGTAAGGTAAGGGGGGGCTGAGCAAGTAAGGTAAGGGGGGGCTGAGCAAGTAAGGTAAGGGGGGCGGAGCAAGTAAGGTAAGGGGGGCGGAGCAAGTAAGGTAAGGGGGGCGGAGCAAGTAAGGTAAGGGGGGCGGAGCAAGTAAGGGGGATGAGCAAGTAAGGTAAGGGGGGGGGCTGAACAAATAAGGGGGCTGAGCTGTAAGAGGAGGCTTAGCTAATAGGGGGCTGGGCAAGGTAGGGGGAACAGAGCAAGCAAGGGGGGGTGAGCAAGCAAGGGGGGGCTGAGCAAGCAAGGGGGGGCAGAGCGGGGGGCAGAGCAATGAGCAGAGCAAGCAGAGCAGTGAGCAGAGCAAGCAAAGCAGAGCAAGTAGAGCAGAGCAAAGCAAGTAGAGCAGTGAGCAGAGCAAGTAGAGCAGAGCAAGTAGAGCAGTGAGCAGAGCAAGTAAGGGGGGGCTGAGAGCAGAGCAAGTAAGGGGGACCTTGGCAAGAAAGGGGGAGCAGAGCATGCAGACAGTGCGGCTAGACCTTACCTACCTGAGATTGCAATTTGCAGAGGGAGCCAGTGGAGCGAACAATACGGCTACACATCATCTACCTGAGAAAGCAGTTTGCAGAGGGAATGAGTGGAGCGAGCAGAGCGGCTACTTTACCTACCTGAGAGTGCAGTTTGCAGAGGGAGTCTGCAAAAATCTGATTTTTTTTTTTTAATTAAACATGTTCTGCACAGTGTGTGTGTGATATATGGTAGAGATAGATAGATAGATAGATAGAGACACACACACACATACATATACACACACACACACACACACACACGTGTTTTAAAATTGCCGCCCCACTTTTGTCACTGGCCCCCCATGTGCCCCCCCCTAAATATGAATGCTGGAGACGCCACTGCTGCAAGGGGGAAACAGTTCACACTAGTAAAAAATAAAACCAACACTGAGTAAATGAGGGCCATAGTGTTTTAACCCGTGTTTTATGATTGTCTCGCAATTCTTTTGTGATCTTTGTCCCGGCTATTCTTTTTTAGCAGCATACAAAATGAGTTGTCTTGAGCCTTTCCCAGGTTGCAGTGGGGCCAAAGACATTACATCACTAGTCAGCTATTGAAAGGAAGCTTGTCTGTGCTTCAATGAGTGGAGCGACTGTGCCGTGGGAGGGAGATCATTCTCCACAGGACAGCAGGGAAATGTAGTTTCAAGCACAGCATGCATGGAAAGGAGCATAAATGTCCTGCAATGGGTGGGCCACCTCCCACCTAGAAACAAGAGATCTTGGGGATTGTAGTTGAAGGGAGGGCACAAACAGTAAATAGCCAGATCACACAAATAAGTCAGCAGTGGGATGGGGACACAGGGCATGGCCAATTACCACCAACACAAGCACAGATCCTTGGTAAGCACGTCCATTACTGGCTGACAGGTAATTAGTAAAGTCATTTTATGTTGGATAACCCCTTTAGTGAATGATGAAGTATACAGAAGTAATTATTTTTCACACCTTTTCCAGGTGCTTTAATGGATTCATACAGCAATACACATTGAAATTATTTTTATAGTCCCAGGGGTAGGCAAAAACTTAGAATACAAAAGGTTATAAAAAAAAAAAAAGTGTACATTCACAAAGTACTAATATCATGGTAAATCAAAATTACATGTGCATAAATCACATATTTAAAAAGTGAACCTTAGTTTGAGTATACAGATAAACAGATACTCAATAAACAGAAAAAAGTTTGCTCAAAAAATATGCTAGAATATTAAGGGCCATGCTGCAGACATAAATATAATCTTGAAACACTAAAACACTAGCAGGCTCAGCGATATAGATAGATATTCTAGATAGTAAACAGGGGTGCTACCATGTAATAGTCAAAGCAAAAACAGGGGAGGAGAAGTACACCATGTAGCGCACACCCAATGTACAAAAAAAAAAAAAAATAATAATAATAATAATCTTTATTAGAAAATGCATAAGTCACTTTAGACAACAAGAAACCCCCATAAAAACATTTAAAAGAGGCATAAACAAGCCCTCCCACAACAGGGGGGAGCCCGTAGGGCCCCTCCCAGGACACCTGTATAAATATATAAGTTCTAACACCACCTCTAAATATACATCCAAATAACAAGATAGTTCAATATCTATACAATCCGCATATGTTACCACAGACTCCCTGCCAAATACAAGATACAACCTGATTAAAGGGAAATCCCCAAGTATAGCAGACAGGAGGCTGGGAAATGCAAGAATCAATGATCCCTATACAGGCGTCCCCCAGAACACCACGCATTCCGTCACCTACTGGTGACTTTCTCAGGGGGTGTTATCCAGTTAGCCTAATTAGTTGATGGACGGTACCTGTTATCTCTCACACCACATGCACACTCCCCTCCATAATGGCAACGATCACCCGCTTGTGTTTCCGGGATATCTGCATCACTTCCTGTCTCTTGTGTTTCTGGGTTATCTGCATCACTTCCTGTCTCTTGTGTTTCCAGGTTATCCGCATCACTTCCTGTCTCTTGTGTTTCCAGGTTATCTGCATCACTTCCTGTCTCTTGTGTTTCCAGGTTATCTGCATCACTACCTGTCTCTTGTGTTTCCAGGTTATCCGCATCACTTCCTGTCTCTAAGTGCTCTTAGCATGCGCAGTATAGGCACATACTGATTGTCCAACATTGCATCAAATCCTAGGTGTCATAACCCTTGGCAACCATACTAGATATATCAAAGTAGTATGCATACAAATACATAGTAAAGGAGAACACATTTAATTCCCATATGTTGTAACCCCTAGAAACATGTAGTTATACATCACAAAATGTTTCTATAAGAAGTATTTTTAATCCATCAAATCCTAGGTGTCGTAACCCTTAGCAACCATACTAGATATATCAAAGTAGTATGCATACAAAAACATAGTAAAGGAGAACACATTTAATTCCTATATGTTGTAACCCCTAGAAACATGTAGTTATACGTCACAAAATGTTTCTATAAGAAGTATTTTTAACCCCTCATATCCTAGGTGTCGTAACCCTTAGCAACCATACTAGATATATCAAGGTAATATGCATACAGATACATAGTAAAAGAGCACACTTAATTCCTATATGCCATAACCCCTAACAACGTGTATCACACGCTGTTTCTATAACAAGTATTTTTAACCCTTCAAACCCTATGTGTCGTAACCCTTAGCAACCATACCAGATATATCAAAGTAATATGCATGTAAATGAGGAGAGCACACTAAATTAACCCCTAGCAACATGTAGTTATACATCACACACTATTTCTATAACAAGTATTTTCTACCCATCAAATCCTAAGTGTCGTAACCCTTAGCAACCATATTAGATATCTCAAAGAATATATATACAAATACTTAGTAAAGGAAAGCACACTTAATTCATATATGTCGTAACCCCTAACAACGTGTAGGTATACATCACAAAATGTTTCTATCACAAGTATTTTTTACCCATCAAATCCTAGGTGTCGTAACCCTTAGCAACCATACTTGATGTATCAAAGTAATATGCATACAGATACATAATAAAAGAGGGCACACTTAATTCCTATATGCCGTGAACCCTAGCAACGTGTAGTTATATATCACAAACAGTTTTTATAACAAATATTTTAACCCTTCAAATCCTAGGTGTCTTAACCCTTAGCAACCATACTAAATATATCAAAGTAATATGCATACAAATACATAGTAAAAGAGAGCACACTCAATTCCTATATGTCGTAACCCCTAACAACATGTAGTTATACATCACAAACTGTTTATATAATAAGTATTTTTGACCCATCAAATATAATCTGAAGAAGTCATTTCAAGAAAATAAAGTTTTACACAAAGAGAAAAACTTAGTTGTGCTGTTTAATTGATAAAAATCCTAGAATGGGCAGCTCATATAGTACAGAAGCTGACTTGGGGTAAAAAAAAAAGTACATGGTGGATCATGAATGTTCAATTTCCCTTACGTCCTAACCAGTAGCACAGATGGGGTATTCCACCCCCCGCGAACTGGTAGGACAGATGGAAGTTTTATTGAACCTAATTAAACAATCAGTAAGACACACCCACAACCCCCTGTATAAGTAAGAGGGTCATCCTCTGCCTCATTGTGTTTTTTTCTGTCCTCCCGGACAGTGGGACAGATGGTGACCCCCTTACTCCTGTAGGAGGGGGGGGGGGGGGTTTCTTACTTGCAGGTTTGGGCATGGTTGCGCCCATCTGCTTCTATTCCTCGGAGCCGCGACTCCAATCGCGGCCCCGGCCAGAAGTGCGTCAGCGGCGTCTGACGTCACTTCCTGTTTCTCTCTTCGCTCCCGGCTCGGTTTTTTGCGCCGTTTTTGCCAATAATGCGGCGAAACCGAGCGAGGAGCCTCTTCTATAACCCTCTAACTAATAGGGTTCCTTTTCCTCCTGTTTTTTGTAAGACAGGATTTCTTTTTTCTGCAACTCCGCCTTGTGGGCGGAGTCTTCTTTTGGCGCCAGCCAGGAGGATATTTAAACTCCCCCTAGGCTGCCATTCAGCCTCCTAGAGCGCAGAGCTGTTGGTACTTCCACAGTCCTGTCTTTTTGAGTCTAGTAGTGCATCCTTGCGGATACTACTGTTTCCCTATCTCTCTATCTTACCTGGTCTCTTGCTGAGAACTTTGGGTATTTTAATTATATTTTAGCTAGCCGCAATTTTTTCTTGCCGCTACATTATCTAATCACTCCTCTCATATTTACCTAGATATGTCGACCGAGGGCTCAGGAGATCGTGAAGGCTTGGCAAAAAGATCCGCCAAGCGCAAGCACCTCTCTTGCCATGACTGCAATACTCCCCTGGAGGATAATTATGAATTTTCCAGGTGCCCTCCTTGTAGGGCTAGGTCTCTACCTTCCCATCAGACTGAACCTACAGTCCAAGATATGTATGTGTGGGTCTCCTCTAACATGTCGGCTATGCAAGCCTCTATTGAGGAGCTGAAACACGTTGTCTCTCAGAAACGCGCCAGACCTTCTTCACCTCCCAGAATGGAGATGTCTGTGGATCAGGAGAGAGAAGATTCCAAGTCCTCCTCTTCGGATGAGGAGGTCACTGCATCTTATTTTTTTTCCGCTGGAAAAGACCCAGCGTCTTCTGAGATCCATCCGGTCGGGGGACCAGGATGTTGATCCCGGGGAAGCCTCTACCTCCGCCTCTAAGGGACCTAGGGTCTTTAAAGCGGATGATACCCTTCTGTCTGTGCTTAGAACGGAATGGAAAAAAACAGAAAAGGGTCCGGTCTTAACTAAAAGATTTAAGACCATGTTTCCTATACAGGAATCTCAGCTTTCTTCCTGGGGCCCTGTCCCTAAGGTTGACATGGCAGTTGCCAAACTGTCCAAGAGGACAGTGGTCCCTGCTGAGGATGGGTCTTCCTTGCAGGATCCAATGGATCGAAAGGCTGACTGTGCCATGAGGCGCTCCTACTCCACTGCTTCTGCGTCTGCATCAGTGGCGATAGCTTGCTCTGAGGTAGCAAACTTTTTGAAGACCCGTCTTTCTAACATCCAGTCGGATTTGGACCAGGGGGTTCCTAGAGATGAAATTCTTTCATCCTTCAAGACGTCCAATCTGGCCGTTGATTTTTTGTGCGATGCTTCCACCCAGCATCTTAAATTGGCCTCCAAGTCTATGGCCCTGGCTTCCGCTGGACGACGTCCTCTATGGTTAAAACCTTGGAAGGTTGACAACTCTTCCAACAACACCTTATGTGCTATGCCTTACGAACCCGGCATTCTTTTCGGAGCTGAGCTGGACCGCATTATGGAGGGACTTTCTGACAAGAAAGGCAAGTCCCTTCCTTATTCCTCCTTTCGTGGTCGAGGCCGGCGTTCTGGGGGCGGATCAGACCCCCAGCCTAAGCCTCAGAGAGAACGGGGTAATCAACGCCGGGGCGGAAAACGCTCCCGTGGCTCCAAAGACAACAGAAAGCTCTGACTACGGGCTTCTACGAAGCTCTGGGTTCCTTGCCGAGGTGACCTTTCCAGTTTCCCATCCTGCCCCCCAGATTCCAGTTGGTGGTCGTCTTCACCACTTTTTAAGCGCCTGGTCCCTCCACATTCAGGATCCTTGGGTCCTGAGATTAATCTCGGATGGTTATTCGATAGACCTCGAATCAATTCCCCCATCCAATTATGTGGAGACAAGAGTTTTTTCACCAATCAAACAGGGGGCGCTAGAAACCTACATTCTGGAATACATCCAGAAGAATGCCTCAGAGGAAGTTCCTCTTTCAGAGCGGGGGTCAGGAATTTATTCTCCAGTCTTCCTAGTTCCCAAGGTAACAGGAGACTGGCGGATGATTATAGATCTGAGATATCTCAATCAGTATGTGAAGCACAAACGCTTTCGTATGGAAACTATTCAATCTGTGGTCAACCTCATCTCGCCAGGGGATTACCTGGCTACTCTGGATCTAAAGGATGCTTACCTTCATATTCCTATTCATCCGGTATCCAGAAAGTATCTAAGGATCGCAGTTCAGGTAGGGGGAGTTCTAAAACACCTCCAGTTTGTAGCCCTCCCGTTTGGAATTTCTTCGGCCCCACACACATTTACCAAAGTGGTGGTAGCGGTAGTCGCTGCTCTAAGGCTCCAGGGGCTCAGCATCATTCCCTACCTAGACGATTGGCTCCTCAGAGCTCCTTCTTCTGCGATCCTGTCCCAACATCTGCAACTAGCAGTATCCTTCCTTCACCTGTTAGGGTGGATAGTCAATTGGGCCAAATCCAATTTCCTCCCAACTACCTCAGTGAGGTTTCTCGGCTTCATAGTCGACTCAATCTTCATGACACTCTACCTCTCTCCCGAGAGGAAATCTCGGGTGCAGGAATCGGCCCTTTTTCTCTCTGTACCCCGGAGAGTTTCCATTCGCACTCTCATGCGGATGTTGGGACTTATGTCCGCTACCGTGGATGCGGTTCCTTGGGCTCTTTGGCATCTACGCCCTCTTCAATCAGAGGTGCTCGCCACTTGGAATCTCAGGCCCTCGGGCCTAAACAAGTGCCACTCCCTGTCTTATCGAGTCAGGTCCTCTCTCAGATGGTGGTCTCACCTCGAGGACGGCAAGTCAATGATCCAACCCCCTTGGATCATACTTACTACCGACGCGTCCCTTGTAGGTTGGGGAGCGCATCTCTTGGATCTGTTAGTGCGGGGATCTTGGTCTCCTCAGGAGAGAGGGTTAACCTCCAATCTCCTCGAGATTCGAGCCATCAGATTAGCACTCCTCCACTTTGCTTCTCTTCTTCAAGGGAAAGCAGTAAAGATCCAATCCGACAGCATGACGGCTGTATTGTACATCAACAAGCAGGGAGGCACTCGATCACAAAGCCTCCTCAGAGAGGTGGGTCTGATCTTGGATTGGGCAGAGAGGAACCTAACCCACCTGTCGGCAGTTCACATTCGGGGATCTCTCAATGTGATCGCCGACCGCCTGAGCAGAGGACTTTCAACTGGAGAATGGTCTCTCCATCCAGAGATGTTCAAACAAATAATACTCAGGTGAGGTATGCCAGAAATAGATCTTATGGCAACAAGGTTCAACACCAAAGTGGTGAGATTTTGTTCCCTGTACAGGGAAGACAACCCAGTAGCAATCGATGCTCTCTCAATCCCATGGAGATTCAGGCTGGCCTACATCTTCCCTCCAATTTCCTTGATCCCAAGGGTATTGATGAAAATCAGGCAGGACCAAGCCTCTGTCATAGCCATAATTCCATTTTGGCCCAAGAGAGCTTGGTTTACCCAACTCTTGCAAATGAGTCGGGGACAATTCTGGAGGCTTCCCCCAGAGCAAGCACTCGTGTCGGGGGACACTCACAGCTGCTCAAATCTTCAAATGTTCAACCTGACAGCCTGGAGGTTGACCAGTCCCTTCCACATCTAGAAGGGCTTTCTAGTGCGGTCTTGAATACCCTCTCGCATTCCAGAGCGGAGTCCACTAACAGAGCCTATAAAAGAATTTGGACAACTTTTCAGTCTTGGTGCTCCAAGAAACAACTACCTGGACAGAATCCATCTGTTGCCACAATCCGCAACTTTCTCCAGGAGGGATTAGACAAGAATCTATCTCCTTCCACACTCAGAGATCAGGTATCAGCCATCTCTGCCTTTCTCAATAAACCATTGTCTCAAAACCCACTAGTCAAAATATTCTTGAGGGGATCCTCAAGGTTAAAACCTACAATTATACAACCTGTCCCAGCATGGGACTTATCGATGGTGCTCAAGGGGTTAGCATCTCCCCCCTTTGAGCCCTTGGAGGAGGTGGACATGAAGTTTGTTACCATTAAAATAACTTTTTTACTGGCAATCACTTCAGCCAAAAGGATTGGGGAACTTCAAGCGCTCTCGGCACTTGAACCATATGCAAAATTTTTGCCGGATCGAGTGTTACTCAGATTCATGCCATCCTTTATACCTAAGGTTCCATCATTCCAAAATATAAATCAAGTTATATCCCTGCCAGTATTTTCTCCTCCTCCATCCTCCAATGAAGATAGTTCTCTTCATTGCCTAGATATATCGAGATGTCTCCAGATCTATATAAGAAGATCTTTGGAGTTTCGGAAGGATGAAAATCTGCTAATTCTCTTTTCAGGACCCAAGAGAGGTCTTAAAGCTTCAAAGCCCTCCATCAGTAGATGGGTAAAAGATGCCATTCGTATTACCATGGTATCCCAAGGTAAGGAGCCTCCTGAGTTTGTAAAAGCTCATTCCACCAGGTCTGTATCTACCTCCTTTGCGGAAAGGAGTCTTGTTCCCTTGGAACATATATGCAAAGCTGCTTCCTGGAGTTCACTCTCCACATTTATCACCCACTACAGACTTGACAGTAGATTGGCCGATTTCTCCTCATTTGGACGGACAGTATTATCTGCCGTCAGGCATGAGAGCCCTCCCTCATAGGGTTTCTGCTTGCCATTTCCCCATCTGTGCTACTGGTTAGGACGTAAGGGAATCGTTAATTTCTAACGATAATTTGTTTTCCCTTAGTCCTAACAGTAGCACAACTTTCCCTCCCTAGTTAAGTTATTTTCTTCTATTATTTACCTTTAGTTCTTCTTGTTACTACACAATGAGGCAGAGGATGACCCTCTTACTTATACAGGGGGTTGTGGGTGTGTCTTACTGATTGTTTAATTAGGTTCAATAAAACTTCCATCTGTCCTACCAGTTCGCGGGGGGTGGAATACCCCATCTGTGCTACTGTTAGGACTAAGGGAAAACAAATTATCGTTAGAAATTAACGATTATACCACTAGAGGTCCTCATAGTACAATTACTCTACTTAGTTAATGACCTTGTGTGCAGTGATTGGCTTTATTTATCTCCTCAGCTACACAGAGAGATGAGGATAATTGCATACAGGGAAGTAAAGAGGAGGGATCATGAGAAGATAAACGTATGGGAGACTTCTAGGTATCAATTGGAGCTATTACTTGGTCACTTCTTAAAGGGGTTATCCAGGAAAAAAATTGTTTTTTTTTTTATATATCAACTGGCTCCAGAAATTACTTATGAGCTGCTGAAGTTGAGTTGTTCTTTTCTGTCTAAGTGTTCTCTGATGACATGTGTCTCGGGAGCTGCCCAGAGTAGAAGCAAATTCCCATAGCAACCTATTCTGCTCTGTGCAGTTCCTGAGACAAGCAGAGATGTCAGCAGAGAGCACTGTTTCCAAACAACTCAACTTCAGCAGCTGAAAATTATTGGAAGGATTAAGATTTTTTTATAGAAGTAATTTACAAATCTGTACAAAAAAGAAAGTTGCAACAGCACTCTAGGTCAAAAAAAAGGAGGCTCTTTTTGATCAAAATGTGTCCCCCCATCCACCACGCGGAGGTGGCCTCATATCGGATGGGACCCTAACATGATAACTCATCTCTGCTGGTGCATATAGCCTCTGACTGTGTGACATGTTGGATCAGCCATTGACTAAACCACCTCCAGTCTGAGAGGGGTGGGGTGCACGGCTAAAGAGGGTGCTACACCCCCCAACTTACAAAGTAAAAACAAAAGGAAAAATAGCCAGCACAACAACCTAATACACAGGTGCCTGCTGCTGTGGCAAATACAAAATGTACAAAAAATAAAGTTGCAACAGCACTCTAGGTCAAAAAAAGGAGGCTCTTAGTGCACTTTTTGATCAAAATGTGTCCCCCATCCACCACACGGAGGTGGCCTCATATCGGATGGGACCCTAACATGATAACTCACCTCTGCTGTGCATATAGCCTCTGACTGTGTGACATGTTGGATCACCCATTGACTAAACCACCTCCAGTCTGAGAGGGGTGCACGGCTAAAGAGGGTGCCACACCCCCCAACTTACAAAGTAAAAACAAAACGAAAAATAGCCAGCACAACCACCTAATACACAGGTGCCCGCTGCTGTGGCAAATACAAAATGTACAAAAAATAAAGTTGCAACAGCACTCTAGGTCAAAAAAAGGAGGCTCCAGTCTGAGAGGGGTGGGGTGCACGGCTAAAGAGGGTGCCCTAAAGTGCACTAAGAGCCTCCTTTTTTTGACCTAGAGTGCTGTTGCAACTTTCTTTTTTTATACATTTTGTATTTGCCACAGCAGCGGGCACCTGTGTATTAGGTTGTTGTGCTGGCTATTTTTCCTTTTGTTTTTACTTTGTAAGTTGGGGGATGTGGCACCCTCTTTAGCCGTGCACCCCGCCCCTCTCAAACTGGAGGTGGTTTAGTCAATGGCTGATCCAACATGTCACACAGTCAGGATATATGCACAGCAGAGGTGAGTTATCATGTTAGGGTCCCATCCTATATGAGACCACCTCCGCGTGGTGGATGGGGGGACACATTTTGATCAAAAAGTGCACTAAGAGCCTCCTTTTTTTTGACCTAGAGTGCTGTTGCAACTTTCTTTTTTGTACATTTTGTATTTGTCACAGCAGCGGGCACCTACGTATTAGGTTGTTGTGCTGGCTATTTTTCTTTTTGTTTTTAATTTACAAATCTGTTTAACTTTCTGGAGCCAGTTGATCTAAAAAAAAAAGTTTTTTTCCTGGAATACCCCTTTAATGGTCTAGCCTAGCTGAAGATTTGAAACTGCAGATTTGATGTTTTGTTCAGTCATTTCATTTACATTAAACATCAGTATAAAATCTGCAGCTTTAAAGCCTGCGCATCAAATATGTGCAGGATATCATATGTTTGAATACATTCTAAGGGTAGGGTCGCACTGGGTATGCCCTAAGAGCAGACACACAGGACTTTTCCCACCAAAGCCCTGTGTTTGGCAGGAATGTGCACAGACATTTTGGAGGGCAGGGGCTCAAGTAAAAAAAAGAGGGCACTTCTCATCATTTAAAAAATGTCTGCCAGACTTAATGGGCTGCGGCCCAGGGACACAGTGGACCTCTGGCCAGGCCTTGACATTCCTAGCCCCATAAAAGTTGGTGCTTTTGTAAAATAAAGTCAAGAACAGTTTCTAAGAAGATCTGCCATGTATATATACTTTGGCTGTGCTGTCAGTCTTATTTACAGAAAACATGTGACAGCTGCCCTATAATATACTGTTTTTTCTTGACATATTCTACTTTATGTTAGCGGTAACATTTTGTCGATACTTGCATCATTTCTTGGTGAAAAATTAAAAAAATTTGATGAAAATTTTTTACATTTTGCTTTTTTTTTTTTTTTTACTTTGAAGCTCTCTGCCTATAAGGGAAATGCAATAAAACCAACGACCTCCAAACCAGTGAACAGTAAGGCGGTGAGGGACCAGGAGAAGGATAGAGCAATCAGTTTATTCCCAACATGCATTCCCAGCATGCGTTTCACGCATAAGCGCTTCATCAGGCATATGGACAGGGAGAACAGGATGCAGCATATATATACACACTCCAAACAATTGAGTTAACCCTTTGGTGTCAGAACAATCATTCACCAAGGGAGTCACAAGGTGTAGAGCTCACAATGGGTATTAACCCCTGAGCTGCCTAAAAAAATAACATAACAATGACATATCAATAAAAATAAAAGGATATACTGATATACAACCAGCGCATAAATATAATTGCATTCACTGAAAAATGCATAATGCACTTAGCGAGTAGCATTAGTGAACGTTTATCTGCGTATTGTGGGTACACTGAGTATATTAATATGAATATATTTGATACTTAATTGTTTAAAAAAAATTTGAATTGGACACAATTAACAAAAAAGTCCACAAATATGGTCGTGATTTGCACGACTACAGCTGTGGGCAGATTCGCAAGTGGCCAAAATATAATTCTAATATGGATAACCACGTGAGATACTCTGTCTCCACTAATAATAATGAACAGGTTAACTCTCAATTGCCTCTAAATACTAAATCTACAGATTTAGGTAACCTTCCGCCACAAAATGGTAATTCCGTTGCTATTGGCAACCCACCGTCACAGCAGCCATCTAGGCCGTCCAGAAAAATCCCTTTCAAAAAGGATGGCAGTCGCACTATTGTCAATTCACACTATCACAAGAACCAGGGCACTACGACCAAACCATGGGCTCTGGGAACAGCACACACACATACCTCTTTTGAATCCAGGCCGGTGCGCTCCTCTTCACCGATGCCCTGCGCGTCATGGGGTTCGGGATCCTCTCGGCCGAGTTCCGCTCTTGCGACGCCAGCTGATTGCGTCACTGCTGTGACGGCTCACTCACTTCCGGCGATGCCGGCGTGTGGGGCCTTTCTGGTGGTTGTACGCTTTCTGCCGGTTATTCCTTCAGTGGATTCTCTGCCTGAGGTGGTCCAGTTACCCCCGTGCGGTCAGCTGATGCTGTGGGACGTTGTTCCGGCCTGGTTCTGCCACCTCCTGCACAACAGACACTGGTAACTGTTTATCCCCTTATTTCTTTTGACAATGTTAGTGTTCCACTCAGGACTGGCCTCTCTGGAGACCTTCCTCCCTCCATTGGGGCCCCTGCTCTGGGTTTGGTTAACACCGCACATACGCCTGGTGAGGCTTCACAATTTCAGTCTGAGTTGGTGTCTGACAGCCCCAGCTCTGACTCTGATAATACAGCCATTTTAAATGCATCTTCCATCACTGTACATGAATGTACTTCCTCTCAGAATGAGAGCTTTATCTTAGATACTGACTTAGTCTCTGCAGATTCCTTTGATAATGTTTTTTTAGACCCAGCACCTGTTATTGCAAACACTGCATTAACCCTTCCATCTCTGTATTTCCTCCCCCACCTCCATCCCATTCCCTGCGAGTTCAGAATTCCTTATCCCACCTCCACCCCCATCACCCAGTATTTCCGTCCATCCACGTCCCATCACAACCCCCTAAAAAGAAAACTAGATACAGAGGGTGTAGGGCAGGTGCAAAAAGATCCAGAGGTACCCCCCAAACCAGAACACAAAAAGAACAAGATGTAAAATTATTCAATCTTTCATCGTACCTACTGAGTGAGAATGAAATCAAATTCTCAGTAGGGGACTTTCATTTTGTCCCACTTCCTTACCTAATGATTTTCATTTATTTTTAGACCTAAATAAATTTGTTCGTAAATTGAAGTTAGGTCGCCACTTCTTTTTGCAGGATAAACGAGCCGGTTGCTCTGCACTGCTGGCAGATAACATCAGACCCCGTATTGATAACATTACCCCAGAGCTTGTTACCATTGCTAATGATTGTTCTAATTCTTTGGTTGTTGTTTCCAATGGTAACGACCCTATTGTTCCCTCTGCTGCTACTAGTTCAGATCCAACTAATAATTTTAAACATGTTGACGTTAGACCTGTGTCCAATTTCTACCCACTACACAATTGAGGCAACCATTTGGAAACATTTTTTTCCCTGGTTGCTAGGGATTTCCGCAATCTTAGATCTCAGGCGAGTTCTTTTAAAGTGCATAATAATTTATCTGCTGATGAACGGAAAGCTGTTAAATCCATTCAGAATAATCATTCTATTGTTTTACGCCCCGCTGACAAGGGGGGGGGGGGGGTGTTGCTATTCTTGATAAGTCTGCCTAATAGAATTTTGGCGGATGCCGAATATTATGAAGTGTTGTCCAGTGACCTGTCACATGATCACTTTATCCAATACAAGTTACTCATTCAGAAAGCTGCTGATTTGTCACTACTAAACAAAAAGGAACATGATTTTCTTAATATCAAGGATTATTCTCTCCCTATTTTCTATTATCTCCCTAAACTTCACAAGTGCACTGTCACTCCTCCTGGGCGTCCTATTATCTCCGGGGTTGGGTCTATCACGTGCAATCTTTCACATTTCATTGATTTATATTTACAGGATTTTGTTTTACAACTTCCTTCTTATTTACGTGATTCCACTCAATTAATTCATGAATTATGTTCTCTTTCTCTGCCGTTTCACTTTTCTTTTCTCACTCTTGATGTTTGTTCACTTTATTTGAATATCTCCACTGAGTTGGGATTACACGCTATGGAAGAGACATTCAGGTTAGATCCCCATTTTGACATAACCCAGTCCACTTTTCTCATTGAGGCTATGCACTTTATCCTTGAACATAATGTGTTCTTTTTTAATGGTACTGTATACAGGCAGACAAGGGGCTGTGCAATGGGGACTCGTTTCGCCACAAGTTATGCTAACTTGTTTATGTGGCGATTCGAGTCCCAATACATTGCACAGTCCCATGATTTTAACCATTTTATCGCCTTTTATAGGCGTTATATTGATGACTTATTTTTTATTTGGTTGGGGTCCCTTGAACAAGCGGATCAATTTGTTTGTTATCTTAATCAAAATAATTGGGGCCTCAAATTTACCACTCATTTTTCTAATACCCACATTGAATTTTTAGATCTTTTAATTAGGAGGGACAATAATGGAAGGATTTTTACTGAGACATATTTTAAAAGTGTAGACGTTAATAGTTTTTTTTAGATTTTTCTAGCGCACACTATCCTAAGTGGATAAAAAATTTACCTTATGGTCATATTTACGTATTCGCAAAAATTGCACTTTAGATTCAGATTTTATTATGCAAGCCCGCACTTTAAAACAACGCTTTGTTAGTAAGGGGTACCCTGTACCCCTTCTCTCTAATGCTTACAATAAGGTAAAAAATCTAAAACAGGGAGATTTATTCTCCACTCAGGGTCGTGTGAATACTGGCTCTAGGGACAAGAATTCTAAATATGATTTTAAATATAATTTTATTACAAATTTTAATTGTGCTTCCATGAACGTTAAAGATATTCTTAGGAGGCATTGGCCTATCATTCGTGATGATCCAATTTTAAACAAAATTGTCCCTGAACACCCTGGGGTTACATTTAGAAGATCGCCTAACCTCCGCAACTTGTTAGCCCCCAGTAGGTTAAGACATGATCCCATCACCCCTACACTTGCGATCAAGTGTGGAATGCAGTCGTGCAATAAATCGTGTTGTCTTTGTTGTGAGATGGTGTGCACTGATATTTCTTTTAAATCAGCTATTACTAATGATGTGTTTTTCGTTAAGGGTTCATTTAACTGTGAGAGTTCTTTTGAAATTTATCTATTGACTTGTGATTGTCACCTTCAGTATGTCGGGTGCACTGTGCAGCCGGTAAGGGCTCGTATGAATAAGCACAGATCTAACATTAAAAATGGATTTATGCTGCACAGTGTGTCCCGTCATTTTACTATGCTTCATAATAGGGACACGGCTAGTTTGAAATTGATGATATTGGAAATGATTCCCAATACTGTTCAAAATAGATTCCAAAAACGTATTAATCAGGAATCTTATTGGATATTTAAATGATGCACTTTATTCCCAAATGGACTCAATTAATCGATTGAAAACACTTGCTGACTGTCATTATTATGTATTATCATCTTTAGTATTTTTGTATATTTTTTTATATTTTTTGGGGGGTGTTTTTTATATATTTCTTGCCTTTTTGCACGTCTACAACTATTTATTCTTATGCATTATGCACTTTTCAGTGAGTGCAATTATATTTATGCACTGGTTGTATATCAGTATATCCTTTTATTTTTATTGATATGCCATTGTCATGTTTTTTTTTTAGGCAGCTCAGGGATTAATACCCATTGTGAGCTCTACACCTTGTGACTCCCTTGGTGAATGATTGTTCTGACACCAAGGGGTTAACTCAATTGTTTGGAGTGTGTATATATACTGCTTCAGTAAAAGGTTTTTTCCCCAAATTGTACATTTTTAAAAGGGGTAAATGGAGAAAATTGCCCCCAATATTTGTAACCCCATTTCTTCTGAGTATGGAAATACCCCATGTGTGGACGTCAAGTGCTCTGCTGGTGCACTATAATGCTCAGAAGAGGAGGAGCGCCATTGAGCTTTTGGAAAGAAAATTTGTTTGGAATGGAAGTCAGTGGCCATGTGTGATTACAAAGCCCCCCGTGGTGCCAGAACAGTGGACCCCCCCACATGTGACCCCATTTTGGAAACTACACCCCTCACAGAATTTTGTAAGGGGTGCAGTGAGTATTTACACCCCACTGGCGTTTGACAGACCTTTGGAACAGTGGGCTGTGCAAATGAAAAATTAAATTTTTCATTTTCATGGACCACTGTTCCAAATATCTGTCAGACACCTGTAGGGTGTAAATGCTCACTGTACTCCTTATTACATTACGTGAGGGGTGTAGCTTCCAAAATGGGGTCAAATGTGGGGTCACATTCTCTTCAAAAGCCCAATGGCTTTTTCTCTTCTGAGCATTGTAGCGCACCCGCAGAGCACTTTACATCCACATATGGGGTATGTTTTTACTCAGAAGAAATGGGGTTACATATTTTGGGGAGCTTTTTTCCTATTCTCCCTTGTGAAAATGAAAAATTTACGGTAACACCAGCATTTTAGTGAAAATATTTTTTTTTCATTTTCCCATCCAACTTTAAGAAAAATTTGTCAAACACCTGTGGGGTGTTAAGGCTCACTATATCCCTTGTTACATTCCGTGAGGGGTTTAGTTTCCAAAATGGGGTCACATGTGGTTATTTATTTTTTTGCGTTTATGTCAAAACCGCTGTAAAATCAGCCACCCCTGTGCAAATCACCAATTTAGGCCTCAAATGTACATGGTGCACTCTCACTCCTGAGCCTTGTTGTGCGCCTGCAGAGTACTTTACGCCCACATATGGGGTATTTCCGTACTCAGGAGAAATTGCGTTACAAATTTTGGTGGTCTTTTTTCCCTTTTACCGCTTGTGAAAATAAAAAGTATGGGGCAACACCAGCATGTTAGTTTACATTTTTTTTTTTTACACTAACAGGCTGGTGTAGCCCCCAACTTTTCCTTTTCATAAGGGGTAAAAGGAGAAAAAGCCCCCCCAAAATTTGTAGTGCAATTTCTCTTGAGTGCCGAAATACCCCATATGTGGCTGATATACCCCCTAAACTGTTTCCTTGAAATACGACAGGGCTCTGAAGTGAGAGAGCGCCATGCGTATTTGAGGACTAAATTAGGGATTGCATAGGGGTGGACATAGGGGTATTCTACACCAATGATTCCCAAACAGGGTGCCTCCAGCTGTTGCTAAACTCCCAGCATGCCTGGACAGTCAGTAACTGTTGGAAATGCTGGGAGTTGTTGTTTTGCAAGAGCTGGAGGCTCCGTTTTTGAAACACTGCCGTACTATACTTATTCATTTTTATGGGGGGGGGGGGGGGGGACAGTGTAAGGGGGTGTATATGTAGTGTTTTACCCTTTATTATGTGTTAATGTAGTGTAGTGTATTTAGGGTACATTCGCATTGGCGGGTTTACGGTGAGTTACCCGCTAGGAGTTTGGCTGTGGCGAAAAATTTGCTGCAGCTCAAAGCAGAAAACTCACTGGACCCTGTACATTCACATGGGGGGGGGGGGGGGCGCAAACCTCCAGCTGTTTCAAAACTACAACTCCCAGCATGTACTGACAGACCGTGCATGCTGGGAGTTGTACTTTTGCAACAGCTGGAGGCACACTAGTTGGAAAACCTTCAGTTTGGTTCTGTTACCTAACTCAGTATTTTCCAACCACTGTGCCTCCAGCTGTTGCAAAACTGCAACTCCCAGCATGTACTGATCGCCGAAGGGCATGCTGGGAGATGTAGTTATGCAACAGCTGGAGGTACGCAGCTACAACTCCCAGCATGCCGAGACAGCTGTTTGCTGTTTGGGCATGCTGGGATTTGCAGTTTTGCAACATCTGGAGGGCTACAGTTTAGAGACCACTGCACAGTGATCTCCAAACTGCTGCCCTCCAGGTGTTGCAAAACTACAAATCCCAGAATGCCTAGACAGCAAACTGCTGTGTGGGCATGCTAGGAGTTGTAATTTTGCAAGATCTACAGGGCCACAGTTTAGAGACCACTGCACAGTGATCTCCAAACTGTAGCCCTCCAGCTGTTGCAAACCTGCAAATCCCTGCATGCCAAAACAGCTGTCTTGGGAGTTGTAGTTTTGCAACATCTGGAGGGCTACAGTTTAGAGACCACTGTATAGTGGTCTCAAACTGTAGCCCTCCAGATGTTGCTAGGCAACTCACCAACTTCCAACTTCCGTGGGATCCAGGGAGCCTCATCGCCGTCCTCTTCTGCCGCCGATCACCACCTCCGATCATCGCCCGCTGCCGCCGCCGATGGGTAATTGGGCCTTCAGCGCCGGTCCTCCTCGGATTCCCTGTTCTGCTCGGCCTATTGTGGGTGGGCAGAACGGGGAAGTTAACCCCCTGCCCTCGATCTGCTATTGGTCGTCGCTTCTAGGCGACCAATAGTAGGGATAGGAGGGGTGGCTCCTTCCACCTCACTCCTTTCCCTTCAAGGGGATCGTGGGTGTCTTGGACAAACCTGATCCCCCTTATTTCCCAGGTCACCGGGTGACTGGAGACTCATATGACCCGGAATTGCCGCAAATCGCCGGTGTGAATTCAGCAGATACCAGCAGTCACCCCGGTCAAGTCCCCGCCCGGCGTGCGGTGGGGACCGAAATTCCCACGGGCGTACAGGTACGTCCTGGGTCCTTAAGTACCAGGGTGTCAGGACGTACCCGTATGCCCTGGGTCCTTAAGATGTTAAATTTCAAAATCTTAAATTTTGAATTTCAAAATCTTAAATTTCAATGGTCTCCTCATGCTGCTGCCAACTCCAGGCTGTGCCATTCAGACACTATATGGTCTCCTCATGCTGCCACAAACTCCATGCAGCCATTCAGCCATTATATGGTCTTTTCTCATGCTTCAGCCACCTCCAGGCTGTGCTATTTAGACACTATATGGTTTACTGATGCTGCTGGGCCTGGGCCTAAAAAAATTTATGGTAGCACTAGCTGCCATAAATATTCAATTTAAATTTCAAAATTCCTCTTTCAATCTTAGGAATTGTGAAGCCCTAGTGTCTACTCATGCTGCTGCCAACTCCAGGCTGTGCCATTCAGACACTATATGGTCTCTCCATGCTGCCACAAACTCCAGAAAGTCATTCAGCCACTATATGGTCTCCTCATACTGATGCAACCTCCAAGCTCTGTCATTGTGCTGCCATGTGAAAAGTGACTCATTGTTATATTTGGTCATTTGTACCCACATGCCGGGGCCCGGGACACTAAAACTTTGGAGTAAAAATTTAAATTTCAAAATCCTCCATTTCAATTTCAACATCTTAAATTTAAAAATTTTAAATTTCAATGGTCTCCTCATGCTTCAGCCAACTCAAGGCTGTGCCATTCAGCCACTATATGGTCTCCTCATGCTTTAGCCACCTCCAGGCTGTGCCATTCTTCCCCATATAGTCTCCTCATGCTTTAGCCATCTCTAGGCTGTGCCATTCAGCCACTGTATGGTCTCCTCATGCTGCCGCCAGCTCCAGGCTGTTTAATTCAGCCGATATATGGTTTACTGATACTGCTGGGCCTAAACATTTTTATGGTAGCACTAGCTACCATTAATCTTCAATTTAAATTTCTAAATTGTGAAGCCCTAGTGTCTACTCATGCTGCTGCCAGCTCCAGGCTGTGTAATTTAGCAACTATATGATCTCCTCATGCTGCCAACACCTCCACGCTGTGTCATTCAGCCACTATATGGTCTCCTAATGCTGCTAACAACTCCAAGCTGTGTCATTCGCCACTATATCAGGTATAGGCAACATTTTGGTAGTGCTGTGCCCAAAAAAAAATTTGAAGTCACTTGGTGATCCAGAAATATGGGTGTGGCTTTTTTGTGGGTGTGGCTTACTGTGGGTGGGGTTTGTGGGGATGTGGCTTGTCACAGGATAAGTGTTTTTTTCTCTGAATGTTTCCAATATATTGTCTCTACTGTGAAGAACTTACAGTGAGGACAATACAAAGAGAGGGGATTGCCCACAACAACCAATAGTATTTGTTTAGCATAGATAAGCATTTTAATTTAGACCCCAGAATCAGACCCCACCATAATACAGACCCCAGAATCAGACCCCAGTATCACTGCCCCGCATAATACAGACCCCAGTATCACCGCCCTTCATAATACAGACCCCTTCATCACCGCCCTGCATACTACAGACCCCAGTATCACCGTCCTGCATAATAAAGACCCCAGTATCATCGTCCTGCATAATACAAACCCCTTTATCACCGCCCTGCATAATACAGACCGCAGTATCACCGTCCTGCATAATACAGACCCCAGTATCACCGTCCTGCATAATACAGACCCCTTTATCACCGCCCTGCATAATACAGACCCCAGTATCACCGCCCTTAATAATACAGACCCCTTTATCACCGCCCTTCATAATACAGACCTCAGTATCACCATCCTGCATAATACAGACCCCAGTATCACCGCCCTGCATAATACAGACCCCAGAATCACCGCCCTAAATAATACAGACCCCAGAATCACCACCCACCATAATACAGACCCCAGAGTCAGTCCCCACCATAATACAGACCCCAGAATCACCACCCACCATAATACAGACCCCAGAATCACCCCCACCATAATACAGACCCCAGAATCACCATCCACCATAATACAGATCCCAGAATCAGACTCCACCATAATACAGACCCCAGAATCACCACCCACCATAATACAGACCCCAGAATCACCACCCACCATAATACAGACCCCAGAATCACCCCCACCATAATACAGACCCCAGAATCCCCACCCACCATAATACAGATCCCAGAATCACCACCCACCATAATACAGATCCCAGAATCACCACTCACCATAGTACAGACCCCAGAATCAGTCCCCACCATAATACAGACCCCACAATCAGACCCCACCATAATACAGACCCCACAATCAGACCCCATCATAATACAGACCCCAGAATCACCACCCACTATAATACAGATCCCAGAATCACCACTCACCATAATACAGATCCCAGAATCAGACCCCACCATAATACAGACCCCAGAATTAAACCCCACCATAATAAAGACCCCATAATCAGACTCCACCATAATACAGACCCCAGACTCAGACTCCACCATAATACAGACCCCAGAATCAGACTCCACCATAATACAGACCCCAGTCACCACCCACCATAATACAGACCCCAGAATCAAACCTCACCATAATACAGATGCCAGAATCAGACCCCACCATAATAAAGACCCATGAATCAGACCCCACCATAATACAGACCCCAGAATCAGACTCCACCATAATACAGACCCCAGAATCAGATGCCAGTATCACCACCTTGCATAATACAGACCCCAGTATCACCTCCTCGCATAATATAAACCCCAGAATCAGACCCCAGAATCACTGCCATACATAATCTGTAGATGACTGTTATTGGGATTTGTAGATGATACACTGTTATAGGGGATCTGTGGATGACACACTTATGGGGGGGGTTATCTCTGGATGACGCATTTATGGGGGATCTTAAGATGATAGACCTTTGTGGGATATGCAAATCACACACTGTTATGGGGGTTCTTTAGATAACACAATTATAGAGTGATCTATGAATGAAACATTTATGGGGGATCTGTGAATGACACACTTATGGGGATCTGTGAATGACACACTTATGGGGGAACTGCGAATGAACACTGTTATGGGGAGCTGTAAATGGCACACTTATGAGGGAGCTGTGAATGACACACTAATGGGGGATCTGTGATTGACACACTTATGGGGGATCTGTGAATGCCACACTTCTGTGGGATATGTGAATGACACAGTTATGGGGGAGCTTTGAATGAACACTGTTATGGGGAGCTGTAAATGAACACTGTTATGGGAAGCTGTGAATGACACACTTATGGGGAGCTGTGAATGAACACTGTTATGGGGAGCTGTGAATGGCACACTTATGGGGGAGCTGTGAATGACACACTTATGGGGGAGCTGTGAATGACACACTTATGGGGGAGCTGTGAATAACACACTTATGGAGGGAGCTGTGAATAACACACTTATAGGGGAGCTTTGAATAACACACTTATGGGCAATCTGTGAATGACACACTTATGGGGGAACTGCAAATGAACACTGTTATGGGGAGCTGTAAATGGCATACTTATGAGGGAGCTGTGAATGACACACTAATGGGGGATCTGTGATTGACACACTTATGGGGGATCTGTGAATGCCACACTTCTGTGGGATATGTGAATGACACAGTTATGGGGGAGCTTTGAATGAACACTGTTATGGGGAGCTGTAAATGAACACTGTTATGGGAAGCTGTGAATGACACACTTATGGGGGAGCTGTGAATGAACACTGTTATGGGGAGCTGTGAATGGCACACTTATGGGGGAGCTGTGAATGACACACTTATGGGGGAGCTGTGAATGACACACTTATGGGGGAGCTGTGAATAACACACTTATGGAGGGAGCTGTGAATAACACACTTATGGGGGAGCTTTGAATAACACACTTATGGGCAATCTGTGAATGACACACTTATGGGGGAACTGCAAATGAACACTGTTATGGGGAGCTGTGAATGACACACTTATGGGGGAGCTGTGAATGACACACTTATGGGGGAGTTGTGAATGACACACTTATGGGGGAGCTGTGAATGACACACTTAGGGGGGGGCTGTGAATGAACACTGTTATGGGGACCTTTGAATGAACACTGTTATGGGAAGCTGTGAATGACACACTTATGGGGAAGCTGTGAATGACACACTTATGGGGAAGCTGTGAATAACACTCCTATGGGGGGGAGCTGTGAATTACACACTTATGGGGGATCTGTGAATGACACACTTATGGGGGAACTGTGAATGAACACTGTTATGGGGAGCTGTGAATGAACACTGTTATGGGGAGCTGTGAATGACACACATATGGGGGAGCTGTAAATGACACACTTATGGGGGAGCTGTGAATGACACACTTATGGAGGAGCTGTGAATAACACACTTATGGGGGAGCTGTGAATTACACACTTATTGGGGAGCTTTGAATAACACACTTATGGGCAATCTGTGAATGACACACTTATGGGGGAACTGTGAATGAACACTGTTATGGGGAGCTGTGAATGAACACTGTTATGGGGAGCTGTGAATGACACACTTATGGGGGAGCTGTTAATGACAAACTTATGGGGGAGCTGTGAATGACACACTTATGGGGAAGCGGTGAATGATACACTTATGGGGGGCTGTGAATGAACACTGTTATGGGGAGCTTTGAATGAACACTGTTGTGGGAAGCTGTGAATGACACACTTATGGGGGAGCTGTGAATGAACACTGTTATGGGGAGCTGTGAATGACACACTTATGGGGGAGCTGTGAATGACACACTTATGGGGGAGCTGTGAATGACACACTTATGGGGAAGCTGTGAATAACACACCTATGGGGGGAGCTGTGAATGACACACTTATGGGGATCTGTGAATGACACACTTATGGGGGAACTTTGAATGAACACTGTTATGGGGAGCTGTGAATGAACACTGTTATGGGGAGCTGTGAATGACACACTTATGGGGGAGCTGTGAATGACACACTTATGGGGGAGCTGTGAATGACACACTTATGGGGGAGCTGTGAATAACACACTTATGGGGGGAGCTGTGAATTACACACTTATGGGGGAGTTTTGAATAACGCACTTATGGGCAATCTGTGAATGAAACACTTATGGGGGAACTGTGAATGAACACTGTTATGGGGAGCTGTGAATGAACACTGTTATGGGGAGCTGTGAATGACACACTTATGGGGGAGCTGTGAATGACACACTTATGGGGGAGTTGTGAATGACACACTTATGGGGGAGCTTTGAATGAACACTGTTATGGGGAGCTGTGAATGACACACTTATGGGGGAGCTGTGAATGACACACTTATGGGGAAGCGGTGAATGACACACTTATGGGGGGCTGTGAATGAACACTGTTATGGGGAGCTTTGAATGAACACTGTTATGGGAAGCTGTGAATGGCACACTTATGGGGGAGCTGTGAATGACACACTTATGGGGGAGATGTGAATGACACACTTATGGGGAAGCTGTGAATAACACACCTATGGGGGGAGCTGTGAATGACACACTTATGGGGGAGCTTTGAATGAACACTGTTATGGGAAGCTGTGAATGACACACTTATGGGGGAGCTGTGAATGAACACTGTTATGGGGAGCTTTGAATGAACACTGTTATGGGAAGCTGTGAATGACACACTTATGGGGGAGCTGTGAATGACACACTTATGGGGAAGCTGTGAATGACACACCTATGGGGGGAGCTGTGAATGACACACTTATGGGGGAGCTGTGAATGACACACTTATGGGGGAACTGTGAATGAACACTGTATGGAGAGCTGTGAATGAACACTGTTATGGGGAGCTGTGAATTACACATTTATGGGGTAGCTGTGAATGACACACTTATGGGGGAGCTGTGAATGAACACTGCTATGGGGGAATCTGTAGATAACACAGTTATGGAGATCTATTGACTGACAGAGACCAGAGCTTGTCTCTGGGGCAGGAAAGCTGCTGTCAGAGCCAGGAGCTGAGCTAAGTGCATTCCACAGAAACATACAGACGACATACTGGTCTGTAGCAGTGACCCCTGACCTCCTTCAGACACCTTGCTGCGGCCGGTACAGAGCTCAGAGCTATCCCCCTCCATGTTGCCGACAGACAGCAGAGCACAGAAGCTGAAAGGTGACAGGGGAGGAAAAGAGAGAAAACTCTATCTCTTAAGTTGTTCCCAGCGCAGCACAGCAATAACGAGGCCAGGAAAGCTTGAGAGAAGGGATGAAAAATACAGGGGGTGCTCCCTGGTAAGGTGTATCCACTGGTGTGTACCCTCCACCACACCCGGGTGATATACCAACCTTGTATGTACTTGCGCTGGATTAGGCCGCACTGGGGAAGGTGGCAGTGTGCGGGGTATGCTGGCTGCTGCTCTCTTACCGGTATCGGATCACCCAGAGGGTTGGCTGATAGTAAGGCAATGGGAGTATAGATAGGAAAAAAATCGTTCGGCAAGGCACTGCTCAGTGTGCAGTGAGGACTTGAGTAGCACAGGACAAATAAAAAACTTTATTGATGTATTGGGGACAACGTGTTTCGGCATCCACTGATGCCTTCCTCAGGTCCACTTACAGTTCCCAGTGTAGCTCTGTGCTATGCGCTGGGTAACTGGAACGGAGTCCCGTAGAGATTCTGTGCTTTCCTCAGTCCGTCTGACCAGCAAACACCAGAGATCTCAGTGCTAGTGTCCAGTACCTGGAAGACCTCAAATCTACAGTCATTCCAGTAAGTCAAGTCTGTGTCTGCTTTCACTATCTACAGTCTAGTCAAGCCTCAAGTCAATTTCAAAAGTCTATAACAAATATAATTGTTCCCAGCAAGCTGCGAGGTCCTTCTGTGTTCCTGGCCACCTCTCTGGGATTCTGGCCTAGCTGTGAAGATAATAACACCTATCTGATGTCAGTAAAGCCTCCGTTAAAGCATACCTGGTTGTGCACTCTCATTTTCACTGCCTAGCTATTGAAATAGCGGAGATACCATTTGGGTGATTCCGGGACCCAAAAACCACTTTGGCGTCACGAACATTAGGGATTAATAACACCTTGCCACTGGGGTTGATAACATCTTGCCCAGTCCCGCCATCACTGTGGGTCACCACAAATCTATATGGTGTTTTATTTTTTATTTTTTTTTATCTCTCATGCTGCAATTGAAAGGGATGTTTACAATTACCTGTATTTGATTAATAATTGATTTTATAGCTGTGTGATATAGATAATAAAAGTATTTGTTTATCCCACTGATTAGTGTTGTTTAGCATAATAGTGCCTGTACCCCATTTCTCTTTATATAGTGTAGTAGGTGAAGCAAAGCCCTCAGCTTTTAGGAGAATGAACCATTAGTTCTTTCATTTCTAGTTTCGGGGTTGTATAGACATGGGCTTAGAAAAGCATATGTGAAGCTTTGTTGGGATTTTAACAGAAGTATAAATAATTGATTAGAAAATAAACTACAAATATTTGTGAAAATCTAAGACATAGAGATTGGAAAATTTCATGAAAGGTTCTCAAATTATTGGAGATTATACTCTATGACAAGACCATCAATAACATGTAAGCCTCTAGATTGCCTTTTAGACAAGTCTGAGATATCGGGCATTATTGAGCATCGTTTCTGAGTAGATTTTGTATATTTTTTTTTGTGTTGCATGTGTTGTGCGCCAGAATATCCAACAAAAAATAAATAAAAAAACCCTACTAACTCTTCACTTTACTCAAAAAAGGGGCATGGCCATCAGGTAAAGGGTGTGTCTACAAAAAAAAAACTGGGACTGGAAAACCCTACAGCTTAGAGCACATGTAAATAAAAGTAAAATGTAGGTAAATTGCCAAATACAAGAAACAATAATAAATGCCAAGGAAAAATACCTGTCAACAAAATCCCCACAAAGAAAACTCCACTCTTAGTAAATGAGGGTCATTAAGTTCTTAACAGTAAGAGGGCTTTTTTTTAACTTATTTATATGAAGCAGAATGTTCTCTAAAAATTGTCCCATGTAGTTAGTGATACGTAAATGCGTGGGAAGATGGATTTGTGAAGTATTAGGTGAAAGATCCATGATGTCTCTGGGTGATGAGGAGACCTTTACCATCTGAGTTGACAGAGTATATGGTATGGTATTGTGAGGAACTTCTACACCTCCTAAGATCATTAATTTAATCATGGTCACAGTAGGGATTCTATGCCTATAATTTGGTCAAATGTTTTTCATTATTTAAGCATACAAATATAATTTATTGTCAAAACTTGGTTGTAAAGATGACCCCGGTAAATTTGGGCCCCATGCCAAGGTTTGTTAATGATGCCTCGCGCCTTTGAGAAAGCCAGGGTATATGTGGCGAAACGTTAGGAGGAGGAATAAAGTTTTAGCTCGACACTGTGGCATGTTCATATATTAAATTAGGTGCTGGAGAATACTGGTCTGTGAGAGAAACAATAACACGTTAGAATCCAGCATCCTAATATATAGTCTTAAAGAAGACATAGTTTGGAATTTCATGCACACAGGAGTCGTAATTTTAAAACACCATTGCCACCTAGTGGCTACTGAGCACACTATCACTATTTTTATTATTTCTTAGAATAAAAGTTAAGTTTTAAACTTTAGTTAGTCTTTAGTTAGGGTTATCCCAATGGGGATTTATCCCCAATGAGTGTTGAGATCGTAATTGGCCCTGGGATCCTCTGGGGATATTTGGCATATAAACTTTTGTTAAGGAGCCCCATGTTTCATTTATCTGACCCTGGGTAGAATACAGTTTTGGTGGCGGGATTGTCAGTAATAATTTCTCAGATAACAAATAATGTAATCATGTAAAATATATCATAGTTTATTTCAGGAAGTAGAAAACAGTATTCAGTCGATACAAGATTTATTTTTAAACATCCTTATATTACAACATTATTTTTATATATAAATTTGTGGGGAGATTTATCATACCTGTCCAGAGGAAAAGTTGCTGAGTTGCCCTTAGCAGCCAATCAGATCGCTTCTTTAATTTTTCAAAACGCCTCTGGAAATTAAAAGAAGCAATCTGATTGGCTATCTGATTGGCCTCTGGACAGGTTTTGATAAATCTACCCCAAAATCTGTAAACATTTCCCCACTTTAGTCAGTGGTTAGCTGAGCTGACAGTTCCTGCTAAGACTGCTGATCACAGGAACCAAGAAGTGGAAGTGGGGACCACCAGGCATGAGAACAGTAGCTGTGGGGGATTGGTTGCTTATGACTTATTTTTATTTTTAATGCACACTCGGCCATGTGTAAAAAATTTTATCTTCCCAGACAACCCATTTAAATGAGAATTCATCTATGACATTATAAATTTACTATATTTTGTGGTAGATGTGAGACAGCCAAAAGGATGTTTGACAAACCGTAATGGATCAAATCCAAACAATCAGAAGACTTTTTAGTTTCATGCACACCAGGTACGGATTTGCATCCACAATATGAACAGCAATAAGCATATGCATCTTCTTATACCTCTCCAGACAAGGCACAGAGGTACAGTTTGAGACTATAAAATATTAAAGGCTGTTCATTTACTATCTGTACTGAGGAGATTTATCGAAACCTGTCCAGAGGAAAAGATGCTGATTGCTTCTTTCATTTTTCACAGGCCATTTGAAAAATGAAAGAAGCAGGTTCTGATAAATCTCCCCCAATATATTTAAAAAATAAAAAATAAATAAAATAAACAACAACATTTTTTTGTGCCCCTATGCTGGATTTACACTTTTTGCTTAATTTCTCATTTTTGATCTTCAGATGATCCATCATATTAACTTTATAACAAAAATAAAAAAGCAAGCACCAAAAAAATCGCTACTGTGAATCTATTTACAGACAGCATTATCATTGAGCTTTAACTTGCACAAACTCGCTTAACTTTTTATAGGATTAGACAAAAGATGTTCCATTGTTTTCTTTCATGGTGCTTGGTCCTTGCTGTTTACCACTTCATAGTAACAAGGAAGTGGCCACTTTGCCAGTGGATGTTTCGTTGTTTGCTACCTGAGACAAGAAAGTATAAGCAGTATGGACTTGGCATAGTTGGTACAGCAAAGATGGAGGATTATGACAGATGAGTACATATGTTTGTATACTTTTTAGCCCAAACTGTCCCCAGACAACCCCTTTAATTGCTGTCTCAAGAACAATTATTATCTGGTGACCTTTCAACTACAAGCGATTCATATTCATTAGAAAAAGTGGCAAGTATTCCTTCATATTCCAACACCGGTGGAGGATTGCACGGTTCATAGGTGTTAGTAACTCTTGTTTCATCAGTGTTTGCCTGACATCTGTGTCCAGCACCTTCTAGAGCTGATAACTGATTCATCCTAAGGAATAAGAAAAAATCACATATAATTCTCTACCAAAAAACAGTAATACTGTTAAAAAATGTTTAATTATTGTCTGCATTGGGGTGAGCCCTTGTCAAAGTGTTATGGTGTGTGTTTACCAGCAATATTCATGTGTTACTTTTTCTGATTCTTGTGGCGTGATTTTAAAAACAACCTTAGTAAATCTAGGACAATGGGGGAGATTTATCAAAACCTGTGCAGAGGAAGAGTGGTGCAGTTGCCCATAGCAACCAATCAGATCACTTCTTTCATTTTCCACAGGCCCCTAAAGAGGCCTGTGGAAAATGAAAGAAGCAATCTGATTGGTTGCTATGGGCAACTGCACCACTCTTCCTCCACACAGGTTTTTATAAATCTCCCCCAATGTGTACAGACAACAGAGATCGTCGAGACGATCTGTTGAAGTTCCTGAACGGAAAGAAACAGCTGTCATCGGTTAACGCACTAGTGTTCGGCATCCCGGTGTGGCGTGGAGCCGCTTTGCCTGCATGTCCCAGTAATAAACACGAAGTTACAACAACGTGGTGAGTTGCCTGTACTTTCTTCTCTAATATACGGATTTGAATTCACCTTGTTACTACTATAGTACATGAGCACCACCACACGAAGATACGCTGCTAGCTAGAGTGTGAACATAGACCATTCAAGGGAGAGCATAGAGGGAGAGCAGTGCCAGCACTTCACTTTCTGTATGGAAGCCTTCTAAATATGATTAAATTGACAACTGGGTGTCATTAGTTGGGGGTTTGCCTCTGTGCAATTAGCGTTGACCATTCAACACTGTATAGAGGCACACCTCTTTGACTATAATAACGGTAATATTTAGTTCTCAACAAATGTTTGAGGGGAATAATAAAAAAAAATGCACAGTATAGTTATAACAAAGGAGGCTCCAGAATTCTTATTTCATAAGGAATGCAAGTGTCTACTAAAACAGACATGTCAAGTGGTTCCTGCTGGGAGACATCAAGGGAAAGAATTGTCCATTATGGCCAGGATGGCAGGGAGTAGCCAACCTACTTGACTTTATGCCCCATTTCTGGCTCGTCTTTAAACTTTAATTTTTCTAAAGTGCTGCAGCGTCTCAGAGTAATTGCTAGTGCACACTAGAGAATTTCTGAGTGGAGAATTTTTGCTTTTGGAAATTCCAGTGCAGCAGCTTCCAATTGTTTTCCATGGGATTCTGCTGCACCGTACACAATGCAGAATTTCTGGACTCCATACTCTTTCGGTGGAATCCGCTTCAAAATGCATTTCAGTCAATGTCCTAGTGCTGACTGATTCAGGCAGTGCCTGCTGCGGGTGAAATATTCTGTATTGTTAATGGACCCTAAACATACCTCCTTGTAATGAGGGAGCCTGTGCCTATTTATGCTCTCATGGTTCAGGCAACACGAAGCACCAGGCAGGTTCCCTCCACTATCCTGATGAATGCAAGATAGGTCAGAGAAGACATTTGAAAATTAAAATAGCCAAAACCTTTTAAGGTAAATGTTACTGTTTTATTACAATACTGTTCATAGATACTTAGGTTATAGGTTAGAATGTACACTTACGTGGATAATTCATATTTGTAACCTAAAGAAATAGAAACAGATTGCTCTTTAATATCAAAACACATATAGAAACAACATTTCAGAATAATATTTAGAATTGTCAACCCTGATAGCCTACATTAGTGTTAGAGCATACAGCACAGAGATACAGTAGATGATAGATAGATAGATAGATAGATAGATAGATACATAGATAGACAGATGATATTGAGCACATAATCATATTTAGTATTTATAATACATTTAAAAATTTACCCTTTGTTTTCCTATGTTTGATGACAAGGACAATAACTACAGCAATGATGCTCAGAACACATATAATAATGGCTATCAGTATAATTAATGGTATCCTAAAACCTGCAAAAAAAAGATAAAGAGACATGAATCAGTTATGGAGAAATGCAAAGAATAATACTGTTCATTACCCCCAGTTGCTTCTGTCCATCCTTCTCTCTGTATTTGAACCCTTGGAACAGACCCCAGAAATTAATCTGTATTCCGTATATACTCGAGTATAAGCCGAGTTTTTCAGCACGATTTTTTGTGCTGAAAACGCCCCCCATCGGCTTATACTCGAGTGAACTCTCAGCCTATCAATCCCATCTCAGTGGTCTTCAACCTGCGGACCTCCAGCTGTTGCAAAACTACAACTCCCAGCTTGAAGACCACTGCGGCCTTCGTCATCATTCAGCCCCCCCCCTTTTGTTTTGTACTCACCTCCCCTCGGCGGGAAGTTAGGGTGAGCTGGTACGGCCCATCTATGCTGCAGGGACCATTAGTCCATTAGATGGTTAGTCATTAGGGGCTGTCCATTTTCACAGTGGGGCCCTCTTCTCCGCTCCGGGCCCGGCCCCGGACTAGTGACGTTGCCTTGACGATGACGCACAGGGACGTTGCGCATGAACGTGCCTGTGCGTCGTTGTCAAGACAACGTCACTAGTCCGGGGCAGGCCCGAAGCATGGAGAAGAGGGCCCCCCCGGTGAAAATGGACAGCTCGCAACGGCTAACCATCTCCACCGGACGGTCCCTGCAGCATAGATGGCCCGGACCAGCTCACCCTTACTTCCCGCTGAGGGGAGGTGAGTACAAAACAAAAGGGGGGGGCTGGATGATGACTAAGGCCGCATTGCTCTTCAACCTGCAGACCTCCAGAAGTTTCAAAACTACAACTCCCTGGGAGTTGTAGTTTTGCACTGATGAAGGGATTGACAGGCGGTGATGATGAAGGGGGCGGGTGATGACGGGGGTCTGGATGATGACATGGGGGGATGATGTATGTCCCACCCTAGGCTTATAGTCGAGTCAATTACTTTTTTTTTTCTGGGTTTTTGGGGTGAAATTAGGGGCCTCGGCTTATATTTGGGTTGGCTTATACTCGAGTATATATGGTATTTATTTGAGGTTGTATGGATTCTCATTAATATCGATGCTCAGCTCGGCCTTTTAGGATCTTGAGCAACCTATCTAACCTTCCATCTATAAGGGGAGGTTAGGGCATGAATAGATGAATATTATAGTGTACCTGCAAATTCCACTCTACATTGTTGCCTATGTCCTAATTCACTAGTATTACCAATGATGTTTCCTGTAGGATGCAGGATGACCAAGCTTGTGTCAGTGCTGCTAAATGTTGAAGCTCCAAAACCTGTACGCTAGAGAAATACTTAGCCAAATGCTCTGTTCTAAAGTACATTTACAAGCAATTGCTAAATAAAAATGTAGTCTGATGGAGGAGAGTAGCCCTAAGATATCAAAGTCTGATAGCACTGGTTATTGCCCATGGCATGTCTTTGTTTAAAGCAGTCCACTAAATGCATAAGTAGAGCACTCCTGACACTTCTGTCTCTTCTCCCTATTGACCAATGAACAGTTGTTGGAGATGGAAGGGTATATTGCATACTGATTTATACTTTAGTTCAATGGGAGTTACATGAATCGCTACGCTATGAGCTCCCTCTACTGGCTGCTGCTGGCAGAAAGAACTTGATAATATTACTACATAACTCCTTTGGATTGACTGTACTATCACGAAATTCATCATCCAAATGAGAGTTTTTCTACAAAAGAACAGGTTATTACTTTAGGACATGTAGAAATGTTTGTTGTAGTAGATAAGTATAGTTGTGGGGAAGTAGCGACATTTCTATATCTCTTCTGACACTCTGTTTACTGCCTATAAATATTACACCCCCCACCTTCCTGATGACACAAATATTTTACAGAAGCTACCACAGAAATCTAATTTTATCTGTAATTTTATCCTATCTTGACTGTATTTTATTGACTTTGCACTACTAGTATAGTAAGAGTGTACATTACCTTCCTTTTGAGGAATTGGTACATTGGTATAAAATATATTCGTATTATAGAAGGCTATCACAGTTGTGCTTTCATGACATTCCTTAATAGTTGTAGGTTCAGCTCTTTCCATTGGACTGACTGTACTATCACGAAATTCATCATCCAAATGAGAGTTTTCTACAAAAGAACAGGTTGTTACTTCAGGACACATACACATACACTCTATACATTATACATATCTCAGCATGATAGGCCATCAAATGTACAAATATACTAGAGAATGTATGTCCGGCACTGCTAATATAGGAGACTGCAATGAGCGGCGTCAATACGGCTGATGGTGTACCAATGGAGCGTGCATGTGAAAATTCTCCGAGTGGAGGTGCAGAGTTCCCAAAGATAGCAGTATACAAATGTGGCACAATGGAGATAGGATGGAAAACGCACTCACCACTTGCTTCATCGGATGAAAATGTCTTTATTACAGCGTGTACATCATAAAATCTTCTGACACTTGCTTCAGGTACAAACGTGCACAGGGAGCTAAAGTTGGACACAGGCAGGGGGCGGCAACTAGTTTCGTGCACGTGGGTGCCTCCTCTGGCTCTTCCTCGCCCATGTGCGCGAAACTAGTTGCCGCCCCCTGCACGCCCCCTGCCTGTGTCCAACTTTAACTCCCTGTGCACGTTTGCACCTGAAGCAAGTGTCAGAAGATTTTATGATGTACATGCTGCAATAAAGACATTTTCATCCGATGAAGCAAGTGGTGAGTGCGTTTTCCATCCTATCTCCATTAGGCCATGAAATGTACTGCATTTGTAAGCTCTATTGTGGCCATGTTAAAACAGAATGTGTATGTATTTATAGGCTGTTGGCATCAGTCTATACCCTCCTAAAATGAGATAAACTATACAGTCACTTACTTGTCTCCAGTTCTTTATGGGTTGTTGTAATGATATTTCCTTTGGGGTTTTCAGTTGTAGGTTTAGCTAAGATAAAAATCACAAATGTAGATTATTCTTACGAGCAATATTCTGCTGTCTCCATTACAAGCAGGCAAAGTGTATAAGCAGAAAGACCTAAAAGGCAAGACTTTAGCGCACTAAAATAGCATATACATGATATAATGCTTGTGCTAACATGAAATGATGCAAGTGACAGAAATTAAGAAACTAAGCTAAGGTGAACTTGTATAGTGAATCCGGGTCTTCACCCATTTGATATATATGGTGCAAAATGTTTCTGCAGCACATGGAAATGTTGTTATTATTATGCTGAAACTGTACACAACATTTATACAATATTTAACATGAACTTCTTCGCCAGACAAAATCAACTTGTGGATTTTCACAATTAAAATGCATCTCTACACAACCAACAAGTAGTAATACGGTGAAATGGCAAATTACAGCTCCAAGTCATGACATTGTATGATCCCCATGACAGCTGTCCCAGAGGCTGTCACCCAAAGCTCTTGAATGGGAAATCTGCCTACGAAGAAATACGTATACCAACTGTCCTAATTATTACAGAACGGTCCTGTTAATTAATCCACAAAGAGCATTTATGAGTTTAAGCTCATTTACAGTATAATATACAGTAAATGAGCGTTTCTGTCATCTTAAGGCATTACTGAATACTAAAATGTTGCTAAAATGTACTTTACTCTTCTGTAAATATAAAGAGGAAAGCTGAAGCTCATGCAGCAAACACATGAAATATAAAAAGCAGCCAAAGACTGAAACCAATTTACAGTAACAGACAAATAAATTGCTACATAAACAAACAGTGGTTTCTTTCTACAAACAATATACTTGTGCTGATGTCAGGTTCTTCTGTAGCCGTGATGTCCCCAAATGATTCTGGATTTGCTGCGATACCAAAACATATCATTTATGTAAATGTTTCCTATTCATATTTTTATGGCTGTAGTAGCTACATTGTAACACAGACACATAGACACATTATCACTCCTTCTGACAGTCTTCTTTAGACTTTAGACTGCTCCTTTGGCAGTTTTTCACAAAGGTGGCTTTCTTGAATTTTGTTGGGCACCATGAAAGAAAAACGTGCAGAATCGGTACCCAAGGCATATATTTATAGTAAGGGAATTAATTCTGTATGTAGAAAAACTATATTTTATTTAACTAAAGAGCCAGCGAAAAGCAATAATGAAAAAGGGGTAAGATCATATATGAATTTAATTTGGATATAAAAAAAAATATGAATACGTTATTACTGTTTAATTAATTTTGTGATGTTCGTTCTGGGATTGTAAACCTAGGTTATAGGTTTGCAGGTTGCAGGTGGTTGTATATAATGTTTATTGTTTGAAGGGGTACTCCACTGGTCCATGTTCCGGCTGCATTTCGAACATTTAGTTCTGAACGCTGTGCTCATGCTGCGAGAGTCGGACATGCCCCCGCGCGACATCAGGCCATGCCTCCTCAATGCAATTCTATGAAAGGGGGCATGATGGCCACTGCACCCCCTCCCATAGACTTGCATGAAGGGGGCGTGGCCTGTCATCATGAGGGGGCGTGACCGCCCCCCACAGCACGGGCACAGCATTCGGAACTAAAGGTTCTGAACAGAGCTGGAACACTGGTCAGTGGAGTACCCCTTTAATTTTGTGTTCTAAATATTTTTTTTTATAAATATCATTTATTTTTCCCTGTTTTGTACACGTACATATTCATTTTTTAATCAGTTGGGATGCGGGTATTCTGATTGTGACGGGAGACGGGCAATAAGAAGGGACAGGGACCGGGCAATAAGAGGACTATAGGAAAGATATTATAATAATAATATGTAAGGACATAATAATAGTATAATTTTCTTTTTCCTCTATTATTCATTTTTTGTTCTAATATTAATTGGGTTTTAACTTTATTTTTGTTTAAGGTACAGGTAACATTCATTCTATTAATATGTCCTCAAATATCATTAATATACACATATATATATATATATATATATATATATATATATATATATGATTAGATATCCTTTCTTTAGTCCTCTTGTTGCCCGATCCCTGTCCCTTCTTATTGCCTGTCTCCCATCACAACCTGAATACTTGCATCCCGAATCAATAAAAAATGTATATTGAAGTGTACAAAATAGGACAAAGTAAATGCTAATTGTACAAAACATATTTTACAAGAAATTAAAACAATGAAAAATATATACAACCACCCACAACCCACAAACCTAAACCTATACCCTAGGTTTACAATCCCAGAAAGAACATCATAGAATTAATTAAACATTAATAACATAAAACATACACAGAAATCTTTAATCATTTATTAATTTTTCAATATCCAAATTTAATTCATATATGATCTTACCCCTTTTTCATTATTTTTCCCCACTGGCTCTTTGATGTCCCTGCCTGCTCTCAAAAATCCTTCTTCCACCTAAAATAAAATTTTGTTTTCCTACATACAGAATTCGTTCCTTAGCTATCAATAAATGCCTTAGGTACCACTTCTGTTTTTTTTTTCATTGTACCAAACTAAATTGTCATAAGATGCCTATGTACATCCCTTATTTCAATCTGTTAAGTCCAAGAAAGAAAGAAAAACGCTTTCAGAAATGCCCAATGTTAAAACCCACATGGCGTTTTTTATGGCGTTTTTTTTTTTTTTTTTACTCCCATAGACTTCTATGGAAGAAAAACACCAAGAGTTTTCTGGAAAAACGCCATAGTTTCAAAATGCTGGTGTTTTTTTTTTTTTTTTTTAATCGCCCACAGAGTGAAAAAAAAACGCAAAACCAAAAAAAGCCACGTGGATATAGCATTTTGCAATTCCTTGTTGAATTGTAGCAAAAATCTGGCTGCAGTGTTTTTGCCCAGAAAAATGCCATGCAGCTGATCTGGCAATTTTGGGCCGTTTTTTACAAAAAAAAATTTAAGTAGAAACTTATCCTTTCCATGGCGGCATATCAATATGAAAGCTGGTTACAATTACATCTGGTGATTTAGACTGAACTTCATTGTGGTGTTCAAACAAGAACACAACAATGGCCCAAATGAAATTCTTTGCTTTCATTGTTTTTTTCTTATGCCGGGTTCACACAGCCTTTTGGATCCTATCTTTCCAAGCATATTTTTAATTTGCATCTATATTTTTCCCTTAGGTTACTTTTCTTCTGTGACTTTAAATTTCAGTTATATTTTTGTTACAATGATGCTTTGGACTGGGTTCACACTGTGTAAAAGTTTGGCGCCTGTTTTTTTATGCGCCAGTTTGCAAATATGTAGCGTGTCACTTGTTTTTGCAGACGCAAATAAGTATGATTGCTTTTGAAGTGATTGATGTGTACAATCACTTTCCTATAGACTTCCATAGAGAACATTATTACAGATGCAAAATATCTGTGATTTTGCAGAAAGTTTTAAAATAAGTACACCTGGATATACTGTGTGTGAACATAACGGAATGGATGAAACTTCATACAGACACCTCCATGCATTAGTCAATGGATGCTCACTTTTGCCGCTACCACCTGATTTAAGCATTGCAATCACTTACTTGTCTCCAGTTCTTCATATGTTATTGTAATGATATTTTCTTTAGGGTTTTGAGTTGTAGATGTCACTAAGATGAAAGATTATAGTATTGGGATCTTATCATTATGAACAGCATTCTGCTGCCTCCAAACTAAAAAGACTCACAGTGTAAGCAGAGCGACCAATATGGCAAGACTTTAGCACACTATAATAGCATATCTACATTATATATATAATACTTGCGCTAACATGAAATAAAGCGTTCACATGACCAGCGACGGGAGTCACTAGGACGTGGAGACAGGGAACATGCAAATCGAGCCGGCGGGGCCCCACCTCCTGTGCACAAAGAGAATCTTACAGAGGACATATCTGCGGACCTACAGAACGGATTGTGCTAAGTGACCCATCTGACTCCTGTTCACCCCCACTATAATTATATTATATATTGGGTTTAGTGTGGGTGAACAGGCTGACAGTTTTCCTTTAAGTCTCTGTCGTACGATGGACCGTAGGGACTTATTTCGTGTGCATGTTCGGAGTTTTCCACACAATTACTAAACGTGATGTGAACTTGGCTTTTATTTTATACAGACTAAGGAACTGCAGTCATTGACCCTGATTATACTAGTGGAGTATAGTTTTCTTTGGGGTTTTTTTCCCAACAGATATTTTTCCATGGTATTTATTCATGTTTCCCTAGTTTTTGCACTTTTCCCTACGTTTTGCTTTTTTTTGTTTTTTTTTTGTTTTTTTTTTTTTGTTTTTGTTTTTTTTTTTGGTTTACACATGCTCTAAACTGTGGGGCTTTCCAAAGAAAGTAAGGCTGGGTTCACATCACGTTTTTGCCATACTGTTTACAATACGTTATTCGAAAGAAAACCGGATGGCAAAAAAAAAAAACGGATGGAACAGTATGTGAAAAAGTAAACCGTATGCATTTATAAACTGTATACTGTTTTTAAAAGTGCATACAGTTCCGTCCGTTTTTATTTAAAAAAAACATACGTTTTTGATAATTTTGTCCATTTTTAATGGGAGGGGTGTTGGGTGGGGACTTTAGGATGCAATTGCGCATGTGCAAAGTAAAAACCGTATACAGTTTCCCGTATGGAACTGTATACATGTGCATTTCCCATTGACATCCATGTTAAAAAAAACGTATGCGGTTGCAGTACGATTTTTAAACCGGAGACAAAAACATGGTAAACCACACAGGTTTTTTTTGTTTTTTTAAACGGACAGAACTGTATGCACTTTTAAAAACAGTATACAGTTTAAAAACGTATACGGTTTACTTTTTCCCATACTAATCCATCCGTTTTTTTGCCATACGGTTTTCTTTAGAAAAACAGATTGAAAACAGTATGGCAAAAACCTGATGTGAACCCAGCCTAAGGCTAGGTTCACACTAGGTTTTGTACTTACGGTTCCCGTATACGGCTGGGAGGAGGGGGCAGGGCTTAATCGCGGCGCCCGCACTCAGCCGTATACGGGAACCATATTTAATGCATGTCTATGAGCCAAGCGGAGTGAATTGCAGCCGCCGGTCGGCTGCGTTTTTGGCCGTATGCGGTTTGCTGACCACAGGCAAAAATGTGGTTGACCGCATTTTTGCCTGCGGTCGGGAAACCACATATGGCCGAAAACGCAGCCAACCGGCGGCTGCGGTTCACTCTGGTCAGCTCATAGACATGCATTAAATACGGTTCCCGTATACGGCTGAGTGCGGGCGCCGCGATTAAGCCCCGCCCCCCTCCTCCCAGCCGTATACGGGAACCGTAAGAACAAAACGTAGTGTGAACCTAGCCTTAGGCTGGGTTCACATCACGTTTTCTCCCATACAGGAGCGCATACGACAGGGGGGAGCTAAAACTGTATGCCTTTCTATGCGCTCCCGTATGTAATTCATTTCAATGAGCCGGCCGGAGTGAAACGTTCGGTCCGGTCGGCTCATTTTTGGGCCGTATGCGCTTTTACAACCGGACCTAAAACCGTTGTTGACCACAGTTTTAGGTCTGGGGAAAAGCGCATACAGCGCAAAAATTAGCCGATCGGACCGAACGTTTCACTCCGGCCGGCTCATTGAAATTAATTTCATACGGGAGCGCATAGAAAGGCATACGGGAGTGTGAGGTTTTAGCTCCCCCTGCCGTATGAGCTCCCGTATGGGAGAAAACGTGATGTGAACCAGCCCTTAAACAGATTTGTAAATTACTTTTATTAAAAAAAATCTTAATCTTTCCAGCACTTATCAGCTGCTAAAGTTAAGTTATTTTCTGTCTGACAATAGTGCTCTCTGCTGACACATCTGTCTGTCTCAGGAACTGTCCAGAGCAGGAGAGGTTTGCTATGGGAATTTGCTCGGACTCTGGACAGTTCCTAAGACAGACAGAGGTGTCAGCAGAGAGCACTGTTGTCAGACAGAAAAGAACAACTTAACTTCAGCAGCTGATAAGTACTGGAAGGATTAAGATTTTTTTTAATAGAAGTAATTTACAAATCTATTTAACTTTCTGGAGCCAGTTGATATAAAAAATAGTTTTTAACTGGGATATCTCTTTAAGTCCTGTTCCCCCAATCAAGGCAGAATAGTTAATTAGCATAATTAATGAATGAATTAATCTAAAAAGTATAAGAACCCCCCCCCCCCCAATGATACACTGACTCTGACGTATGCACTGACTGAGTTCGTATGCAGCAAACAAAATTTATTAGGACGGGATCTCTGTGCTGCCTATGGACTCCAGGAACCAAAATTTTCAGGTAAGTATGAAAACAAATTTGGTTGGTTCCTGGTCGTCCTACGGAAGCACAGTATGAGATCTGAGTAGCAATCATAAGGGTGGGTTAATTAGTTATTTTTCATTTTTTCCAGCACTGTTTTGATAAAGGCTGAGCTGTGTGTCAGGTCTAGTCTGTAGTGTTTGACGAATGTAGAAGGATTCTTTCACGTGTCCGCCCTGCAGATTTCATGTAGCAGAACATAACAGACTTCAGCCCATGAAGCAGATGTGGCTCTGGTTGAGTGTGCCTTAAAGGGGTAATCCGTCCCTAGACATCTTATCCCCTATCCAAAAGATAGGGGATAAGATGTCTGATCGAGGGGGTCCCACCACAGGGGAACCCCGCAATCTACCTGCTGCACCTAGCGTTCGTTTAGAGCATAGGATGCAGCGCCGGAGGCCGTCATGCCTCCTCCCATAGACTTGCATTGAGGGGGTGCGGCGGCACGAGGGGGCCATAACCGTGATGGCCACAAGCCTTCGGCCTTCTTCGCCAGTTGTCCGGCATGGAGCGAAGTTCGCTCCGTGCTCCGGATGTCTGGGGTGCCGCAGCCAAGATTGCAGGGGTCCCCACCGGCGGGACCCCCTGGATCAGACATCTTATCCCCTATCCTTTGGATAGGGGATAAGATGTCTAGGGGCAGACTACCCCCTTTAAGGCCTGAAGGAGGATTTAATTCTTCTTGTGAGTAGACAAATAAAATGGTAGTCTTAATCCAGTTTGTGATCGTGGACTTCGCCGCATTTTGGCCTACTTGCCTTCCTGTGGAGAAATAAATTCTCTGCTTTTCTGACTGGTAAGGTTCTTTCAGTATAACAGAGTACAGATCTCCTGACATCAAGAGAAGGATTTCCTGTTGCATCTGATAAACCACTTCCATCTGTTCTAGGAGATCAGGAACTTTGGGAAATATCCACACATTGTTCCTGGCTAGGGACATTTCCTGGGTTAACCAAGCACGCTGAGGCCAGATAGGATAGGCATAAATGAACTTGTCAAGTTCAATGCCAGGCCATCTAGATGACATGGAGTGTGATCCTTGTTGGGTGAACAAAAGTTTTTAAGCTTGCTGTTGAATTTCGTGACAAACACATCCATCTCCAGAAGTCCAAATTGGAATAATCTGCTGGAACATCATGGAGCTCAATGCCAACTCAGCCGGGTGAATCTGTTGTCTGCTCAGAAGATCTGCTTTTATGTACAGAGATCCCTTGATATGAACTGCTGATAAGCTCTTCAGGTTCTTCTCTGCCCAACTGAAGATGGCCTTGCACTCCTTCATCATACCTCTCGACCTCGTTCCTCCTTGTTTGTTGAGGTAAGACACCTTGGGGAGATTGTTCGATTTTATCAGGACTTCCTTCCCTCTTAGGTGTGGCGCAAGTTGGTACAATGCCAGTTTGACAGCTTTTAGTTGTTTCTGATTTGAGGAAAGATTTTTATTTTTTGGTTAAGGACCAACCTCCTTGTATATAGATTTGTGCCTTAACCAGATTTTCAGGCGACCCCTTTTTCGGTTTTTATCAATGACCTTCCTTTCGAAAGATGATCTGCAGCTATCCAGCATTGGAGATCCTGTACCACTTTTGATGTAATTTGCATGGGTGAGTCTACGGAATTGACATCCTGTTCCATGTTGACAGAATGAGGTCCTGGAGAAGCCTTAAATGTGCCCAGGGCCCTGCATCTATGGTGGACAAGAGGCACCCCAATGTTCTTATGGCTTGTTGAATTGAAACAAGCCAGTTGTGAAATAAGGCGTAGATCTCCTTTTTTATCTTGGCAGAATGAGGTCCAGGAGAAGCCTTAAATGTGCCTTTGCCCAGGGCCTTGCGTCTATGGTGGACGAGAGGCACCCCAATATTCTCATGGCTTGGTGAATTGAAACCACGGTTGTGGATGAGGGCGTAGGTCTCCTTCTTTATCTTTACAATGCGGGAGCTATCCGAAGTACTGTAACTCCAGTGGGAGGAACTGCACACCGAACGGAGCTACAGACAAATCACAAGAGCGCACAGACCTCCGGAGGGATAACTGGATGCCCATTCATGTCTATGGGAGGGGACGTAGCCTTCAGATAGGGGATAAGATGTTTTTTTTTACTGGAGTATCCCTTTAACCCCATACTGTGCTGCCGTAGGATGACCAGAAACCTGAAATCATAGCAATCTGACATTGTTATAACAAGCTACAGATTTCCCCGAAACATCAAATGGGTGAAATCTGTAGCTTGTTATAACAATGTCAGATTGCTATGTAACACATAGGTATGTTGCTGTGGAGGTGCCATGTATTTGCAGTGAGATTAATGAAGGAATTATATCACCCCTTGGGATGAACCCTTCAATATTCTCAAATTGCACACACTAGGGGAGATTTATCAATGTCTGCACCCGGTGATGACTGTAAAAGGTTAAAAATATTTTGCCTAATTTTACAATCTGCATTGGGAATGCCAAGTGGTTGAGAAGGGGTGTGTGGCTCGATTTGAAGGGGGCGTGACACCTGCATGCACCACATTTATTATACTTTAACAGGGAAGAGGGTAGTGTAAGCTGACTGCAGCTCAAGGCTAGCATAGAATTCTGAGGCTTGCAGGCCTTAGATGTGCAGGATTTACTGGCCCAGATTTACTATAGCAACTGTTACTATAACAAATGTGCCAGAATTTTGGTGCCATTTTAGCAAAACTCATGGCAAAAACCATCTGGCTGGGTTCACACCACGTTTTGTTAAATACGGTTCCCGTATACGGCTGGGAGGAGGGGGGCGGGGCTTAATCGCGGCACCCGCACTCAGCCATATTCGGGAACCGTATTTAATGCATGTCTATGAGCCGACCGGAGTGAACCGCAGCCTCCGGTCGGCTTCGTTTTCGGCCATATGCGGTTTCCCGACCGTAGGCAAAAACGCGGTCGACCACTCCGGTCGGCTCATAGACATACATTAAATACAGTTCCCGAATACGGCTGAGTGCGGGTGCCGCGAATAAGCCCCGCCCCCCTCCTCCCAGCCGTATACGGGAACCGAATTTAACAAAACGTGGTGTGAATCGAGCCTTACAGGGCTTCCACACCTTTTTGCCAAAAAAGTGTGACATTTTTTTTATACTATCAAAAAAGGCATATTTTTGCATGCAAATAAAATATGCCTGAAATACACGGTGTAAACCTAGCCTTAGACTGACAGGTTTTGATTATCTACCTCAAAGTGTTTTCTCTCAAAAATCTTTATGAATATGTGGAAAATGTTGCTTCCTCCATTACATGACCTGTTACAGAGGTGTTCACCCCTAGAAGCATTCCTAAAATATATAATCCTCACTAAGGCCCCATACAATATTACAAGCATAGACTACTATATCATTCTATACTTAAGTTAGAACAATATACTAGTGTATATCGGCTAGATAGTGGTCAAAAAATACCCTTAGGCCTCTGTGTCTGACAATGGACCCGGAGGGGTCATTTAGTGTGTACTTCAGGAGCTTTCCTGACAGATACTAAAACAGGATGTGAACTAGACCTTTATTTCATACAGACTAAGGAACTTTTATGCTATTTATATTAAAAAGGGCTATTTGTAGAATTTTGAGGTGTTCCCCAAAATACACTGCTCAAAATAATAAAGGGAACACTAAGATAACACATCTTAGATCTGAATGAATTAACTAATCTTATGAAATACTTTCGTCTTTACATAGTTGAAACAGCTGTCACGCCCCTTCCCATAGGCTTGCATTGAGGGGCGGAGCGTGATGTCACACAGGGGCGGAGGCGTGACATCACACGCCGTCTGCCCCGTGGTCGCCAGTAATCAGACCCGGAGCGAACATGCTCCGGAGACTGATTATAAATTGGGTGCAGCATGCAAAATCATGGGGGTCCCCAGCGGCGGGACCCCCTGCGATCAGGCATCTTATCCCCCATCCTTTTGATAGGGAATAAGATGTTTAAGCGCCAGAGTACCCCTTAAAGTGTTCCCTTTATTTTTTTGAGCAGTGTTGTGGTCAGGTTCTCTTGTAATAATGACGTCCACAGAAGATACAGAATTTGCTGTGATACCAAAATACACATAAAGTATGCAGATGTTACAGCTGTCCAAATTACATGGCATCATAAATCATGCTCACATTTTTACTCTATTCCTTAACAAGGTGACATACACATGTGAAAATTATTAAATTGACACAGTTACTTCAATAACACTTTGCATTAATTAGCAGTACCCTTAAGGGTAGGGTCACAAGTAGCCCATCCGCAACTTGTTTCCTGCAGCTGCAATTCTTCTCTCGGATTTTCTACAGTGGAATTCGGCAAGTAGAATTTCCGCAGCAGGAAATCTGCAAACAAATTATGTTGCTTATTATTGAAGTCAATGGGTTCCGATTGTAGATTTTCCACTACGGAAATTCTAATTGCGGAATTCCAGAGCAAAATTTTAGCAGTAGACAACCCCACTGAGGATGCACTACATGTGACCCTACCCTTATGTATTTCTAACATTTTCCCATTGTTTATGATGATTCAAATTCAAATTCAATGTGGTGTTCGTACAAAATAAGACAAAGCTTTGCTTTTATTGCTTTTATCTAGGTTATGTTCCCTGTATTTGCGCTTGCAGTATGTGGACAAAACCACACATGCAGTGGCCAATTTTGTCGATAGGACCCCTCAAAAGTGAAGTAAACTGTGCAGTATTAGCAGCAAAATGAGAGAAAACTCCAGGGCACAGTGCATAGACAAATGTGTAAAAAAAAGCAACCAAGGAGACTCCCTATACACAAGGCTTGGTAGTATACTGTCAGTAGCGGTGCTCAACAGCTTCTAATTGCAGACAAGTATATAATGTCCAAGTGATAAAAAAATGAGTAATAAAGTGGAGCACTCACCAAATCTAAAGGAGATTAATTTATTAGTCATCTTGATATGCTGAATAACTGTTACGCCGAGCACTCCGGGTCCCTGCTCCTCCCCGGAGCGCTCGCGGCGTTCTCCTGTCTGCAGCGCCCCGGTCAGACCCACTGACCGGGAGCACTGCACTGACACTGCTGGCTGCGATGCGATCCGCATTGCGGGACGCGCCTGCTCGCGGATCGCATCCCAATCTACTTACCTGTCCCAGTCCCCGGCTGTCACGTCCTGGCGCGCGTGGCTCCGCTCTCTAGGGCGCGCGCGCCAGCTCTCTAAGATTTAAAGGGCCAGTGCACCGCTAATTGGTGCCCGGCCCAATCAGTGTAATTAGCTCACCTGCTCCATGCCTATATTACCTCACTTCCCCTTCTCTGCATTGCCAGATCTTGTTGCCTTGTGCCTAGTGAAAGCGTTCCTGTGATTGCCTTACCAGTGTTTCCAGACCTTCTGCCGTTACCATTGACTACGAACCTTGCCGCCTGCCTCGACCTTCTGCTACGTCTGACCTCGCCTCTGTCTAGTCCTCCTATCCCACGCCACTCTCAGCGGTCAGCGAGGTTGAGCCGTTACCGGTGGATACGACCTGGTTGCCACCACCGCAGCAAGACCATCCCGCTTTGCGGCGGGCTCTGGTGAATACCAGTAGCAACTTAGAACCGGTCCACTAGTACCGTCCACGCCAATCCCTCGCTGACACAGAGGATCCACATCCAGCCTGCCGAATCCTAACAGTAGATCCGGCCATGGATCCCGCCGAGGTGCCACTGCCAAGTCTCGCTGACCTCGCCACCGTGGTCGCCCAACAAGGACAACAGCTGTCACAGTTGTCCGCCATGCTACAGCAGCTTCTGCCTCTACAGCAGCAACCATCTCCTCCGCCAGCTCCTGCATCTCCTCCGCAGCGAGTGGCCGCTCCTAGCCTCCGCTTGTCTCTGCCGGACAAATTTGATGGGGACTCTAAACTCTGCTGTGGTTTCCTGTCTCAATGTTCCCTACACTTGGAGATGTTGTCGGACCAATTTCCCACAGAACGGTCTAAGGTGGCTTTCGTAGTTAGTCTTCTGTCTGGAAAGGCCTTGTCATGGGCCACACCGCTCTGGGACCGCAATGATCCTGCCACAGCCACTGTCCAGTCCTTCTTCGCTGAAGTCCGTAGTGTCTTCGAGGAGCCAGCCCGGGCCTCCTCTGCCGAGACTGCTTTGCTGAACCTAGTCCAAGGAAGTTCTTCTGTAGGCGAATACGCCATCCAGTTTCGTACCCTCGCCTCTGAGCTAGCCTGGAACAACGAGGCCCTCTGTGCGACCTTCAAGAAAGGCTTATCCAGCAACATCAAAGATGTACTGGCCGCACGAGAAATTCCTACTAACCTGTCTGAACTTATCCATTTGGCCACCCGCATCGACATGCGTTTTTCTGAAAGACACCAGGAGCTCCTCCAGGAAAAGGACCTTGATCTCTGGGCACCTCTCTCCTGGAATCCTTTGCAATCTACCTCTGTGCCTCCCGCCGAGGAGGCTATGCAAGTGGATCGGTCTCGCCTGACCCATGAAGAGAGGTCTCGTCGCAGAGATAAAAATTTATGCCTGTACTGCGCTTGTACCGAACATTTCCTAGTGGACTGCCCTATTCGTCCTCCGCGTCTGGGAAACGCACGCACCCAGCTCATGTGGGAGTGGCGTCTCTTGGTGTGAAGTCTGCTTCTCCACGTCTCACTGTGCCCGTGCGGATTTCTCCTTCTGCCAACTCCTCCTTCTCAGCTGTGGCCTTCTTGTACTCTGGTTCTGAAGGAATTTTTATTTTGGCCTCTTTCGTTAATAGGTTCAGCATCCCAGTGACCCATCTCGTCAAGCCGCTCTACATTTCTTCTGTCAACGGAGTAAAATTGGACTGCACTGTGCGTTACCGCACAGAACCCCTGCTTATGAGCATTGGACTGCATCACGAAAAAATAGAATTTTCTGTTCTGCCCAACTGCACCTCTGAAGTCCTCCTCGGTCTGCCATGGCTCCAACGTCATTTTCCTACCCTTGACTGGACCACTGGGGAGATCAAAAATTGGGGTCCTTCTTGTCACAAACGATGCCTCACATCTGCTTCCACTTGTCTAACTCCTGAGGTTCCACCCATACCGGCCCCTCCCAAGGCTTACCAGGATATTTTCGGCAAAAAGCAAGCTGAGATTTTGCCTCCTCATAGCCCCCTTCCTGGTAACACTCTGCCCCGTGGCAAGCTTCACCCTCTGCCCCCCCTCCCCATTCCCACTTCTTCTGGATTGCCTGCCATTGATGAAGTTACCCAGGACTTCTCTATCATCCGGAAGGAAACTCAAGAGTCGCTCCCAATAGCCTTGTCTCGTATGAAGGGACAAGCAGACAAAAAGAGGGGGAGACCTAAGAGGGGGTACTGTTACGCCGAGCGCTCCGGGTCCCTGCTCCTCCCCGGAGCGCTCGCGGCGTTCTCCTGTCTGCAGCGCCCCGGTCAGACCCGCTGACCAGGAGCGCTGCACTGACACTGTCGTCGGCGATGCGATCCGCATAGCGGGACGCGCCTGCTCGCGGATCGCATCCCAATCTACTTACCTGTCCCGGTCCCCGGCTGTCACGTCCTGGCGCGCGGCTCTGCTCTCTAGGGCGCGCGCGCGCCAGCTCTCTAAGATTTAAAGGGCCAGTGCACCGCTAATTGGTGCCCGGCCCAATCAGTGTAATTAGCTCACCTGCTCCATGCCTATATTATCTCACTTCCCCTTCCCTGCATTGCCAGATCTTGTTGCCTTGTGCCTAGTGAAAGCGTTCCTGTGATTGCCTTACCAGTGTTTCCAGACCTTCTGCCGTTACCATTGACTACGAACCTTGCCGCCTGCCTCGACCTTCTGCTACGTCTAACCTCGCCTCTATCTAGTCCTCCTGTCCCACGCCGCTCTCAGCGGTCAGCGAGGTTGAGCCGTTACCGGTGGATACGACCTGGTTGCTGCCGCCGCAGCAAGACCCTCCCGCTTTGCGGCGGGCTCTAGTGAATACGAGTAGGGGAGCGTGGCTGTGCAACAGCCGTTTCACACCAGTAAGGTCAAACCTTATCAGTATTGCATGTCGCACATCCACGTTCCCCCGCTCTGCTCTCGATCTTCCCACTTCGCTTGTGTGTTATTCATCATGTCAAATCTAAATCCTTTAGATTTGGTGAGTGCTCCACTTTGTTACTGTTTTTTCTCTCACTTGAACATTCTAAACTGTGCAGTCACTTACTTGTGTGTGCTGTTGTAATTATATTTTCATTAGGGTCTTCAGTTGTTGGTTTCGCTAAAACAAAAATATGTAGGTAGTTATTATTATGAGCAATTTTCTGGTGCCTCCAAAATGGGAAGGCTTGTAGTGGGGAGTTTATTAAGGCTGAAATTCTCTACTTTGGTTTAAAGCTAAAGCAAAATGTGCCAAATTTATTAGAGACGCAAGCCTCTTTACCACCTCAGGCCTCCTAGGCTGTCCAGAAATAAGGCATGTTTGAGAATGTCTAAGGAGTGCTGTAACAAACAACTGTGCATTTTTATCCGCAAGCAAAAATATAATATCCTATATGGTTTTTTAATTGCATTATGGTTTTTAAAAATCGATGTAAAATGTTTTAATAAACAATATTTTTTTTAATCATTTTTAGGAAATGAAATGTAATAAACAGTTAAAAGGCATATAAAATATTTTTGCGCAATTGAAACTTGCATAACATGTTTCACCTATTGTATGTGAAAAAAAACAAAAACCTATGTGCCATAATAATTCCCCCCCCCCCCTATTGTGTATTGACCTACAGAGCAAGACTTTAGCACACCGAAAGAACATTTAGACATGTTATAATAATGCTTGCATTAACATATAACAACGCAAGTAAAAGAAATTTGAAATTGAGACATACTGTATGGGGCTGCGCTCACACGCTAAGGAATGGCTGTGGATTTCTGGTGTGGGTTTCCCACTTCAGAGCCGCAGCGCATCACAGATTTATAAATTCATAGCATGGTCAGATCACTATGTAGTAAAAATAATCCTGAATTTTACCACTCATAGCACAATCTGTGAAAGAATCAATATGTAACACTAGGATCGATTAGCATAAACACAGGGCTACTCGGCGGCAGCTGTGTGATCACTGCCTCCGCGTAGCCCTGGGTGTATGCTGATCTGAGAATACACAGCATATTGGCCACTCCGCATAGTGAATTACGGTGCTTAAGTGATTCTTAGGACCGTACGCTAAATGTTGTCAAACTGTTCACAACACTTATACAGTATATTACATTAACTTCTATAACAGCTAAATCAGCAGGCGTATGTTCCCATTGAGAGAGATTTATCAAAACCTCTGCAGAGGAAGAGTGGTGCAGTTGTCCATAGCAACCAATCAGATTGCTTCTTTCATTTTCCACAGGCCTCTTTAGAGGCCTGTGGAAAATGAAAGAAGCGATCTGATTGGTTGCTATGGGCAACAACACCACTCTTCCTCTGCACAGGTTTTGATAAATCTCCCCCATTGAGCACACTTTTCATAGACATGCCTTAACGCAGCAAAAAAGGTAAAAGGACAAATTAAAACTCAAAGTCATCACATTTATCATGCCCATATGTCTCTCATGCACATGATTTAGCAGTGCCGGAGATGAGTGTGCCCTACCTTGAATAGTTCACAGTATGGAGGAACTGTGACATATTTATGGTCCCCTAATTCTAAAAAGCAGAGCACCACCTGTGTGCACAAGAAGGTTTCCATTCACTCGGTTTCATGCTCTAGTGTGTTTTTAACCATACGGACTTATGAACATCAATACAGCTGAGGTGCCGACTTTGTTCCTGTTTGACTCTAACTTTAATAGTATCTGTAATATGATTTTTATACATTTCCACAAGCAGGCCTATGCTATCAGTGGGCAAGATCGGAGATGACCCCTATGTTGGCTGTTTTATCCCTGCAGTCAATAGTGACCAATGCACCTCGATGGTTAGATGCCACATGGCAACCCCCTCTTTTCTTACAATCCTTTCCCATTTGCTTTTCCCCTCTCTTCTAGATCGCTTGTACAAGTCCCCTATGAAGGTGTGGTGTCCCGGTACTGGACATGGTCCTGTACCTTGTGTCGTAAGTCCCCATAATCAGAGTTCCTTCGTGCTGTTAGGATTCTCTTAGTGGGATAACCCTCAGTCGCCTCATAAATCTGTAATATGTTGTATATATTTAGAATATAAAGCTTATTTACAGGACCTTAGGTCATGTGATCTATAGTAAATGTGTTATGCTAAAGTTAAGGACCTTTCAGGTCATGTGATTTAGTCATGTGATGTACCACAATCCTTTGTGATAGGACTGACAGGTTAGGGAACCAATAAGCTTTGAGCCTGCCCCTTCAGATAAAAGGGTGCTGTGTCCAATCATTGCTCTCTTTCCCCCGGGATATGACAGCGAGCGGAGCTCTGTGCAAATCTACAAGACTAATTAGACCTGAAGCCTATCTCTTCAACTTCTTGATAACAGTGAGTCTACCTAACTCCAATTCAGCTAATTCTAGGTGACTACTGAACCTAAATCAAACCCCTAAATTCAGTGGAACAGTGTAAAGCAAACCTCAAAGCTTATTCCCTACAAGGTCCCAACCAACCTGTAAGGAGCCTAAAGTCTGGTCCTCTTGTAAAGACTGTTTGCTGATTGCATCCTGCTTAAAATCTGCAGTAAAGTTTCCTTCTGTTTATTACAATTCCGGTTGTGGACAATCCTTTATTCCTCCCTATCGTTCCTGGGACGGGTGGGGGTAGGATATATATGCAGAGGAACCCACAACCTGGTGTCACGACAGTTAAGGGTTAATGCTACACCCTTTCATCACTGCACAGCTACACCCTATTCACCCTGCATCCCCCAAGCTACCACAAAGGCTAAAAGCATGTTTAACAAAAGTTAAAAAACAAAAAGCTTTCAGAAAGCATAAAGAAAATAAATGTAACAAGTATAAAAAAACACTCTGCTTTTCCCATTTATCATATTAAACAAAATCAGTTTTATTATGGTCTTTACTCAGTTCTTGAAGCACGTTTGGCAGCGATTACAGCCTCCAGTCTTCTTTAAGTCACAAGGTTTGCACACCTGAATTCGGGGATATTCTGTCATTCTTCTCTGCAGATAATCTTAACAAAGATGTCTGGCGGTAAGAAACATATCTTGTGGATAAGGGTTAAATGTCTGATCACGGAGGGTCCAACCGCTGGGACCCCCCGCAATCTCTCGTACAGGGCTCCCAGCTCGACCCAGCTCTGCTCTGCTAGAGCGAGTTTTGTACCCAGGTTGTCAGCTATTCGAAGGACGCCCCCTCCTTTCATCTCTCTCCGGGAGAGGCAGAGACACGCAAACGCTGTGTCTCCGCCACTCTCATAGAGATAAACGGAGGGGAAGTGTTTCCACCAGCTGATGCTCTGGGTGCGAAACGTCCCTTCCTTGAGCAGAGTCGGGGCCCCATATGGGATATTGTGGGGTTCCCAGCTGTAGGACCCCTGCAACCATGCATTTATCCCCTATCCTGCGGAACTGTGGCAGCCAATAGTCGCACTATATTGCCGGTAACATTTCTAAAGTAAGAAAAACTGTGCAGTCACTTACTTGTCTCGAGTTCTTCATGGGTTGTTGTAATGGTATTTTCTTTGGGTGTTTCAGTTGCAGGTTTTACTATGAGAAAATTATACAAATCGGTGGTTATCATAATGAGAAGTGTTCTGCTGCCTCCAATATGAGCAGGCACATAGTGTAACCGGACTAGACACACTAAAATAGCGTATATAGCACACTAAAATAGCGTATATACATGATATGATAATATTTGCACTAACAGGAAATGAAGCAAGTGAAAGAAATTGAGACACATTAGGCTGTAGCAATATGCTTTTAAGTTGCAGAGAGTTTGGGGTGAGGATCTGCCGCTGCAAACCCACAGTCATTTACAGTACAATGCATGTGAATAGAGTTTTAGACCCCCGCCCACATGCAGTGGGAAAAATCAACATGGATGAACCAAGCATGCTGTGGATTCTGAAATCCATCACAAGCTCACTTGTTCTGGAGAAGACAAGTATTTTCACTGCGGACTCCACCCTATCAATATATCAGGCGAAATCTGCTGGAGTCTGTGGAACAACCCACAGAAATATTCCCATATAGAACATGGGTACATTACTGTGGGATTGCCATTGATTCACAGTGAGATCCACAGAGGAATTTTCCTACCACATGTAGACGTACCAATAATGTTCCTAAATTTTTGAACAAGTTATACAATATTTGACACAAGCTTCCTTTCTAGTAAAAGCAGCAGGCAGATATTTACAATGAATATACTGTACATAGACACAACTAAACACCACAACCAGGTAATACAATACTGACAAGGCAAATAATAGCTCAAAGTAGTGACATTGTCATTTATCATGTCCCTGTGTCCCTCATGTCATGTATTGTATGACAATATTATGCATCTATGTTGTATGTATCTATAATAGAATGTTAAAGGGGAACTCCGGTGGAAACAAGAGGAAAACACATTTTTTCAAATCAACTGGTGCCAAAAAGTAAAACAGATTTGCAAATGACTTCTATTTATAAATCTTAATCCTTCCAGTATACTACAGAGAAAATTGTGTAGTTCTTTCCAGTCTGACCACAATTCTCTCTGCTGACACCTCTGTCCATGTCAAGAACTGTCTAGAATAGAAGCATATCCCCATAGAAAACCTCTCCTGCTCTGGACAGTTCCTGACGAGGACAGAGGTGTCAGCAGAGAGCACTGTGGTCAGAGTGGAAAGAACCTCACTGTAGTACACAGCAGCTAAGTACTGGAAGGGTTAAGATTTTTAAATGGAAGTAATTTACAAATCTGTTTAAAGGGGTACTCTGCCCTTAGACATCCTATCCCTTATCCAAAGGATAGGTGATAAGATGTCTGATATCGGGGGTCCTGCCGCTGGGGACCCCCACGATCTTGGCTTTGGCACCCCAGACATCCGGTGCACGGAGCGAACTTTGCTCCATGCCAGATGACTGGCAATGCGGGGTGGAGGCTTGTGATGTCACAGTCACGCCCCCTCCCATAAACTTGCATTGAGGGGGTGTGGCCATGATGTTACAAGCGGGACGTGACCGTAACATTCCGAGCTTCCGGGGCTGCACCAATGCTCTAAACGAATGCCGGGAGCAGCAAGAAGATCATGGATAGGCCTTTGGAGAGGGGATAAGATGTTTAGGGGCGGAGTACCTCTTCAATAGAATTCCATAGATCAATAGACCAATTTTACACAAAGGGGCACAAAGAAATTTTTCTCAATGATCCTATATATATCAACAAATCCTGTATATATATATATATATATATATATATATATATATATATAAAAATAAAAATAAAAAAAAGTATGTATGGCAGTGTATTGCGCTTTGTCAGGTCTAGAACACCTTGCCTTATGCAGGGCATAGAAGAAGTACTAAGATGGCAGACTTAGAAGAATTCATCATCTTAACCATTCAGCAGCCCCCCCCCCCCCCCCCCCCCTTCATGAGTGCTGTGTGGCACCAAGGGTACATTAAGCAGCTGGGATGGAAGTTATCTCTGATATTATCTGTAATAAACAGCCAGCACCCTCTGTGTATAGAGTGTACCCAGCGCTGGTGCCCACTTCATATTCTCTGACAGGACACTTGACATCTATCAGACTAACAACCACAAAAGCCAAACGCTAATATAGCGGACACACGAGATTTAAGAAGCAGCTGAGAAATTTACACTTAATATAAAAATACAGAAAATATATCGCCACACAAATAGCAGTTTCTTTCTAGGAATAATATACTTGTCTTGTAGTCTGGTTCTCCTGTAGTAATGAAGTTCCCAGATGATCCTGAATTTGCTGTGATAGCAAAATATACATATATTATGCAAATGTTTCTTGTTCATATTGTTAAAGATGTAGAAACTACATGGCATCATAATCACACACGCGTTTTTCTCCTTCTGCCTGTATTCCTTACCATGGGGACAAACATATAGGATTTTTTCTTCCGCTGCCCGTCGTCCATGATGCAGAACAGGAAAAAATATAGAGGGAGAATTATCAAAATCTGTGCAAAGGAATTGTTGCTCAGTTGCCCATAGCAACCAATCAGATTCCTTCTTTCATTTTGCAGAGGCCTTGTTAAAAATGAAAGAAGCGAGCTGATTGGTTGCTGTGGGCAACTGGGCAACTTTTCCTCTTGACAGGTTTTGATAAATCTCCCTCATAATTCTGTGTTTTCATTTCGTTTTCTTATTGTGTTACGTGAGCTAGAGGATCATAGGAAATGGAAAAGCATTTAATAAGTAAACAGGGAGTCGAGACTGACTCCATCTTTTAGGGTGATCTCACACAGCGCAGTTGCCATGGCAGTCCTGTGCTTTATTTGTAAATTTTCTGTCATCTTTAGTTGGTGCAAGTAATTAACTACCGTATTTTTCGCCCTATAGGACGCACCGGCGTATAAGACGCACCCAATTTTTAGGGGCAAAATCTAAAAAAATAAAGATTTTGAACCCAATAGTGGTCTTCAACCTGCGGACCTCCAGATGTTGCAAAACTACAACTCCCAGCATGCCCGGACAACAGCCGTTGGCTGTCCGGGCATGCTGGGAGTTGTAGTTTTGCAACATCTGGAGGTCCGCAGATTGAAGACCACTGCAGGAGATGGTAATACTCACGTGTCCCCGCCGCTCCGGACCCGTCACCGCTGCCCTGAATGTCGCTTCATCGCTGTCGACGTGTCCCCGTCGCTCTGGAACGTCTCTGCTGCCGGCCGGGTATCCTCGCTCTCCGTCGCCGCCATCACATCGTTACGCACGCCAACGCACGTACGCGACGACGTGATGACGAGGAAGGAGAGCGCCGGCATACAGGGGATCCCTGAACGGAGAAGACACCGAGGAGGTAGGTAAGGTCCCCCCCCCCCGGTGTCCTGTAAGCACTAACCCGGCTATTCAGTCGGGCTGTTCAGGACCGCCGCGGTCCCGAACAGCCCGACTGAACAGCCGGGTTAGTGTTACTTTCCCTTCAGACGCGGCGGTCAGCTTTGATCGCCGCGTCTGAAGGGTTAATACAGGGCATCACCGCGATCGGTGATGTCCTGTATTAGCCGCGGGTCCCGGCCGTTGATGGCCGCAGGGACCGCCGCGATAGGGGTGTATTCGCCGTATAAGACGCACCGAATTTTTCCCCCCAGTTTTGGGGAAGAAAAAGTGCGTCTTATACAGCAAAAAATACGGTAATTACCACGGGGCATTCAAAGCAGCTACAGACTAAGGACAGAGAAATTACAGATAAAGTGCAAGGCTGCCCCATGTAGTTCTCACATACGGTAACTGTGTTGTATATGCTCCCCTTTAACAACTTCCAGACCGGGACACTGGGCCTCCTTTACTAAGAGTTTGGGATTTTTACTAGTGGGAAATGTTGTTTCAGACTTGCAGGATTCCTCTTTATTTACTATGAGGATTCAAATTTACAAGTTGGGAAAGTTTTTGGCCAACTAGTTGTAGGTGAAAAATTCCAGCCATTTATTCACTGGATTTTCTGTGAATTCAACATTAAATAGGTCTGGATGTGAAACCACGTCCCTCTTTGGTCTGACTACGTCCCCTTTGTGGCAGACTATGCCTCTTTTTTGGCTTTTCACAATGCAATGCCGGGTTAGTTGGATTTTCCTGGTGCACACTGTCGTACACTTTCTGAGACATGTCTCAGGCAGTCTCAGGCATGTCTCAGACACTATGCGCCAAAATAACAATCCAGCAATATACCTGCTTCGTGGTGCTCAATCATAATGATAAGCGTCCAAAACAATATCGAAAAGAGTTGATGGCACTCACGATGTTGCAGTTTAAATCTTTATTGTAGTCAGGTCGTTCACAGGTATTGCCAATGAGCCGTTTCTCGCTAACACAGCGCTTTCTCAAGAAAGCGCTGTGTTAGCGAGAAACGGCCCATTGGCCATACCTGTGAATGACCTTACTACAATAAAGATTTAAACTGCAACAGCGTGAGTGCCATCAACTCTTTTCGATTGTTATAAACAAGCTAATTGGGACACACACCCTTTTTTGCGACCATGCCCAATTTCCCCAGATGACCACATCCCTGTCCCGGGTATTCTCAGTAAAAATGGAGAGTTGGTTAGGTTTTTTTCAGTTCTCTCCCAAATTCTGAAGCAGACAGAATTTTTGAGGCAATGAACTAAAATCTGGGGCACAACCTGACAAATCATGTTGGGTTTACAATAGTAAATCAGGGCCATTATTGCTTAATTTTTTCTGTGAAAAAAAGTGTTGATTTTTCTTTTTTTTTACATCTTCTTTTTCTTTTTTTGTGTTGCAAAGTGAACTACTAAAATACTTTCTTTAAATTGGCATTTAAATAAGTTAAAGGGGGTATTCCTCCTGTGCGGACAAATAAAATATTATAATCATGGGGTTGTGATATAATGAAAAAAAGTTAAACTTGTCTCTATCCGGTACCCTGATGTTGCCCTACAGCTTCCATTTAGCTCCTTTAAGCCCACCACTGCTTCTGTCTTCTACCTGCTTCCTAAAGGAAAGCTCAGAGCAGGACCCTTCCACTCAGTCAATCACTGGCTAAGATAGGACACTGCTGTGGCCAATGATTGGCAATGTGGGAAGGTCCTGCAAAAAGTTCTAATCTTAGAAGCATTTTGGAGATAGGAGATAGGAGACTGGAAGAAGACTAAAGAGAACAGCAGTGGGACCAGCAGGGGCCCTAGCCAAGTAGAGGTAAGTATAATTATTTTGTTTCACTACATGCCCTGCTAATGTAAATTTTTTGCCCACATTGGGATACCAACAGGTGATTGGCAAATGGTTGGGTTAGGGTAAGTTAGTTGTAACCTCTATTTGGAACCTCCAAGTCTTTCACTGGTGTAGTTAATCAAATGTCGGTCCTTGTTTATGGAGAATGCCCATTTATATTGTATACACATTGCACAAACTATCAATAATGTGGGTGCACATCCCTGTACAGTGGGGCAAAAAAGTATTTATTCAGCCACTAATTGTGCAAGTTCTCCCACTGATGAGAGATGAGAGAGGTCTGTAATTTTCACCATAGGTATACCTCAACTATGAGAGAAAGAATGAGAAAAAATCCATAAAATCACATTGTCTGATTTTTAAAGAATTTATTTGCAAATTATGGTGGAAAATAAGTATTTGGTTAATAAGAAAAGTTCATCTCAATACTTTGTTATATACCCTTTGTTGGCAATGACAAAGGTCAGTCATTTATGTAAGTCTTCACAAGGTTTTCACATACTGTTGCTGGTATTTTGGCCCATTGCTCCATGCAGATCTCCTCTAGAGCATACATTTTTGGGGCTGTTGCTGGGCAACACGGACTTTCAACTGCCTCCAAAGGTTTTCTATGGTGTTGAGACCTGGAGACTGGATAGGCCACTCCAGGACTTCGAAATGCTTCTTACGAAGCCACTCCTTCATTGCCCGGGCGGTGTGTTTGGGATCATTGTCATACTGAAAGACCCAGCCTCATTTCATCTTCAATGCCCTTGCTGATGGAAGAAGGTTTTCACTTAAAATTTTACGATACTTGGCCCCATTCATTCTTTCCTTTACACAGATCAGTCGTCCTGGTCCCTTTGCAGAAAAACAGCCCCAAAGCATGATGTTTCCACCCCATGCTTCACAGTAGATATGGTGTTCTTTGTATGCAACTCAGCATTCTTTCTCCTCCAAACACAACGAGTTGAGTTTTTCCCAAAAAGTTCTAATTTGGTTTAATCTGACAATATGACATTCTCCCAATCCTCTTCTGCATCATCCAAATGCTCTCTAGCAAACTTCAGGTGACCCTGGTCATGTACTGGCTTAAGCAGGGGGACACATCTGGCACTGCATGATTTGAGTCCCTGGCGGGGTAGAGTGTGATATTGCTGGTAGCCTTTGTTACTTTGGTCCCAGCTCTTTGCAGGTCATTCACTAGGTCCCCCCATGTGGTTCTGGGATTTTTGCTCACTGTTCTTGTGATCATTTTGACATCACAGGGTGAGATCTTGCATGGAGCACCAGATCGAGGGAGATTATCAGTGGTATTGTATGTCTTCCATTTTCTAATAAATGCTCCCACAGTTGATTTCTTCACACCAAGCTGCTTGCCTATTGCAAATTCAGTCTTCCCAGCCTGCTGCAGGTCTACAATTTTGTTTCTGGTGTCCTTTGACAACTTTTTGGTCTTGGCCAAAGTGGAGTTTAGAGGGTGACTTTTTGAGGTTGTGGACAGGTGTCTTTTATACTGATAACAAGATCAAACAGGCACCATTAATACAGGTAACGAGTGGAGGACCGAGAAGACTGTCACGATTCGGCTGGCTGGAGGTGGATCCTCTGTGCCAGAGAGGGATTGGCGTGGACCGTGTTGGTGGACCGGTTCTAAGTTGCTACTGGTATTCACCAGAGCCCGCCGCAAAGCGGGATGGTCTTGCAGCGGCGGTAGCAACCAGGTCATATCCACCGGCAACGGCTCAACCTCTCTGACTGCTGAGATAAGCACGGTACAAGGGAGTAGACAAGAGCAAGGTCGGACGTAGCAGAAGGTCAGGGCAGGCAGCAAGGATCGTAGTCAGGGGCAACGGCAGGAGGTCTGGAACACAGGCTAGGAACACACTAGGAAACGCTTTCACTGGCACAATGGCAACAAGATCCAGCGAGGGAGTGCAGGGGAAGTGAGGTATAAGTAGGGAGTGCACAGGTGAGGATACTGATTAGGCCTGCTGCGCCAATCAGTGGCGCAGTGGCCCTTTAAATCGCAGAGACCCGGCGCGCGCGCGCGCCCTAAGGAGCGGGGCCGCGCGCCGGGACAACATAGACGGGGAACGGGTCAGGTACGGGAGCCGAGATGCGCATCGCGAGTGGGCGCGCCCCGCATCGCGAATCGCATCCCGGCTGGGAGCAATATCGCAGCGCACCCGGTCAGCAGGTCTGACCGGGGCGCTGTGAATAAGAGAACGCTGCGAGCGCTCCGGGGAGGAGCGGGGACCCGGAGCGCTCGGCGTAACAGTACCCCCCCCCCCCCCCCTTGCGTCTCCCCCTCTTCTTGGAGCCTGAGAACCTGAGGATAAGACTTTTGTCCAGGATGTTGTCCTCAGGTTCCCAAGATCTCTCCTCTGGGCCGCAATTCTCCCGGTCAACCAAAAAGAATCTTTTACCTCTGACCGTCTTGGTTGCTAGAATCTCCTTCACTGAAAAGACGTCAGATGACCCGGAAACTGGAGTGGGAGAAACAACTTTGGGAGAGAAGCGGTTAAGGATGAGTGGTTTAAGGAGAGAGACATGGAAGGCATTGGGAATACGGAGAGAAGGAGGAAGAAGGAGTTTGTAAGAGACAGGGTTGATCTGGCACTTGACTTTGAAAGGACCAAGATAACGTGGTCCCAGTTTATAACTGGGGACACGAAAGCGGACATACTTAGCGGAGAGCCATACCTTGTCTCCGAGAGCAAAAATGGGGGGAATTCTTCTTTTCTTATCAGCATATTTTTTCATCCGGGATGAAGCCTGTAAAAGAGAATTTTGGGTTTCTTTCCATATGGTGGAAAGGTCTCGAGTCACTTCATCAACAGCGGGCAAACCAGAGGGCATGGGAGTGGGGAGGGGAGGAAGAGGGTGACGGCCGTACACCACGAAGAATGGGGATTTAGCAGAGGATTCGGAGACTCTTAAATTGTACGAGAATTTGGCCCATGGTAGAAGATCTGCCCAGTCATCCTGGCGGGAGGAAACAAAATGTCGCAAATAGTCACCCAGGACCTGATTAATTCTTTCTACTTGCCCATTGGATTGGGGATGATAAGAAGAAGAGAACTTTAATTTGATCTTGAGCTGCTTACAGAGGGCCCTCCAGAATTTAGACACAAATTGAACGCCTCTATCCGAGACGATATGCGTGGGCAACCCGTGAAGGCGAAAAATGTGTATAAAAAATTGCTTCGCCAACTGAGGCGCCGAAGGAAGGCCTGGAAGAGGGATAAAATGTGCCATCTTGGAGAATCGATCAATGACCACCCAAACAACTGTGTTGCCATGGGATAAAGGCAAGTCAGTAATAAAGTCCATACCAATCTGTGACCAAGGTTGTTCAGGAACAGGCAGAGGATGAAGGAGACCAGCAGGCTTCTGGCGAGGGGTCTTATCCCGGGCACAGACAGTACAAGCCCGCACGAAATCAACAACATCAGTCTCCAGAGTAGGCCACCAATAAAATCGAGAGATGAGTTGGATGGATTTTTTGATGCCAGCATGGCCTGCGAGGTGGGAGGAGTGTCCCCACTTGAGAATCCCGAGGCGCTGGCGTGGAGAAACGAAGGTCTTCCCTGGAGGAGTTTGTCTGATGGAAGCTGGAGAAGTGGAGATCAGACAGTCCGGAGGAATGATGTGTTGCGGGGAGGCTTCCACTTCAGAGGCATCTGAAGAACGAGAGAGGGCATCGGCCCTAATGTTCTTGTCAGCAGGGCGAAAATGAATTTCAAAGTTAAAACGGGCAAAGAACAACGACCACCTAGCCTGGCGAGGGTTCAGCCGTTGGGCAGACTGGAGATAAGAGAGATTCTTGTGATCAGTGTATATAATAACTGGATATTTGGATCCCTCCAGCAGGTGCCTCCATTCCTCAAGCGGCAATTTTATGGCCAGTAATTCTCGATCACCAATGGAGTAGTTTTTCTCCGCCGGAGAGAAGGTTCTAGAAAAAAAACCACAAGTAACAGCATGCCCGGAAGAATTTTTTTGTAGAAGAACTGCTCCAGCTCCCACCGAGGAGGCGTCTACCTCCAATAAGAAGGGTTTAGATGGGTCAGGTCTGGAGAGTACGGGAGCAGAAGAAAAGGCAGACTTGAGATGTTTAAATGCTTCTTCAGCTTGAGGAGACCAGGACTTAGGATTGGCGTTTTTCTTGGTTAGAGCCATGATAGGAGCCACAATAGTGGAAAAGTGTGGAATAAATTGTCTGTAATAATTGGCGAACCCCAAAAAACGTTGGATAGCACGGAGTCCGGAGGGGCGTGGCCAATCCAATACGGCAGATAGTTTATCTGGGTCCATTGTAGTCCCTGGCCAGAGACTAAGTATCCTAGGAAAGGAAAAGACTGACATTCAAAGAGACATTTTTCCATTTTGGCATATAATTGATTGTCCCGAAGTCTCTGAAGAACCATGCGGACATGCTGGCGGTGTTCTTCTAGGTTAGCAGATGAGATTATAAGCACCTCTTAAGTCCAGCTTGGTAAAGATGTGGGCGTCTCGTAGGCAGTCAAAGAGTTCCGAGATAAGAGGTAGGGGGTAGCGTTTTTTTACAGTGATTTTATTAAGTCCGCGGTAATCAATGCAAGGGCGTAGGGAGCCGTCTTTTTTGGAAACAAAAAAAAATCCAGCTCCGGCAGGGGAGGAGGACTTGCGGATAAACCCCTTTTTTAAGTTCTCTTGGATGTACTCCGACATGGCTTGAGTTTCCGGAGCAGACAGAGGATAGATTCTGCCCCGGGGTGGAGTAGTACCCGGGAGGAGGTCAATAGGACAGTCATAAGGCCTGTGAGGAGGCAAAGTCTCTGCTTGTTTTTTGCAAAAAAACCCAGTTTTTGATTTCCCCTGTGGTTCAATCAAGGGTTGGGGAATGGCGTTGAAGCCACGGTAATCCAAGAAGAATTTCTGAAGTGCAGTTAGAGAGGACCAAAAATTCAATTTTTCCGTGATGGGGTCCGATGCACATTAAGAGAGGTTCCGTGCGGTAACGCACGGTACAGTCCAATCTTTCATTATTAACAGAGTTGATGTAGAGGGGTCTGGCGAGACTGGTCACCGGGATGTTGAACCTGTTGATGAGAGAGGCCAAAATAAAATTTCCTGCAGATCCGGAATCCAAGAAGGCCATAGCTGAGAAGGAGAAGGTAGAAGAGGAAATTCGCACAGGCACAGTAAGACGTGGAGAAGCAGAGTTCACATCAAGAGCTGTCTCACCTTTGTGCGGAGTCAGCGTGCGTCTTTCCTGGCGAGGAGGACGGATAGAACAATCCTTCAAGAAATGTTCGGTAACGGCACAGTACAGGCAAAGGTTCTCCATGCGGCGTCGTGTCCTCTCTTGAGGTGTCAAGCGAGACCGGTCAACTTGCATAGCCTCCACGGCGGAAGGCATAGGAACGGATTGCAGAGGACCAGAGGAGAGAGGAGCCGGGGAGAGAAACCGCCTCGTGCGAACAAAGTCCATATCCTGACGGAGCTCCTGACGCCTTTCGGAAAAACGCATGTCAATGCGGGTGGCAAGATGAATAAGTTCATGCAGGTTAGCAGGAATTTCTCGTGCGGCCAGCACATCTTTAATGTTACTGGATAGGCCTTTTTTAAAGGTCGCGCAGAGGGCCTCGTTATTCCAGGATAATTCGGAGGCAAGAGTACGGAATTGGATGGCGTACTCGCCAACAGAAGAATTACCCTGGACCAGGTTCAGCAGGGCAGTCTCGGCAGAAGAGGCTCGGGCAGGTTCCTCAAAGACACTTTGAATCTCCGTGAAGAAGGAGTGTACAGAGGCATTGCGGTCCCAGAGCGGTGTGGCCCATGACAGGGCTTTCCCAGACAGAAGGCTGACTACGAAAGCCACCTTTGACCTTTCAGTTGGAAACTGGTCCGACATCATCTCCAAATGCAGGGAACATTGCGAAAGAAAACCACGGCAAAACTTAGAGTCCCCATCAAATTTATCCGGCAAAGATAATCGGAGGCTGGATGCGGCCACTCGCTGCGGAGGAGGTGCAGGAGCTGGCGGAGGAGATGATTGCTGAAGCTGTGGTAGTAGCTGCTGTAGCATCACGGTCAGTTGAGACAGCTGGTGGCCTTGTTGCGCCATCTGTTGCGACTGCTGGGCGACCACCGTGGTGAGGTCGGCGACAACTGGCAGCGGGACCTCAGCGGGATCCATGGCCGGATCTACTGTCACGATTCGGCTGGCTGGAGGTGGATCCTCTGTGCCAGAGAGGGATTGGCGTGGACCATGTCGGTGGACCGGTTCTAAGTTGCTACTGGTATTCACCAGAGCCCGCCGCAAAGTGGGATGGTCTTGCAGCTGCGGTAACAACCAGGTCGTATCCACCGGCAACGGCTCAACCTCTCTGACTGCTGAGATAAGTGCGGTACAAGGGAGTAGATAAGAGCAAGGTCGGACGTAGCAGAAGGTCAGGGCAGGCAGCAAGGATCGTAGTCAGGGGGAACGGCAGGAGGTCTGGAGCACAGGCTAGGAACACACTAGGAAACGCTTTCACTGGCACAATGGCAACAAGATCCGGCGAGGGAGTGCAGGGGAAGTGAGGTATAAGTAGGGAGTGCACAGGTGAGGATACTGATTAGGCCTGCTGCGCCAATCAGTGGCGCAGTGGCCCTTTAAATCGCAGAGACCGGGCGCGCGCGCACCCTAAGGAGCGGGGCCGCGCGCGCCGGGACAACACAGACGCGGAACGGGTCAGGTACGGGAGCCGAGATGCGCATCACGAGCGGGCGCGTCCCGCATCGCGAACCGCATCCCGGCTGGGAGCAATATCGCAGCGCACCCGGTCAGCAGGTCTGACCGGGGCGCTGTGAATAAGAGAACGCTGCGAGCGCTCCGGGGAGGAGCGGGGACCCGGAGCGCTCGGCGTAACAAAGACTCTTAAAGAAGAACTTACAGATCTGTGAGAGCCAGAAATCTTGTTTGTTTGTAGGTGACCACATACTTATTTTACCGGGGAATTTACCAATTAATTCATTAGAAATCCTACAATGTGATTTCCTGTATTCTTTCCCCCCATTTTGTCTCTCATAGTTGAGATATAACTATGATGAAAATTACAGGCCTCTCTCATCTTTTAAAGTGGGAGAACTTGCACAAATGGTGGCTGACTAAATATTTTTTTGCCTCATTGTATAGGCCATTCTGTCCCTAAGACAAATATCATGTATATTTCCAATAAGGAAGACTCCACTTTTTAGACTGATGCACAAAGTATTGAGCAGAGATGCCCTTTATAATGCCGAAACATTAGCACTTAAGCTATATATAGAAACAATTATGGGCAACTACTTGTTGGTTTCCTTATCACTCATAGTCTTAGTGAAGACTGTGCATATTTGTCTGCCATCAATGGATGTACAGAGTGATCAGAGAAGCACCATTAGGATTAGATTAGGAGAAACACTATTAAATTGGTGTTTATTCTACATCATACAAACATTTTTGGAGACTTTTATAGAATGAAAAAAAAACTCACCTCTGAGTACTTTAAGTACAGTGACATCCTCCTTAAAAGTCAAAGTTCCATCATTTTTCTTCCAGGTGACCTTGCACTTGATGTTACCTCTGTCACTCATACTCAATTTCATGATAGTCAGGGACACATCCCCTGGAGAATTGGAGATTTTCACTCTTTCTCTGAAGTTAACAAGCGGGATGTGGTCTTGTGACTCCATGCGATGAATGATCACTTGAGATGGCAACGACCACTCAACCTTAACCTCCTCATAACCCTTGAAGGGATTGTAAGTGCAGGGAATTTTTACAAAGAAACCACGTACTCCTATCACACTGTCTTCCATATTTAGGGAAATTTCACAAAAAGCTGTTTGGGAAGAAAGTATACATTTGGTTTACAATTTAAAAAAAAACTCATGGATACAACACAAAGAAAAATATTTATTTACTATCATCTGTAGCATACAACATTGATGTATTCTACTGCATAGAGAACTTTTACATTTACCTTAGCCCAAGTATTCCCACATACATTCTAATTCCTCTGTAGTAAACATACACACAATTATGACAGTGCTCGAAGATGTCGCTGGTCTCTGCCAAGATTCAAAACTTAGGGCCTTATCTGGGGGAGGCAGGAACACTAAAGGTATTATTCAGGGGTGGACTGACACCTCATGGGGCCCCTAGGCAATACAATATCATGGGGCCCCTGTGTGCTCACCCTTTATAGACACCCACATACAATAAAATTTGTTTTTCCCCCTGCACAGTCTAAGAGGGTAAGAGTACTGTGGTTGCGTCCATCAATCTTCTGTCCCTCTTAGGCAGGCAGCCTGTACACACTGAGATCCCACATTGACAGAAATGTGGCCATCACGTTCCAATTGGGATAGAAGCATCGCTCTGATATTCGATGTCCAGAAGGGAGTCGCAATGCCGCCACTGCCTCACTGACATACACTAACAGGGGAGCGCAGCCAGGCTTCAGGCACTAGAAAGGAAGGCTTCCTCCAATACCTGAAGTTTGGCTGTGCTGACTCCTTAACCCCCCGGTAAGTGTAGACAACACAGCAGTAAGTACAAGCTGTAAGTGTAGGCAGCACAACCGTGAGTACCGATTGTAAGTGTAGGCAGCACAACAGTGAGTAATGGGCTGTACGTGTATGTTAGTGTGGACAGAACAACCCCCCCCCCCCCCCCCCCCTCGCCTGAGAGTGATAGGAGTGTGATTGCTGTAATCACATTCCTATCACCCCCAGACAGCTGATGCAGCTCTGGAGGTGACTGCAGTATAAGGCAGCAGAATAGTAAGTCCAGCTCTGGAGGTTATAAGATATGATGCAAAATCTGAATAAAGAGTGCCGCTCTAGAGGTGACTGGAGGATAAGACATGATGTAAAAGCAGAACTGAAATAGTGAGTGCAGGTCTTAAGGTGACTGGAGGATAAGGCATGCTGTAACAACAGATTAGGAATAGTGAGTGCAGGTTTGAAGATGACTGGAGGATACTGGAGGATACATGATGTACCTGCAGAATACTGGCTGCTGCTCTGGAGGTAAGGCATGGTGTAAGAGCAGAATAGTGGCTGCAACTCTGAAGGTGACAGGAGGATCAGGCATGCTGTAACAGCAGAACTGAAATAGTGAGTGCAGGTCTTAAGGTGACTGGAGGATAAGGCATGCTGTAACAACAGATTAGGAATAGTGAGTGCAGGTTTGAAGATGACTGGAGGATACTGGAGGATACATGATGTACCTGCAGAATACTGGCTGCTGCTCTGGAGGTAAGGCATGGTGTAAGAGCAGAATAGTGGCTGCAACTCTGAAGGTGACAGAAGGATACAGCATGATGTAACAGCAAATTAGTGGCTGAAGCTCTGGAGGTGACTAGAAGATAATTAGTGATGTAACAGCAGAATAGTAAGTGACCTGCAGGACAAGTGACTCAGGCCCATAAGCACTCTTCTACATATGAAAAAGAGGGCAAAAAAGTGGGGGCCTCCAGCTGCTCGTAACCGACGCGTTACGAGCTGAATCTGGCTCTTAGTCATGCCACGACTAAGAGTCAGATTCGGCTCGTAACGCGTCGGTTACCTGCATATCATCATTTTATTCAACATGGATATCCTTGGTTTTTAAAGAATGGATTAAAAGTTAAGTTGTATTCCCTTTTCTACTAATCTGACTTTTGGAGCAGCTGGAGGCCCCTGCTTTTTTGCCCTCTTTTTCATTTGTTTTCCGGGACACGGCCTGCTGTTTGCCTGCCTTGCTCTCCTACCTTCACTGGATCTTCAGTCATTGGACTCCATAGTGGTGAGCTGAATATTATATATATATTTTTACTCTTCTACATAGATTGTATAAGGGAGAAGTTCCTGCACCTAAGTAAGATAATCAGGCCTGTCGCAAAAGGACAGGCAAACCAAGCAATTGCTTGGGGCCCCGAGCTGGCCCGGGGCCCCCGAGCAGAGACGGTGTTTGCCTGTCCTCTTGCGCTATCCCGGTTCAGCAGGCAGCTCGCCCTGTTGGCCTGCCGGGCCAGCAGTGCGAGAGCCTGCCTGGAGCGCGAGGCAGAGACTGAAGCCATTGCCTTTGGCTCCTTTTTGTGCCCCACTCCGTCTCACCACCAGTGGGCCCGCGCGGCTCACCATGTCACGTGACGTCACACTGAGTCCCAGAATTCAAGGGTCGGCGTCCTGACGCTGGCCCTAGAGTGTGACGTGACGGCGCGTGGTGCGCGAACTGACAACATTACCGTGCGAGGCGTTGGTTGTGCCACCTCTCTGACTCTGATACTGAGTGAATGTGATTGCAAGGTTCTGCACTCAATTCCTAGGGGTACTAGTACTGCTATCTACCTGCCTACTGGGTCTGGGGGGAGAGGAGGGGGTTAATCTGGGGGTCTACCTTCCTACTGGGGGGGGTTAATCTGGGGGTAGTACCTGCCTACTGGGGGGAGGGGGTTAATCTGGGGACCCCCCAGTAGGCAGGTAGTACCCCCAGATTAACAGCAGAGCCGGTGTTTGCTACCTGCCTACTGGGGGCAGGGGGTTAATCTGGGGGTACTACCTGCCTACTGATGGGGAAGGGGGTAGTCTGGGGGTACTACCTGCCTACTGGGAGTTAATCTATGTCCATAATCGCAATCGCACAGTTTCTCCATACCGTGCAGCCCTACTAGCTATGTACCTGGCTACCTAACTACCTACAACAGTGTTTCCCAACCAGGGTGAGAAACTATGACTCCCAGCATGCCTGGAAATCCAGAGGTCGTCTGGGCGCTGTAGTTTTGCAACAGCTGGAGGCACCATGGTTGGGAAATGGTGACCTGCCTAAATATCTGGCAACCTGCTCTGTTACTGAGTGGGACACCAAGGGGGGCATTATTACAGTCCTATAGATGAGGAGATTGTGTAGTGTTAAGAAGAGCGCTGGAAAAATGCAGAGTCTAAGATGTTTGTTCTGCAGATAAAGAGAGATGACGTTTTGGCTGGAAGAAGACATTATGGCGGTCTGAGTGGGACGGGAAAGAAAAGGAAAGAGGACGCTGATCAGAAAAGACGTGACTTGTGATTTCCTTCATGTAGTGGTAATCACTTATATGGGGTATATATCCTGTGTACAGCTGGTATATACCTCTATATGGTCCTGTATATAATCACTTATATGGTATATATCCTGTGTACAGGCTTTGCGTGTGTAAGGTGTGGAGGGGGGGCCTCCATTTCTATTTTGCTTGGGGCCCCCAAATTCTTTCAAACGGCCTTGAAGATAATGCTTCATCCTATCTGCACCCCCTGGCCATGTCAATCCTTGCTAGTCCTGCATTAGCTGCTAGAAGATCAGGAAGCATGCATGCTGGAGATCTGTATATATCCAGCTTGTATACTCCCTGATCTTATGAAGCAGCAAGTCCTGTAGTAGGCAGGCTTCCCTTAGACCCGGGTCCTTGGGCAGTTCCCGATTGCCCGACCTGTCAGTCTGCCCCTGGTCCAAATTACATGAGCCAATTATTGGCTAAATGTGTATCATATTATGGCTTGTTTCAGGTATTTGGCAGGTGTAAATGGACAGTCAATCAGCCAATACACTGTAATTGTAGTTTTTGCAAATTGCATAGATCGGATGGGTACTTTGTTTATGTAATTCAAGGAGTTACATAAACAGTATATCATGTGCAGCTACTTAATTTGCGTAACTCCCATTAAAGCTAATGTAAGTTACATTAATTGCATAACTTCCCCTCTTTGGCTGCTTTCGGCTTTTCTGACCACCACCGACTGCCGCAGACAGGCTGGAGGTGGCTGGAAAAAGCCAAATAACGAGATGGGACAACCCCTTTTGTTATAGAAACAACAATTAACCCCTAGGGGTTACTAATACCCTTGAATTCCTCTATGCCAAAAAAAAAGGGAGATTCCTCTACATCTACCAGAAGAGGAAAGAAACTTGTTCTTATAATGTAGTTTGCAATATAATAATAGATGTTTTATCAAAGAGGTTTCCTGGTGAAAGTTTTATATGAATGCTTTTAACCCCTTCAGGACCAAGCCCATTTTGGCCTTAAGGACCGGAGCGTTTTTTGCACATCTGACCACTGTCACTTTAAACATTAATAACTCTGGGATGCTTTTAGTTATCATTCTGATTCCGAGATTGTTTTTTAGTGACATATTCTACTTTAACATAGTGGTAAATTTTTGTCGATACTTGCATCCTTTCTTGGTGAAAAATCCATAAATTTGATGAAAAATTTCAAAATTTTGCATTTTTCTAACTTTGAAGCTTTCTGCTTGTAAGGAAAATGGATATTACGAATACATTTTTTTTGTTCACATATACAATATGTCTACTTTATGTTTGCATAATAAAATTGATGAGTTTTTACTTTTGGAAGACACCAGAGGGCTTCAAAGTTCAGCAGCAATTTTCCGATTTTTCACAAAATTTTCAAACTCGATATTTATCAGGGACCAGTTCAGGTTTAAAGTGGATTTGAAGGGTCTTCATATTAGAAATACCCCATAAATGACCCCACTATAAAAACTACACCCCCCAAAGTATTCAAAATGACATTCAGTCAGCGTTTTAACCCTTTAGGTGTTTCACACGAATAGCAGCAAAGTGAAGGAGAAAATTCACAATCTTCATTTTTTACACTCACATGTTCTTGTAGACCCAATTTTTGAATTTTTACAAGGGGTAAGAGGAGAAAATTTTTACTTGTTTTTGTAGCCCAATTTCTCTCGAGTAAGCACATACCTCATGTAAATTATTCGGCGGGCGCAGTAGAGGGCTCAGAATGAAAGGAGCGAAAAGGGGATTTTGGAGAGTACGTTTTTCTGAAATGGTTTTTGGGGGGCATGTTGCACTTAGGAAGCCCTTATGGTGCCAGAACAGCTAAAACCCCCCACATGGCATACCATTTTGGAAACTATACCCCTCGGGGAATGTAACATGGGATAAAGTGAGCCTTTATACCCCACAGGTGTTTCACGACTTTTGCAAATGTAAAAAAATAATAATAATTTTACCTAAAATGCTTGTTTTCCCAAAAATTTTACATTTTTAAAAAGGGTAATAGCAGAAAATACCCCTAAAAATTTGAAGCCCAATTTCTCTCGATTCAGAAAACACCCCATATGGAGGTGAAAAGGGCTCTGCTGGCGCACTACAGGTCTCAGAAGAGGAGTAGTCACATTTGGCTTTTTGAAAGCAAATTTTGCTCTGGGGGCATGCCGCATTTAGGAAGCCCCTATGGTGCCAGGACAGCAAAAAAAAAACCACATGGCATACCATTTTGGAAACTAGACCCCTTGCGGAATGTAACAAGGGGTTAAGTGAACCTTTATACCCCACAGGTGTTTCACGACTTTTGCATATGTAAAAAAAAAAATATATTTTTTACCTAAAATGCTTGTTTTCCCAAAAATTTTAAATTTTTAAAAAGGGTAAAAGCAGAAAATACCCCCCAAAATTTGTAACACAATTTCTCCCGAGTACGGCGATACCCCATATGTGACCCTTAACTGTTGCCTTGAAATACGACAGGGCTCCAAAGTGAGAGCGCCATGCGCATTTGAGGCCTAAATTAGGAATTGCATAGGGGTGGACATAGGGGTATTCTACGCCAGTGATTCCCAAACAGGGTGCCTCCAGCTGTTGCAAAACTCCCAGCATGCCTGGACAGTCAACGGCTGTCCGACAATACTGGGAGTTGTTTTGCAACAGCTGGAGGCTCCGTTTTGGAAACAGTGGCGTACCAGACGCTTTCATTTTTATTGGGGAGGGGAGGGGGGCTGTGTAGGGGTATGTGTATATGTAGTGTTTTTTACTTTTTATTTTATTTTTTGGTAGTGTAGTGTAGTGTTTTTAGGGTACAGTCGCACGGACGGGGGTTCACAGTAGTTTCTCGCTGGCAGTTTGAGTTGCGGCAGAAAATTTGCCACAGCTCAAACTTGCAGCCAGATACTTGCTGTAAACCTCCGCCCATGTGAGTGTACCCTATACATTCACATGGGGGGGGGGAACATCCAGCTGTTGCAAAACTACAACTCCCAGCATGCGCTGACAGACTGTACATGCTGAGAGTTTTAGTTTTGCAACAGCTGTAGGCCAACTGGTTATGTATCACTGAGTTTGTGACCTTACTCAGTGTTTCAAAACCAGTGTGCCTCCAGCTGTGGCAAAACTACAACTCTATATAGCCAAAAACAAAGAGACCCACAATACTAATATTATTTCAAAAAGTATGACAATCTTTATTAGACAATATAAAACAAACAATTAAAAATAATTAAAAGGCAGAGGATGACCTTAGGCAGGAGACAACAAGTGCCAGTGAATCTGGTATGGGTAATGTAGGTATTCAGTCGAGAGCATATACAATATAAAACTGGCACGGCTGCAAACTCATAATATAGTACAATATAGATATAACATCTAACATACATCAGAATAACATAGGGAGCAGCAATGCAGTATAACAGACATGAATAGGGACCCAAGATAAGTAATACCTAAAGAGACTACCTGTCATATACCCACAAGCCAGGAACACCAAGCACCAACACCCCAACGCACATTTCGCATATGGGCTTCGTCAGGGGGCGTGAAAACTACAACTCCCAGCATGTACGGTGCATGGTGTAAGGTGACTGCTGGGAGTTGGAGTTTGCAACAGCTGGAGGCACACCGGTCGTGAAACACTGAGTTAGGTAAAAAAAAAAAACTCTGAGTTTCACAACCAGTATGCCTTCAGCTGTTGCAAAACTACAACTCTCAGCAGTCCCCGACAGCCACTACACCTGCACCACTACAACTCCCAGCATGCACTTTAGCTGTTTGTGCAAGCTGGGAGTTGTAGTTATGCAACAGCTGAAGGTACACTTTTCCATAGAAAAAATGTGCCTCCAGCTGTTGCAAAACCATAAGTCCCAGCATGCCCATAAGGGAATGCTGGGAGTTGTGGTGGTCTGCCTCCTGCTGTTGCATAACTACAGCTCCCAGCATGCCCTTTTTGCATGCTGGGAGCTGTTGCTAAGCAACAGCAGGAGGCTGTCACTCACCTCCAACGATCCTCGCCGCGCAGGTAAGTCCCTCGTCGTCGCCGCCGCCGCTGCTCCTGGGGCCCCGATCCCAACATTAACGCCGGGGATCGGGGTCCCCAGCACCCGGGGTGCACGTCCCGCACCCGCTCACGTCCTCCGGAAGAGGGGCGGAGCAGGTTGCCGGAGTGACACCCGCAGTAGGCGCCCTGATTGGTCGGCCGGTAATCCGGCCGACGAATCAGGGCGATCGTGAGGTGGCACCAGTGCCAGAGACGGCCCCGAACAGCCAGTAATTCCGGGTCACCGGGTCACTGGAGACCCGATTGACCCGGAATCGCCGCAGATCGCTGGACTAAATTGTCCAGCGATCTGCGGCCATCGCCGACATGGGGGGGCATAATGACCCCCCTGGACAATATGCCGGGATGCCTGCTGAACGATTTCAGCAGGCATCCGGCTCCGGTCCCCAACCGGCTAGCGGTGGGGACCGGAATTCCCACGGGCGTATGGATACGCCCTCGGTCCTTAAGGACTCGGAATGCAGGGCGTATCCATACGCCCTATGTCCTGAAGAGGTTAAGAGAGTGCTGAAAAAAAAGTGACATACTTTGAAACCTTTGGATTACTATGGAAAAATGTGCAACACAGCACCCCCACTCAAGCATGAGGTGACATAAGGCCCCCATACATTTTAGTCTACAGTTCTCCAAACTGACTTCAGGGAATGTGCATGTTGGATTTCAACCAATCAACCAACCCTTTTGTCCCCAAAGAGAGAGAAGCCGCTGCGAGAGGAGTCTGGAAGCAGCTTACGCCTCCTCTCTTCATTAAAAACATATAAACACTATGCCAAACCAAACATTTATCTAGTGTTGCTCGCGAATATTCACGGAAACAGCACTTTATATTCACAATTTTTTTTTTCACAGTACACATCACAGTGATCATCCCTCTCTGCTTCCAGCTTGTGTGGTGTAAAGAAGACTCTAATACTACTGTGTGAGACTGGCGTGCTAATTTTTGCATATGCTAATTTTCGTATACACAAATTTTTTCGTATGCGAAAATAAAATGCGAATATTACGAATATGTGAATTTTGCGAATATATGACGAATATTCGTCCATATATTCGCGAAATATCGCAAATTCGAATATGGCCTATGCCGCTCAACACTACATTTATCAATATGTAGGGAAAGGGAGAGAACAAACATTCTACTGGAAGCTATTAAAGGTGTATGATCACCTATATACAACTGCCAACTCCAAACACCCAGTTGTTACATTCTTGGAGAAGGGTCCAAGCATAGCCATAACAGCCGATAGGGCATTCCAGCCATAGCACTCCTTGTTATCAGCTTTCATGCTTCCCTCTAAACAGACCCCAATGATGTAAGCACTGAGTATACTACTATTCTTACTACTACTAATTATTTCTAATGCAGTCCTCAAAAGAAAAAAATATTATCTATAAAAAAAATTTTTTTAAAAATTCCAGCTCATAGAAAAATTTTCCATGCAACCTGACCAGCTCACCTGCACCGCTCGGGATACTCAAGCAGCCAATAAGCCAGATTAGCAGCTGTACAATCCATTCCAGGCTGCAATCTTTATTTTCAATTATTTAAAAGCATTTTCGCTGCTGACTAATGGTCAGACTGTTATTTATAATAGGAAACAACAAACCACAGTGTACTACAATACTGTTGTATGGTGGGGGGGATCAACGTCCACATATACCCCTCAGTGAAAGAGTAATGGACAAATATAGCCAGCTGCAGTCAGTTCATTTGTAGGTTTACATATGCTGTTAGAGGACTAGTGATGAGCGGCAGGGGCCATATTCGGATTTGCGATATTTTGCGAATATTCTTTCTATGTTTGCAAAATTCACATATTCACTATGTTAGTTTATTGTTTTTTTTACCATGTGAAAGTTTGCATGAAATTCACGCGCGACTATATCTTTCATCTAAAAGAAGGGAGGGATCAGTGTCCTTTTACTGAAAGTGCCAATATTCCCAAATATTTGTATATTCACTTGCATTTGTATAAATTTGCAAAAAAATAAATAAAACAATATTCGTCATTACGAATATATCTCACTATATTGTAAATATTTGCGAAATCGCGAAATGCCGATATTCGCGGTTAAAATTCGCATTTCGAATATTCACACTCAACACTATATGTGACATGCTTTAAAATAATTGAAAATAAAGATTGCAAATTCGCAATCCTGCTGGATGTACTTTCCCAATAAAGTCCTAACTGGTTTGCCAGCAAAAGCGTAATAAAAGATTTTCTACTCACCATTTTTCCCTGAAAAACAAATGGTTAACGCAAAGAGCCACTTGATATGCCCCATGATCCATTTATCAGCCATTCTTCTTCCAGACAAATGCCAGCTGACAGTGACAAGGAGAAAAAGAAGATTTCCTTTACTTCTTTCTATACATTCCATTTAAAGTTCTAATAATACAACTTCCTTCCCTTTTTCTCGTTCCTTTTTAGTCATACAGGCATTTAACATCGATTTCAAAATACGAGGTGCTCATGATGACTGCAGCACTTTGTTGCACATTTGGTGACCTTTTCAACCATTTTGTTTTATTGCTACAATGCATCTAAAATGAACAAAAAGTCAAGCAGCTTCGCAAATAGTCTTGGTCAAAGTTATTTTAACATATTTGGTATGCAGCCCCTATTCAGATTTATTTGTCTTCATGGTTAGGGCTTATTCACATGGACAATTTTCCCCCGGTAAATGGTCCTTCCCGTTAGAAGGACAGGAATTGAGCAGAGAGAAAAATAGAGCATGTCCTATTTTTTTCTTTGCTCAACTTCTGTAAAATACCAGACACACAAGTCAATGGAGTCCACTGAAACATGACAATGCCAGTTGTGCTCTAACCAGTTCAGGGTCTGTTCAGTAAATACATTTTTTTTTTTTTTTTTTTTTTAAAGAGCCGGACAAACCCAGAACGGTTTGGAGCACAACGGCCTTACAGTCTACACACAGGCTCTTTTGTGGTGACTAACTGGGTGGCACGTTGTAGTGTATTAGACAGGGTGGTGAAACTAAATCAGAGTTTGTGACGCCAGGGTAGTGTTAACCTCCACACTCTTTAGCAGCTTTCTGGGCCAAGCACTGTGGCAAAAAAGACCACAGATGCCAGGTTACGGAAACTACTTTTCTCGGGAACTTGCAGAGTAAACAGAAGCAGTACAATATTTAAGGCAATGTTGGTTTTTGTTGCTTTAGGAATCACAGTTACTTCTAGTCACTATGGGACTTGTAGTTCTTGCTGACTTGCTTCGTGATTGGCTGAAATATACTTTAGACTGTGCATTATAGCTTGAATAATACTGAGTAACTTGTATAAAACTTTGGAGCCAACAAACACTCACTTTGCTCTTCACTTAGGAATCCTGTTAGGGCTTACCGTCAGACTGGACCTAATGGAACCTTAGTTGCCTGAGGCTTTTTCTCTCACATTATCCTTTCTGAACTTGACTTGCCTTCGCTTGACTTGCAAGGTCTGGTCAGCGGGATCCTCTGAATGTTGTTGTCACTCAGGAACAGATTGATGCAGCAACTAGATTTCCTAGACCTGTCTTCATGTGGAGAGGTACAGGTCCACAACAGAGGTATGATGGTGACTTCAACTCACTCTCCTCTACATAACTAACTAGCTTCTCCCTGCCAGACTTAGCAGAAGCCCTGATTGGCTGAAGAAGTCGTATGCTCCCCTAAGCATCCTACTGAACATACAAGTTAACTATTAAATACACAAAGAACATAAAAGTGCATAAGACAATACGTATCACAGTACATTACATAACACAAAATAACATTAATGCTTATGAAGAAATATAAAATCCCATCCCTTCCCCAATATTGCGCCACATCCCTACCCTTCAATTCCCTGGTTGAACTTGATGGACATATGTCTTTTTTCGACCGTACTAACTATGTAACTGTGTAACACACATAAACCTGAGTAGTGGGCCCGGAGTAGACACGCTAGGTGACATCCCCCTAACAGGTCAGGAATACAGGTGTGTTCCGCAACAGGACCCCCCACTTTGCATTGTCCACAGAATATCGATAAATCATGTGTGGTTTTCTATATAAAGTTGCAAATAGGGAAAGCTGTTAATCATTGAATGAGTGTGTGAATTACCAAAATGCATACTGTACGTAGAAATCATAGAATACCTGTACTGTTTTCTATCATGATTGCATGGACAGCACTCAAAAAAATAAAAAATTAAATAAAAAGGCCCATTGATGAAACATACAAAAAAATGAATTTGCGATCTTTAACACCTTAAGTACACAAACCATTTTGGTCTGGAGGGTGCAGCCAATTTTCGTTTTTGAGTTTCCACTTTTTTTTCCTTGCCTACTAAGAGCAATATTTTTCCAATATCCAATATTCCAATATTTCCAAAGACCCATATGAAGGCTTGTTTTTTGTGTGACCAATTGTACATGGCAATTACATCTTTCATTTTAACATAAAATGTATTGCGCAAACAAAACAATATAATTTGGTGGCCGGAAACTGAAAAGGTTTCATTTTAATACGATACCCATATTTGCAGGCTTTTCTTTTCTTGCTTTGCTTTTAAAAAAAAAAAAAAAAAAAAACATTTTCAATTAAAAATAATTTTTTTAAACAAAATAATCATGTTTAAAATTATCTTATTCTGACCCACTATAACTTTCTTATTTTTCTGTATTTGTGACTATATAAGGGCTCAGTCTTTTGCTTCGTGATCTGTAGTGTTTATCAGCACCACTTTTGTGTAAATGTGACTTTTTGATAACATTTCCTTCCATTTTTTTTTCTGGGATAAGATCATCAATTTAGTTTTTTTGGTATTTTTTAGGCCATTCACTGTAAAGGATCCTATTTCTATAGTTTGGAGATTTCCACATGCGGCGATACCAAATATGTTGATTTATTTATTTATTTTTACATTGTTTTATTTTTACAAAGGGAAAGGGGGGGGGGTAATTTTTTTTATTGGTTGGGAATCACTGAGGTAGGTAGTTTGGTAGCCAAGTAGTTTGGCAGCCAGTAATGTAGTTAGCCAAGTATGTAGGTAGCCAGTTATGTATGTAGCCAGTTAAGTAGTTAGCCAGGCGTGTAGGTAGCCAGTTAGGTAGTTAGCCAAGTATGTAGGTAGCCAGTAATTGAGTTAGACAGGTATATAGGTAGCCAGCAATTGAGTTAGCCAGGTATGTAGGTAGCCAGTTAGGTAGTTAGCCAGGTATGCAGGTAAGTAATATAGTTCGCAAGGTAATTTGCCAGCCAGGTAATTTGCCAGCCAGGTAGTTTGCCAGCCAGGTAGTCCCTCCTCCCTCTTGTTCAGGGTAAAAAAAAAGCATAAAGAAAAAAAAACAAACGCAGATACTCATCTCAAGTTCAACTTAGCAATCAGGTGTGCACAGCCCGGCCACGTCCTTCTTCCTCCACAGTGTAGTTAGGCGCCGATGAGTGATATCATCCCGCTTGCACTTCATGAGGGCAGAGTTAACGCTCTCCAGTCAGCGTAAGCTGCAGGCCTTCGGCAGGTAAGTGCTAAAGTCACCTTATGGCGGATAACCCCTTTAATATTCTGCAACATTAATGCAAGGCAGTATATCTGAAAGTTAGGGAGTCCCAACCATCCCTATCCTCCGATAAGGTCAGATGTTACAATTTTATCCCCCCCCCAAAAAAAAAAAATTTATTATTTTATTACTAAATAATGCTATGATATTGCATAACATTACTCAGTGTAATCGACGATAAACTAATGGAGTCTGCCTAGGCTAACTTTATCAGCAGATCGCCCTCGGACCCACATATATAGGTGAGAAGGACTCCGGCACATATATGTTGTAAAGGTGTCGATCGAGTAGCAGAGCTTTCTTTCAGGCTCTTGAGTGCCATGATTGCAATTGATTAACACACTTAAGGGGATAATGGCAGACATTGAAGGGACCGACAATGTCCGTAATTGTCTGAGAGTGCACGGCTGCTAATAGCCCAATGGCACCATCTGTGTTTCAAACATTTAATCAATCAACTATAAGGCTAAGTTTCCACTTGTTTTTTTTCTGGCAGTTTTTGGAAGACTGCCACTGCAGTTTTTGAGCCAAAGCCAGAAGTGGATTCAAAATGAATAGGACTTATACTTCTCCTCCCTTATGGATCCACTTCTGCCTTTGGCTCAAAAACTGCAGTGGCAGTTTTCCAAAAACTGCCAGAAAAAAAACCAAGTGGAAACTTAGCCTCACACCGGAGGAAGGGGCATGCCTCTCAAATATCTCATGAACATGAAACTCATAAGGGTAATCAGCTTGTATTATGCTATTCAATTTTTTTTTACAGAATAAAGATTATATATTAAAGATAAATGGTTCTAACAGTGGCAGATTTCACATAGATCGAGCGTATGCAGTTGCTATGGAGCCCAGCGAACAGGGGCCCTGGTCAGTGACCAAATGACCCTACCCCAGATCCTCCCAGAAGATCGCAATGTGGGTGGTTTGGGTGGCCTCCTGGGGCCCAAGGCTCCCTGGGCACCCATGGCCGTCCAAACTGCCCACGTCATAACACACTTTGGTGCTCATTAATCCAGGAATTCAGGACACTTACTTTGGATCCCCAGACAAGCGTGATTGCTTTCAACTGTATGCACACACAGTTGAATGCTGTCACTGCCCTCTTTGGCAAGTATCACAGCTTGTAAACGCTTTTTGTAGACAGCCAAGAATCTTTCAATTCTTGTTTGAGGTATCTTTGCCCATTCTTCCTTACAAAAGTCTTCCAGTTCTTCGAGATTTCTGGGCTGTCTGTCACGCACTGCTCTTTTAAGGTCTATCCATAGATTTTCAATTATGTTGAGGTCAGGAGATTGTGAAGGCCATGGCAAAACCTTCAGTTTACGCCTCTTGATGTAATCACCCGTGGATTTCGAGGTGTGTTTAGGATCATTATCCATTTGTAGAAGCCATCCTTTCTTTAACTTCAGCTTTTTCACAGATGGCATCAAGTTAGCATCCAAAATTTGCTGGAATTTTATTGAATCCATTTTCCCTTCTACTCGTGAGATGTTCCCTGTGCCACTGGCTGCAATACAACCCCAAAGCATGATTGATCCACCCCCATGCTTAACAGTTGGACAGAGGTTCTTTTCATTAAATTCTGTTCCCCTTCTTCTCCAAACGTACCTTTGCTCATTCCGGCCAAAAAGTTCAATTTTAACCTCACCGATCCACAGAACTTGTTTCCAAAATGCATCAGGCTTGTCTATATGTTCATTTCAGTTCAAACGCTGATTTTTGTGGTGAGGATGTAGAAGAGGTTTTCTTCTGATGACTCTTCCATGAAGACCATATTTGTACAAGTATCTCTTTATAGTGGAATAGTTTACCACAACTCCAGTGTCTTCCAGATCTTTCTGGAGGGATTGTGCAGTCAAACATGGGTTTTGAATTGTTTTTCTCACAATCCTGCGAGCTGTTCTGTCTGATATTTTTCTTGGTCTTCCAGATCTTGCTTTAACTTCCACTGCTCCTGATGACTGCCATTTCTTAATTACATTCTGAACAGAGGATATTGACATCTGAAAATGTTTTGCTATCTTCTTATAGCCTTCTCCAACTTTGTGAGCGTCAACTATTTTCAACTGATTTCTAGACAACTGCTTAGAAGAACCCATGGTGCTGATTGTTGGGGCAAGGTCAAATGAGTCTGGGCATTTAAAACCTTTGAGATTGACATCACCTGGTCTTCCCAGATGATGATTGAGAACAATCCATGACACTGGCAGGTCTCAGCTTTGCAAAGGGGGCAGTGCGTGCTATAAATTCTGCAGGATGCCCAAACTTTTGCAGATGCCATTTTTTTCCTGTTATTTTGAAAGTGTAAATGATGGAAATAAAATCTAACTTTTGTTAACATATTATAAGAATGTCTAATCTGTAATTTGATGCCTTTTGGAGATTTTTCCATCTTTCCTTGGCTTCTTTATGCACATTAATACAAATTTTTGGTGTGCCCAAACTTTTGATCCCCACTGTAAGAGCAGACCATGACCTCAGCCCTGATGCAGTTCAGGTGCCAATGACATCACTTATTAGCACCTGCCCTGTGGAGGAGATGGCGGCCTGGTTTCTCTGTGTGGGAGATAGCTGTGTAAGAATGGAGGTAAATTTGTTAATTGTTCTTATTAATCTGGCAAAAAAGGAGGAATTATCTACCTACCGGGAAAACTATTTGGTTAATGAGGGAACTGCCTGCCTACTGAGGGCTAACGGGGGGGAGGGGGGGGGACATACATGCTTCCGGGGGGGGGGGGGGGGGGGCACACCTGGATATTGGGGGAAGCTATCTGGGTAATGGGGAGGCTACCTGCCTACTGGGAGGACCACCTGCCTAATGGGGGGGGGCATACTTGCCTACTGAAGGGGGAAACACCGTTGCTATTGGGGGACTACCTGCCTACTGGGCAAACAGGGAGACACAACTGGGGGGAACTTCCTGGCTAATGGGGGGACATACCTGACTAATGGTGGAACTACCGGGTTAATGAGGGGCTTGTTTGCCTACTGCGAGGACTACCTATCCTCTCAGGAGACATACTGTTCCTGCTTAATGGAAGGACCAACCTTCCTAAGGGAGTGCTACCTGCCTACTGGGTGGGCATGCATCCAGACCTAAACCCTATTAAGCATCTGTTGGACATCCTCAAACTGAAGATGGGGGAGCGCAAGGTCTCTAAGATCCACCAACTCTGTGATGTTGTCATGGAGGAGAGGAAAGGACTCCAGTGGCAACCTGTGGCAATAGGAATAAATCCCAGAATCAACATTCCTTCTCCAGAATCTAATAATTATAACCTGTAATGTTATTACTCTCCAGAAATGTATCCAGGCCCCTTTTGAACTTTCTTTTATTGAGTTCACCATGACCACTTTGGTAAAGAACCCTCATCTGTGCTGGTGTAGAAACCTTCTTTGCTCTAGACGTAGAGGATTCCCCCTTGTTATATAGATGAAGTCCTGGTTATTAATAGAGAGATCTCTGTATTGACCACTGACTTATTTTTACATAGCTATTAGCTCGCCCCTCAGATGTCTTTTTTTTCTAAACTAAATAACCTAATTCTGATAATCTTTCTGGGAACTGTAGTTATCTCATCCCATTCCATCAATAGTGCTCAGATTCATCAATCTCAACTTACTGAAGTAAAAAAAAATCTGGACTGATAGGTTGCTATGGGAAAATCAGACACATTTTGTTCGCCTAGGGCAGTGATGGCGAACCTATGGCACGCGTGCCACAGGTGGCACGCCGACCCCCCACAGGCCCCCGTCACATTCCGGACATCCCTGTGTCCCAAAAGGTCATTTCAGGACACAAGGATGTCTCGGTTACCTCTCTGCGGTCCCGCGTTAGCTTTAAAAACGCAGGGACCGCCGGGAGGTTGAGCACGCAGGGACGTCACGTCACTGACGTCCCATGCGTGCGCCCGTAAAGCAGAGCAGAGCATCGGGGAGGACCGAGGAAGACGAGCGCATGGTAAGTGACCAGCGGGACGTCATCTTCGGTGTTCCGACACAGACATACAGCCTCCAGTCATACACTGTATATGGCTGGAGGCTGTATGTCTGTGGGGGGGGGGACACTGCCTGTCTAATGTGGGGGAACTCTGTCTGCCTAATGTGGGGTAACACTGCCTAATGTGGGGGAACTCTGACTGCCTAATGTGGGGGAACACTGCCTAATGTGAGGGAACTCTGACTGCCTCATGTGGGGGAACACTGCCTAATGTGGGGGAACTCTGACTGCCTAATGTGGGGGAACACTGACTGCCTAATGTGGGGGAACACTGCCTGCCTAATGTGGGGGAACTCTGTCTGCCTAATGTGGGGGAACACCGCCTGCCTAATGTGGGGGGACCTTTACTGCCAACCTTGTGAGGGGAATTATACTGCAAACCTTGTGGGGGGAATTATACTGCCAACCTTGTGGGGGGGAATTATACTGCCAACCTTGTGGGGGGGAATTATACTGCCAACCTTGTGGGGGGGGGGGTATACTGTCAACCTTGTGGGAGGAAGTATACTGCCAACCTTGTGGGGGGAACTATACTGCCAACCCTAATGTGGGGGAACTATACTGCCAACCCTAATGTGGGGGAACTATACTGCCAACCTAATGTGAGGGAACTATACTGCACCCAATGGGTGGGAACTATACTGCCAACCCTAATGTGCGGGGAACTATACTTCACCTAATGTGGAGAACTATACTGCACCCAATGTGGGGGAACTATACTGCCAACCATAATGTGGATAACTATACTGCCAACATAATGTGGGGGAACTATACTGCCAACCCTAATGTGGAGAACTATACTGCACCTAATTTGGGGGAACTATACTGCCAACCGTAATGTGGAGAACTATACTGCCAACCTAATGTGGGGGAACTATACTGCACGTAATGTGGGGGAACTATACTGCACCTAAAGTGGGGGAACTAGACTGCACATAATGTGGGGAAACTATACTGCACCTAATGTGGGGGAACTATACTGCACCTAATGTGTAGAACTATACTGCACCTAATGTGGGGAACTATACTGCACCTAATGTGGGGAACTATACTGCACCTAATGTGGGGAACTATACTGCACCTAATGTGGGGGAACTATACTGCACCTAATGTGGGGAACTATACTGCACCTAATGTGGGGAACTATACTGCACCTAATGTGGGGAACTATACTGCATCTAATGTGGGGAACTATACTGCACCTAATGTGGGGGACTATACTGCACCTAATGTGGGGAACTATACTGCACCTAATGTGGGGGAACTATACTGCACCTAATGTGGGGGAACTATACTACAAACAAAAAGTTCTTTCAGCTCACCTCCTCCACGGTTTGCGCTGACTTCAAGCCTGGCCTGGCTTCATACGTGTCAGCAATTGAAGAAAGAAGTGGTCCAGCAGTGCCTTTAAAATGTTGAATTTCATTATTTTCTTTAAAACGAAGAGCACACTCCACACACCATCACCATGCCGGCAGGCAACTCACATGGACGCGTTTTGAACGCATGCGCGTTCTTGATCACCATGTGAGTTGCCTGCCGGCATGGTGATGGTGTTTAGAGTGTGCTCTTCGTTTTAAAGAAAATAATAAAATTCAACATTATAAAGGCACTGCTGGACTACTTCTTTCTTCAATTGCGGGAACTATACTGCACCTAATGTGGGGGAACTATACTGCACCCAATGTGGAGAACTATACTGCACCTAATGTGGGGGAAGTATACTGCACCTAATGTGGGGAACTACACTGCACCTAATGTGGGGAACTATACTGCACCTAATGTGGGGAACTGTACTGCACCTAATGTGGGGAACTATACTGCATCTAATGTGGAGAACTATACTGCACCTAATGTGGGGGAACTATACTGCACCTAATGTGGGGAACTATACTGCACCTAATGTGGGGGAACTATACTGCACCTAATGTGGGGGAACTATACTGCACCTAATGTGTAGGAACTATACTGCACCTAATGTGGGGGACTATACTGCACCTAATGTGGGGAACTATACTGCACCTAATGTGGGGGAACTATACTGCACCTAATGTGGGGGAACTATACTGCCAAGCTAATGTGTATTCTGATTTAATTGCTGTGCTGGCACTTTGAGGGGAAAAAAGTTGGTGTGCATTATGGTTCGGGCACTCGGGCTCAAAAAGGTTCACCATCACTGGCCTAGGGCAATGTATTCAGTTGATGACTGGTGTCAGATAACCAGCTTTTCACAACAACATAATTTGATGACATCCTGTCATTTTATTTCTACTATAGAGGAGGTTTATCAAGCCTATTGTAAGATTCTATTTGTTGCCCTCGGAAATCTCTAGTAGCATGTTAAGACAATGGGGGGGGGGGGGAGTAAATAAATAAATAAAGTGTTAAATGTGTATTGTGTAAACTTAATTACTTAATATTTTCACAATTTACTGATAATAAAAACTCTGATTGGCCTAATTAAAAATGAGGAATCTGCTTTTCTGAAACTGATTTATTCACTGTAGTAAATTTTTACACAAACTGTGTGCCAAAATCTGCACTACAAAGACTGAACTGTGCAGCAGAAAATGTAAGGTGTAAATGATAGTTTGCATGAAACGTGCCAGAATTTGAGTTAAAAAAAAGAGTGAACTGTGTTAGTTGACCCACATAAGGTTTTCATGCACAAAGCTATGACCCTTTTTGTGAATTAGGTCGGGTTTGTTGTGAGTAGGATGTGTCACTGGTCTTCATTTATATTCAGGAAATGCAACTGTAAATTTTTCATGATTTGTTTAATACAAGAGTAAAGGTAAAGGTGGACATTTCTGTATAGCTACGGGATGTTTACAGGCAGTTGTTAGCAGCTAAACTCTTACAATTGAATGAATGCTGGTTCCTTTATCACACAGACAAGTCTTTGTATTATTTTTAAGTTACAATTTGTATAAACTGTTTATTTCTGTAAGAAAGGAATAGGTAAAATATCCCCCAAAACTCCGTACTTTTGATTTTATGAAAGGACATTTCATATCATTACAGTTTTTTTTACATTTACACATACAACAATAATAACAGTGTTATCTATATATATAAAACTCAACGTGTGTGTGTGTATGTATGTATATATGTATGTGTGTATATATGTATGTGTGTGTGTGTGTGTGTGTGTGTGTGTGTGTGTTCCACAAAAACTTCCAAACGGCTAAAGATATTAACATGAAACTTGGCACACATGTTACTTATATGTCAACAACAAACATAGGATAGGTGATTTAACCCTTACTCACCCCCATTTGCCAGAGGCGGGTTTTTTGTTTAAAGTCCTATACAAGTCAATGGGAAATATATGTTACTGCATAACTTCCAAACGGCTGGATATATTTCGATAATACTTGGTCACATGTTACTTATATGTCAGCTTAAAATTTAGGATAGTTAATTTAACCCATAACTACCCCCATTTGTGAAGGCCGGGGTTTTTGTTTAAAGTCCCCTGCAAATCAATGGGAAATGTATGTTCCCACATAACTTCCGTACGGCTGGAGATATTTCAATACCTGGTATTGGAGATTGGGGTAGGAGGACGGGATAGGAGGTCGAGATAGGAGGATGGGATAGAAGGATGGGATAGGAGGTCCAGATAGGAGGTCGAGATAGGAGGTCAAGATAGGAGGACGGGATAGGAGGATGGGATAGGAGGTCGGGATAGGAGGACGGGATAGGAGGACGGGATAGGAGGACGGGATAGGAGGACGGGATAGGAGGGACGGGATAGGAGGGACGGGATAGGAGGGACGGGATAGGAGGGACGGGATAGGAGGACTGGATAGGAGGTCGGGATAGGAGGTCGGGATAGGAGGTCGGGATAGGAGGACGGGATATGAGGTTGGGATATGACAACAATATATGGGGATGGGATTTGAAATCAAAAGCTTCCTCCTTTGTTGATTTTCCTCCCCAACAAGGATGAGGAAGGAAAAAACGGGCAACGCCGGGTATTCAGCTAGTGTTATATAAAGAAAGTCCAGAAGTGTATTGTAGATCTGTAGTCTTAAAGTGTCCTTGGCATTATAGAAAACTTTTTACATGTAAGAGGGACATGTTAAAAAATCTGATTGGTCGGCCCCAGCTGGCCACCATCTTTGTCCAGTTGCTGGAGTAAGCCCCATACTCTTATAATGGGGGCAACTCCTGCAACTAGACAGAGGTGGCAGCTAGCTGGGGAGTGGCTATATCTAATAAAGGCAAAAGTGTCTCAGTTGTCACCAGTGAACTATGAACAATATTAGATTCATTGAACATATAAATTTTTTTTTTTTTGCTACAGCAATTATATTTCCCAGTCAATGGGAGCATTATACTATTGATTGCAAATATGGAGCGACTTAAAGGGGTACACCGGTGAAAACCTTTTTTCTTTTAAATCAACTGGTGGCAGAAAGTTAAACATATTTGTAAACTACTTCTATTAAAAAAAATCTTAATCCTTCCTGTACTTATTAGCTGCTGAATAATAAAGAGGAAATTATTTTCTTTTTGGAATGCTCTCTGATGACATCACGAGGACAGTTCTCTCTGCTGACGTTATTATAATAATAATACTGCTTTATTTATTGTTGTCCTTAGTGGGATTTGAACCCAAGTCCCCAGCACTACAAGGCAGCAGTGCTAACCACTGAGCCACCATGCTGCCCTTAGCATACATCTGCTATGCATGGTTGCCAAAATGGACAGAGATGTCAGCAGAGAGCACTGTGCTCGTGATGTCATCAGTGTTCCAAAAAGAAAAGAATCTCCTCTGTAGCATTCAGCAGCTAATAAGTACTGGATAAGTACTGGAAGGATTAAGATATTTTAATAGAAGTAATTTACAAATATGTTTAACTTTCTGCCACCAGTTGATTTAAAAGAAAAAAGGTTTTCACCGGTGTACCCCTTTAAGTGCAATCTTCTAGTGCAAACTGAGCCAACTAATAGACAGTAAAATGTTGGCAAAAGTGTTTAAAGGTGCACCAAAATGATTTGAACTGCATAAACCTGGAAAATTTGTACATTCTACAAAATTATTATTATTTATTATTATTAAGATACTGTTTTCTTTACCTTTTAAGTACAATAGACGTAAATGTACAACCTGGTGCCCTGGTACTTAACACATCAGGACGTGCAATTACATGCTGTGCATGAAGCGAGCAAAGTAGCTGAACTTGCTTCATGCACGGTAGCCCCTGCTGATGCCCGCCATTAACCGTCCATTTGTAGAATTTATCAGGGCTCGGGGGAACTCATTGGACCACACGCATCATAATTGCTGCCAAAGGTCCCCTTATCTGCCTCCGGGCGGCCTGATCTCCTCCTCCGGTCTGCCATGTAGCAGACCAGAGAAGTAGATCACCAATATAACTGATCAGTGCGATGCATATGATTATTTCCTCTTAGTGTGAGGCACATCAGGTTACAATTAATAACTCAATATGCCTCACATATTAGGAAGCAACACAATTTACCTTATATTTACAATAGTTACTACACATGATAATGTGAGGCATGTGAGGATTATGTAAAATTAAATAACATTCAATGAGACACAAAGAGTTAGGCACAATGGGGTACAAAAATTATTACCCGCATGTGTCCTCATTTATAGTAAGTACAGCAACCACATGTACCACACAATAGTGCTACTAATGGGAAACACACAGGATTGCTACTATGAGATACAAGAAGGTACTTATACTATACACCCTTAGTTGAAACCAAGGGATTAAAACCTGGAGTTCAGCCTAACAAATTAGGCATTGGAATTCTGCAGCAGCAGCATTGATTTCAATGGGATTCCACTGTGCTGTTCACATAGCAGAATTGCAGCGCCGGAAACATCTGGTGCAGAAATTGAAATTCCAGTGTCCGCAATAAGAATAGACATGTCTGATCCCAGTGCTCTCTGCTGACACCTCTGTCCATGTCAGGAATTGTCCAAAGCAGGAGAGGTTTGCTATGGGGATTTGCTCCTGCTCTGGACAGTTCCTGGCATGGACAGAGGTGTCAGCAGGGAGCACTGTTGTCACACAGAAAGGAAATTCAAAAAGAAAAGAACGTCCTCTGGAGCATACAGCAGCTAAGTACTGGAAGGATTAATATTTTAAATAGAAGTAAGTTACAAATCTGTATAACTTTCTGGCTCCAGTTGATTGAAAAAAATATTGTTTTCCACTGGAGTACCCCTTTAATAATACCCACAAAAACTCAGAGAAAGCAAATTGACATACAATTAAAACATTTAAAAAGAAAGGAATCGGCAGAGAAGGGTGGCAAAACCTGGACAAAATTTTAAAGTAAATTGGATAATTATGTAAATGATGTAAAAAGAAAGAAGACCGGGGCACTCACCAGGACTTACGGTTCACTTTATTCACATCGGTGCTGTCATGACCGGGATGGTGGGCAGGGAGAGTGAGCCCTAAGCTGTCTCTAGAAACACTCTTCCAGCCTACTTGCCCATGCGCCCTAAATGGCTGATCGACAACCACGGTGCTGATCCCTTACTGCGCTAAAGTGCATTGGGCGTAAAGGTACAAAAATAATACTGAACATAGTCGGGGACAGGTCATAAACGAAACGGGAAAACAACCAAACAAGTACAGAGAAGTACAGGGTGGGCTATTTATATGGATACACCTTAATAAAATGGGAATGGTTGGTGATATTAACTTCCTGTTTGTGGCACATTAGTATATGTGAGGGGGGAAACTTTTCAAGATGGGTGGTGACCATGGCGGCCATTTTGAAGTCGGCCATTTTGTTTTCAATAGGAAGAGGGTCATGTGACACATTAAACTTATTGGGAATTTCACAAGAAAAACGATGGTGTGCTTGGTTTTAACGTAACTTTATTCTTTCATGAGTTATTTACAAGTTTCTGACCACTTATAAAATATGCTCAATGTGCTGCCCATTGTGTTGGATTGTCAATGCAACCCTCTTCTCCCCACTTCACACACTGAATAGCAACACCGCAGAAGAAATGCTAGCACAGGCTTCCAGTATCCGTAGTTTCAGGTGCTGCAGAATGGGCAAAACAAAAATTGGAACAGGACCCTGAGATTTTGCTCAGTGATGAGGAAACTTTTATGTGAATGGTGAAGTTAACAAACAAAACCACCGCTATTGGTCTGACACTAACCCACATTGGATAGATCCCTCCAAGACTGTTGGAACACGAAAATTGATGGTATGGTGTGGTATATGGGGTACAAAGATATTGGGCCATTCTTCATCAATGGAAACCTCAGGGTCACTGGATATGCGAAATTGCTACATGATGATGTGTTTCCCTCTTTATGCACTGAAGCTGGCATGTTCCCTGAGTTTTTCCTTTGTAACGGTGAGTGACAGCTGACATGGACCAATCCAAAACGGCCCTGCCCATATAAGGGAGCGGCGGCCATTAATCTTGCTTTTCCTCGTGGGTTGCTGATGAGGACGGATCTGCGCAGCTGTCATCAGCAACCACTAGGCCAAAGCCTTGCGGCATCAGCCATCATTCCAAAACTGTGAGCTACTTCAATTCCCTATTACTCCGCAAGATCACTGGACCTAAACAGACCCCTAAATCCAGCGGACCTCTGCAAAACCTAATTCTGCTAATCTCAGGATAACCTATCGGTCCTAAGCAACTGTCGTGCTGATAATAGACTCTGTTACTAAGACTGTTACCGTTACTGAATATACCGCAATTCATCAGTAAAGTTCCTGCAAGTTCAAGTTCAGCACTGCCGTGGACAATCGTTTATTTCTGCACGCACCTATCGTTTCTGGGAAGGGTGGCGATAGGCCTAGCAACTACCTCAGCGTATTAACCCTCACCCTGGTGTCACGAGTGACAAGGGTTAAATTAACCCCTCATATTCCAACACAGCAACACCCCAACTACACTATACCTCCCAAGGGCTACCACATTCCCAAAATTGGTAATCCTGAAAAGACATAAATTCAGGTAAACAAGTTCTATAGACTTCAATGGGTAGCATATAGAAGTCTAAAGGACTAGGTTTCTTTGCCCATGCAGCAAATTATACAGAACAACCGTAAAACAGCAGTAAGCAAGACTGAAAAGGCAAGTAGGCAAGTAGTGAGCATGACATTTCCTCAATGACCTGATCAGAACAGGGGGAAGGGGGAGGAGAAGAAGTGGTTCATAAGTGGAGAAGGAGGCATTTTTCTCTAATAAGATATTAGCTTGTACTCTTTATTTATGCAAAATTGTTATAATGGCCATATAGGATATTTATATAAAATAAAAAACACTGTTATTTTGTTGTTTGTGTTTTAGGCTAAAAGGAGAAGAATAGATTTGGTTGATGACGCATGACCTGTGGTCTCTGTTTCTAAGGAAATGGATGGGTGTGAATTCACTGTTGCCTGAAGTAAATATTGCTGAATAGTTAAAATTGCTTTGGGATGTGAGGTGACCTTTATGAGGGATATTTAACTATTTATGGAAAATTTGCAGCCATTTTAAATATGTGGCATGGCAAAGTACTTTTTGTCTGTATAAGATATCTCCAAGTATGCAAAATCATGCAATTACTGGAAAAATTGGTGCAAATTATAAGAACCTGTTACAAATTTAATAACAAATGGTGGATAAATAAAATTTTAATTTAATTGCTGGCATTTATCATTGTAGTGTAAGTGAAGCATTTTTCTAAACCTTTTTTTTGTGTGCTGGTAATGTGTTGGAGCACCAAATTTATTAAAAGGTTGCAGAGCATTTGATAAATTTTGTGCAGGTCACATTTTATGAAATTTCTCTCTTCACATAAACCATAAAGCTAAGCTAAGTCTGGGCTGGTGTAGTTTTAGAGACTTTTCAGTGCCTTTGCACGTTTTTTGCGCCTTTTCACAAAAAGTGAACTATGGTCAGGGTGAATGTGGTTCCTGCACAGCCACAACACCAACTTCGACAGATCACGCCACTTCCTCCTCCATGCTCTCAGGCCGTTGGTCCTGTGACAGTGTGAGACTCCGCCTCCTCATCCTCCCCTGTGTCCTCAGCCTCCACTGCCCAGACATTTCTCTGTGGCCCTTCAGCATAACATGTATGCAGGGCACGGCGGTGTCACGCTGTTCTTCACATGGTTTATCTTGGCGAAAAGAGTCACACAGGGGAGGAACTGCTAAAAGTCCTTCGTAAAAAAAATCGGAGCATGGATTACTCCACGAAAACTGGGGAACCATGGTGAATGACAATGGGAAGAACATCTTGCGCTGCGACTGGAAAGGCTGAACCATGCGCCCTGCATGGCACATGTGTTCAATCTGGTTGTGAAGCAGTTCCTGAAGTGTTCCCCCCATTCGCAAGACATCCTAACAATGGGAAGGAAACTTTTCATGCACTTCAGACACTCATACACCGCAAAGCACACCCTCCTTGAGCTGCAGCATCAGAACAGTATCCCCCAACATAGTCTAGTTTGTGACGTTGCCACACGTTAGAATTCCACCCTCCATATGTTGGACCAACTGTATGAACTGAGAAAAGCCATCATTGATTTCTTGATGATTCAAGTGGATAGGGGTACTCCCCTTTGTAACTTCAATGTGAAGCAGTGGCAGCTCATATATGACACCTGGCGTTTGCTCAGGCCCTTTGAGGAAGCCGCATTATTAGTAAGATGCCAGGATTACGGGATAAACTACGTCATTCCACTGCTTCATTTCTTACAACACGTTTTGGAAACGATAGCTGGTCAAAGCACTGGAGATGTGGCACCTACATCTCACGGCCACACGAGCCCTGTGAGGGATAAACTCAAGGAGGATGGGGAGGGTCACAGTGGAGCACAGTTTAGGTTTTGCCAAATGGGCGGTGTTTCTAGTCACCTGACAGGAGAGGAGGAGCATGATGAACTAGAGGAGCTAGAGGGTTATGAGGAAGGCGAGACAGAGGACCCAGACACCCCGTGGCAGTATGCAGTGGAGATGGAGGCAGGGAGTCCCTCCGAGTAACTTGCACAAATGGCACAATGCATGCTCACTTGCTTGTGTAGTGACAGCCAAATTGTCACCATTCGGCAGTGGGATGACTTTTCGATCTCCCCCTTATTGGACCCTTGCTACTGCCACAAAATAGGGGACTTTTTTTACACCCACTGAGAGGGAGGACAAAGTGACCTACTACAGAGACATCCTAGAGTATGTAGTCAGTTGGCTGACGCCATTGTCCATCCTCTTACAGGTCTCAATCGGGGGGCCTCCCGTACTCATGGCTGCTGGGGAGGGGTGGGTTGGCAGGAGCAGAACCAGCTTAATCAGAAGCAGCCTGAGTCTATAGTGCTGATGAGTACCTTTCTTCACCCACATAGTGAAGCAACTCATCAGCAGCAGGTAGACATGGAGCAGGACCTGAACCAGCAGGTGGGGGCATACCTTGACATGCCCAAGCCAACATACCTTGAAGATCTGCTGGACTTCTGGGCAGCCAAGCTTGATATGTGGCAGCAACTAGCAGAGTTTGCCCTGGAAAAGCTGTCCTGCCCTGCCAGTAGTGTGCAATCAGAGCAGGTGTTTAGTGCGGCGGGGGCAATAGACACCCAAAGGAAAACTCGTCTGTCCACAAAAAATGTGGAGAGACTGACCTTTGTGAAGATGAATTGGGCATGGATCAGCGAGGATTTCCACCCACCAATGCCTGATGCATCAGAGTAGATTGAAACACCAACACTTCACAAATATGTATAGTTCCAAACAGATTTAAGGCACTGCTCCCCAGTTACAAACATTCCTCCATCAGACCTTTTTTCACCCACCTTCATCACCGGGTACTGGTATTGCCACCAACCGCACCCCTCTGTCACCGATAGTGATGAGCGGCATAGGCCATATTCGAATTTGCGATATTTTGCGAATATATGGACGAATATTCGTCATATATTCGCGAAATTCGCATATTCGTTATATTCGCCATTTTTTTGCACATATGCGAAAATGTATGCGCATATTTGTGAATATTGAGCCCTCCCTTGTTTAATGGTATAGGGAACTGTGACTAGTGCATTAACTGTGAGTTTTTGCCCATTGAAGCCAATAGGCCCATTGTGGTCTGTGGGGATCTCACGGCATATAAAACAGTAAGATAAGCAGAACTGTCTTGGCAGCACAGTGGAATGGGAGACCTCAACTGGTTCAAGCCCCGGGGTGGGACAGAGTGTTATAGTGCTGTTGTGGTTAAACTTTACTTTCCTGGAAAAACTGCTGAGTTGCCCATAGCAACCAATCAGATTGCTTCTTTCATTTTTCACAAGGCCTCTGCAAAATGAAAGAAGCGATCTGATTGGTTGCTATGGGCAACTCAGAAACTTTTCCTCTGGACAGGTTTTGATAAATCTCCCTCTATGGGGGAGCTTAATCAAAACCAGTGTAGAGGAAGCGTTGTGCAGTTGCCCATAGCAACCAATCAGATTGGTTCTTTCATTTTTGAAAAGGCCTCTGAAAAATTAAGGAAGCAATCTGGTTGCTATGGGCAACTCAGAAACTTTTCCAGGAAAAGCTGCTGAGTTGCCCATAGCATATGCGCATATGCATTATGCGCATACATTTTCGCATATGCACAAAAAAAATGAATATTCGTAATTACGAATATATAGTGCTATATTTGCAAAATATCACGAATTTGCAAATATGTGAATATTCGCAATTCGAATTTTTATTGCGAATATCGCATATTCCCGATAAAAATTTGAATTGCGAATATTTGCGAGCAACACTAGTCACCGGGTCACTTTCAGGACTTCTGATGCTGCTGCTGCCACCTCCAGTCTGTCTCATTCTGACACCATATGGTCTACACATGCTTCCGCCAACTCCAGGCTGTGCCATTCAGCCACCATATGTTTTACTCATGCTGCTGCCAACTCCAGGCTGTGCCATTCAGATACTATATGGTTTACTGATACTGCTGGGCCTGGGACATTACCTAAAAAATTTTTATGGTAGTACTAGCTACCATAAATCTTCAATTTAAATTTTTTAATTCATCTTTTAATCTTAAGGATTGGAACGTCATGTGTCCGCTCCCGATCTATAACGCAGGGCCACGGCGCGGACCTGTGGCTAATAGCGCGCAGCATTGATCGTGGTGCCGCGCGCTATTAACCCTTTAGACGCGGCGTTCAAAGTTGAACGCCGCGTCTAAAGTGAAAGTATGCCGGTTAGCTCAGTGGGCTGTTCAGGATAGCCGCGGCGAAATCGCGGCATCCCGAACAGCTTACAGGATAGCTGGAGGATCCCTACCTGTCTCCTCGCTGTCCAAATGCTGAATGACTGCTCAGTGCCTGAGATCCAGGCATGAGCAGTCAAGCGGCAGAATCATCGATCACTGGTTTCCTGTGAGAAACCAGTGATCATTGATAAAGATCAGTGTGTGCAGTGTTATAGCTCCCTATGGGAGCTATAACACTGCAAAAAAAAAGTGAAAAAAAAAAGTGAATAAACATCATTTAACCCCTTCCATATTAAAAGTTTGAATCACCCCCCTTTTCCCATAAAAAAAAAACACAGTGTAAATAAAAATAAAAATAAACATATATGGTATCGCTGCGTGCGGAAATGTCAGAATTATAAAAATATATCATTAATTAAACCGCATGGTCAATGGCGTACGCGCCAAAAAATTCCAAAGTCCAAAATTTATCATGAAAAAATTTATAAAAAGCGATTAATAAGTCTTATCAATGCAAAAATGGTACCGCTAAAAACTACAGATCACGGCGCAAAAAATGAGCCCTCATACCGCCCCATACGCACAAAAATAAAAAAGTTATAGGGGTCAGAAGATGACAATTTTAAACGTATAAATTTTCCTGCATGTAGTTATGATTTTTTCCAGAAGTACGACAAAATCAAACCTATATAAGTAGGGTATCATTTTAATCGTATGGACCTACAGAATAAAGATAAGGTGTCATTTTAACTGAAAAATGTACTACGTAGAAACGAAAGCCCCCAAAAGTTACAAAACAGCGGTTTGTTTTTCCATTTTGTCTCACAATGATTTTTTTTTCCATTTCTCCTTAGATTTTTGGCAAAATGACTGCCATCATTACAAAGTAGAATTGGTGGGGCAAAAAATAAGCCATCCTATGGATTTTTAGGTGCAAAATTGAAAGAGCTATGATTTTTTAAAGGCAAGGAGGAAAAAACGAAAATGCAAAAACGGAAAAACCCTCGGTCCTTAAGGGGTTAAAATGTAGATCCTTTATTGAACTTTTCCACCAGTACCATCTTTCTGCAAGAGAGTATCCAGGAAGTTAACCTGTGTTTCACCAGATCGTGTCTGTGCGGTCTCCTGTACATTGAGGAAACTTCCCAGCGTATAGGAGACCGCATAGGAGACACAAGTCTACAATTTGCTGTAATAACTTACTGTTACCGATACCTGCACATTTTAAGAACATGGGACTTAATATTGCATAGTTGCAGTTTCAAGTCATAGAAGAGGTTTTACCCCCACAGAGCAGTGGGAGCATTTAAAATCTCCTGCTGAGACAGGAAGAATATTGGATCCACAGATTGAATACACTGGAACCCTGGGGGATGAATCGCAACTATGAGTTTGGTCAGATAATGTAATTCATAGGTGTATATATTTTTAAATATTTGTGTATATGGCTTTCTATACATTGTTTGCATGCTTTATTATTTTTTTCATGTGATTTACCGTATTTTTCGTCCTATAGGACGCACCGGCGTATAAGACGCACCCAATTTTTAGGGACAAAATCTAAATAAATAAAGATTTTTAACCCAATAGTGGTCTTCAACCTGCGGACCTCCAGATGTTGCAAAACTACAACGCCCAGCATGCCCGGACAGCCGTTGGCTGTCCGGGCATGCTGGGAGTTGTAGTTTTGCAACATCTGGAGGTCCGCAGATTGAAGACCACTGCAGGAGGAGGTAATACTCACGTGTCCCCGCCGCTCCGGACCCGTCACCGCTGCCCTGGATGTCGCTCCATCGCTGTCGCCGTGTCCCCGTCGCTCCGGAACGTCTCTGCTGCTGGCCGGGTATCCTCGCTCTCCGTCGCCGCCATCACGTTGTTACGCACGCCAACGCACGTACGCGACGACGTGATGACGAGGAAGGAGAGCGCCGGCCATACAGGGGATCCCTGAACGGAGAAGACACCGAGGAGGTAGGTAAGGTCCCCCCCGGTGTTCTGGAAGCACTAACCCAGCTATTCAGTCGGGCTGTTCGGGACCGCCGCGGTGAAATCGTGGCGGTCCCGAACAGCCCGACCAAACAGCCGGGTTAGTGTCACTTTCCCTTCAGACGCGGCGGTCAGCTTTGATCGCCGCGTCTGAAGGGTTAATACAGGGCATCACCGCGATCGGTGATGTCCTGTATTAGCCGCGGGTCCCGGCCGTTGATGGCTGCAGGGACCGCCGCGATAGGGGTGTATTCGCCGTATAAGACGCACCGACTTTTTCCCCCCAGTTTTGGGGAAGAAAAAGTGCGTCTTATACGGCGAAAAATACGGTACTATGATTTCTATTACAGAGACTGACCCGAATAGATAGGAACGGCGACTTCCCATGTGTAGTCAAGCAGAATCAAGTGTGTGAATTTATGTTTATTCCTTTTTTTTGTTTATATATGGTTTCTATGATATCCTAATTAGGTGCCTCTAACATTTAAATATATCAGATGTATGTGTGTGGATAATTATGCAGTTGAGAAAGGCTATCCAGCCGAAACACATGTTGCGTTTTACTTGCTATTTGCTGTATATTATATGCCTTAATAAAATATAAAAGAAACATTATCTCTACAAGTGCCGGGATCCTTCTATTTAATTGATTATAAATCCACGAGCACCGGACCTTACAGTAGTGTAGACCAACACTCATTTTCAGGATGTGTTAAATAGCTCTGCTTCTGTCACCATCCTGACAATAGTAAATAAAAAGTGCTGTACAATATTGTGAACCAAAAAAAAAAAATCCATCTACTGCGAACCACAAAACACTCCACTCTTTCCAGGGCTGCAAATTTTAATGCATTAACGTTTCCATTATGCACATTATTTATGTGCTAAAAAAGCATTTCTCTAATTCTGTGAAAAAGAGGCCTCTTGGTTTTACCCTGGTTTAACCAAAACATTTAGCAGCTGATCGTGGGGCCAGGATCGTGGGGCCCGTTTTTAGACAGACACGGCATCATTGGATGATTTTTCAAGAATCAAGCAAATCCAGAACCCTTAGGTGTGAGTAAAGGGTCACTGATTTGGTCAGGTGGGAGGTCCCTCAAGGCGGGTACTCCCCCCTCCCCCCAAACCTCTTTTTTTCCTGTTTTTTTATTTTATTTAGAAGTATTATTTTAGGCAGTGTAAATTATTACATTTATGAACAATACCATTTATTTCCTGTTTGTTTAATCTAAATGGCTTCCTCCCCTTGGTGGAGGGGAATGGTACACTCTGTTTTCTCTCTTCTGAAATTTATTAAATAAGGAAGTTATAGTATAATAGCTAATGACAATACCTCCCCAATTCTTTAGAAAGTTTAAATCAGTATCAAATATGTATTCCTATTTTCTGTTCAAAACCAGGTGTGTTCTATGATCAGGTGTGTGTAAAAAACAAAAAAAAAAAAACAGAAGACCTTGACACATTTTACATGATCTGGCACCCATGGGTCATGTGTAAACTCTTAAAGGAGATATCCAGTGGTGACCCAGTTGTGAACAACGTATCCCCTATCCTAAGGATAGGGGATAAGTTTGAGATCGCGGGCGGTCCGACCGCTGGGGCCCCCTGCGATCTCCTGTACGGAGCCCCGACAGCCCGCGGGAAGGGGGCGTGTCGACCTCCGCACGAAGCGGCGGCCGACACGCCCCCTCAATACAACTCTATGGCAGAGCCTTCGGCAATCTCCGGCTCTGCCGTAGAGATGTATTGAGGGGGCGTGTCGGCTGCCGCTTTGTGCGGAGGTCGACACCCGCTATCTGGCCGGAGAGCCTGGCCCCCGTACAGAGAGATCGCAGGGGGCCCCAGCGGTTGGACCCCCCCGCGATCTCAAACTTATCCCCTATCCTTAGGATAGAGGATACGTTTTTCACCACTGGACTACCCCTTTAAGGGTAGGTTCACACAGGCACTAAATGCACAGTTTTGTAGACAAAATTGAGTTCCGCATCCAAAGCAGCACGGTGTCACTGCTCAAAACCTCACTTCCATTGACTTCAATGAAGTTCCTATTGCAGTCATGTATATATCAGGATTATTCACCAACATATACCTCTAATGTATGATGAATACTGCTTATTTGTGAGTTTAATGTATGCAATCAGCTCCTCAGCACCCACTGGTGGTGGCTTCAGACAGCCACATTTTTTATATTATTCAACTATACACATATATATTTGGAGTTGGGATTTGGAGTTCTTGTAGCACTCATCGTTATAAAGCTACACAGCTATATTAATAAATAAACTGACAATTTAGATAAACAATGGTGTTTAGGCTACAAATTCACTTAAAGGGGTTTAAAAAAGCTAACAAAAGTAAACAGCATAAAATAGGAAGATAAGATTCTAGTTCACAGAAGCCCTAAAGAAACCAAACAGTTTACATTGTACGTGACTGACCAATGCATAGCAGTTTTGCCTGATATTTTCCCAATGATTGTTTCTTAAGAGAACAATTTGTTTTGTCACATTTCTGGTTAAAAGATACTGAATCAGCAAACATGTCTAAGTGAGAAGTCAGCTATTACAGGCCCAGCCTTATGAAACATTTCAAAATACTGTTATGTCAGATACATCTCTTTTGTAAGGGCAAACTTGTTGATTTTACCATTTACAGCAAAGTATTAATATATGTTCTGAGTGAGTCATGAATATTAGGAAAGAGGGACTATAGCAGGCATCCCTAAATTGCATTAAAGAAGAACTATAATTTGGTATTCCTCTTTATTAACAATTCAGTGTTATTTTATAATGGTAAAATCTGAATAAAATGTCCTAGTATTGGTAACTACCCGCAAACTTTTTAGATAACTTTCAGCCCCTAAACTGCGGGATCATTATAGTTATGGTATAAGATCTGGTACTCTAAAGATAAAACGGCGCATTCTCTGCCTCTAAGTACAAGGGAGAGAATGCACTGTGGGACCTAGTGACATAGCAGCGCGGGGCCAGAACGTCCAATTAGTCTACAATTTGCAAACAATGGGGGAGATTTATCAAAGTTGTCTATGTCCCACATCAATATAGACCAAACTACAGCGTTAGGCCGGTCTATTGTGCGCCTAATTTATCAAAATTCACATGGCTCTTGATAAATTGTGCGCACAGATTTCGGGATCTATGCTTTAGTCTGTATTTAAACCTGCTCCAGCATGGTCTGACATTTCAGCGTACTTTCAGCCGATGCGACTTGTCACGGAAAAGTCGCTTTTGATAAATTCAGCACCAATACATTTTTCTGTCTAAAATAGACTAGAATGCATCACGTTCTAAAAATCCTCTATAGCAAAAGTCACGAAAAAGTCGCACATATTTAGACTGCGACTTTCTGTGCGACAAACTGCGATCTCCGTGCAGCACCCGGCATTTGTTTAGAATGCTGGGTGTGGACAGCGGGTGTCACCCCTCGTAATAGCACGACACACCCCCTCAATGCAAGTCATGTCTATGGGAGGGGGCGTGATGGCAGTCACGCCCCCTCCCATAGACATGAATGGAGGGGCGTGGCTTGACGTCACTACCCCAGTCCCAGAAACACGGAGGTTTCCGAAACTGGAGAGGCAGCCCCACATAGAATGTCTGCTGCTGCTGGGCCCCCCCCCCCCCCCGCTTTCCTTTGTATAGGGGATAAAATGTTTTTGCCCGGAATACCCCTTTAACCCAGTTAAAAGTATAGCCAGAGAAAATTCCCCAACAATTAAGAACTTTAAGGAGGAGGGGGAATTCACGAATATACAAGCTTTATGTCTTGATAAGTTTTATAATCAGATGTGGTACTAATAGATCCTAAGTTTTTTATGATTAATATTTATGTATATAAGTTATTTTTTATTTGGCATATATGTAGGTCCTATGACTCATGATGTCTCTTGCTCAGATGTTTTTATGCACTATCATCATGTATAACATCTTCAGTGTTTCCTCAGAGTATATATAGGTATCACAATTTGACATCACTGCAACACTTTACATATTCAAGTTTTCATTTTATTATTCATATACAGTATTAAAGGGGTTATCCACCATAAGGTGATTTTAGTACTTACCTGCCAGAAATTGATATTTCCTGTTGGATTTCGTTCTCTAAACTACACATCCAAAAATTCCATGCCTGAAAGTTTGAGTTAATTTTCCTTCCTCCCCCACATCAGCCACCCCACCCATTGAAACACAGTATTTTCTAACCAGGAGGCCTACGGCTGTTGCAAAATTGAAGCAGGACAGGCTCCTTCTGATCACCTGACTAGTGATGTCAAGTATCGACGCACTGCAACCTGGGAAATCCCGAGACATGGGTAATTTTTATGCTGTTAAAAATAAATATTGGGGCGATAATCACAGAATTGTGAGACCACCGTCACACACAGGTGCAGACACTATATTATGAACTACACTAACTTTACAGCCCCTATAGCATAGTCAAATTAAAAAGAAAAATCCTGGAATACCCCTTTAATCTTTTTTAGATTGAGTGTCCCAGTTTGTTTCTGGGGGGTTATCACCACTGGGTGACTTTCAGAAACACATGATCGATCAACATAGTTCTCAGCCGCACATGGTGGTTACCCCCCCCGCTGTGCTATATCCTTGCTTAACAGAGCCCGTCAGAACCTCCAATTCTTCTAATGCAAATGCTACAGCAGGTTTACTTTTTTTTTTAACTAGTGCTTCATATTCCTGGAAAGTGTAACTTACAGAAATACAGTGAGGAATTGCATTATTTGAATGGCAGCATGTGAGTAGTACACTTGCAAAATACCAACATTATGTAATTTTGTTTAAAAAGTAGAACTCCTGACAATGAATACAGGATATGAAAGTATAGGAATTAGCAATACAGGGAGACATTTAGTACAAATGTAAAAAAAAAAGATATCTGCAGCACTCAGAAAGCCTTGATTCTTATTCTCAATGATACATAAGACTTTAATCCCTTAAGGACTCAGGGTTTTTCCGTTTTTGCACTTTCGTTTTTTCCTCCTTACCTTTTAAAAATCATAACCCTTTCAATTTTCCACCTAAAAATCCATATTATGGCTTATTTTTTGCGTCGCCAATTCTACTTTGCAGTGACATTAGTAGTTTTACCCAAAAATGCACGGCGAAATGGAAAAAAAAAATCATTGTGCGACAAAATCGAAAAAAAAACGCCATTTTGTAACTTTTGGGGGCTTCCGTTTCTACACAGTGCATATTTCGGTAAAAATTACACCTTATCATTATTCTGTAGGTCCATACGGTTAAAATGATACCCTACTTATATAGGTTTGATTTTGTCGCACTTCTGGAAAAAATCATAACTACATGCAGGAAAATTTATATGTTTAAAAATGTCATCTTCTGACCCCTATAACTTTTTTATTTTTCCACGTATGGGGCGGTATGGGGGCTCATTTTTTGCGCCGTGATCTGAAGTTTTTATCGGCATGATTTTTGTTTTGATCGGACTTTTTGATCACTTTTTTTAATGGTATAAAAAGTGACCAAAATACGCTTTTTTGGACTTTGGAATTTTTTTGCGCATACGCCATTGACCGTGCGGTTTAATTAATTATATATTTTTATAGTTCGGACATTTATGCACGCGGAGATACCACATATGTTTATTTTTTTTTTTTTTTACACTGTTTTATTTTTTTTTATGGGAAAAGGGGGGTGATTCAAACTTTTATTAGGGAAGGGGTTAAATGACCTTTATTAACACTTTTTTTTAACTTTTTTTTTTGCAGTGTTATAAGTCCCATAGGGACCTATAACACTGCACACACTGATCTCCTATGCTGATCACTGGCGTGTATTAACACGCCTGTGATCAGCATTATCGGCGCTTGACTGCTCCTGCCTGGATCTCAGGCACGGAGCAGTCATTCGTCGATCGGACACCGAGGAGGCAGGTAAGGGCCCTCCCGGTGTCCGATCAGCTGTTCGGGATGCCGCGATTTCACCGCAGCGGTCCCGAACAGCCCGACTGAGCAGCCGGGTCACTTTCAGTTTCACTTTAGCAGCGGCGGTCAGCTTTGACCGCCGCTTCTAAAGGGTTAATACCGCACATCGCCGCGATCGGCGATGTGTGGTATTAGCCGCGGGTCCCGGCCGTTGATGAGCGCCGGGACCGACGCGATATGATGCAGGATCGCGGCGCGATCCCGCTTCATATCGCGGGAGCCGGCGCAGGACGTAAATATACGTCCTGTGTCGTTAAGGGGTTAAAGGGGTACTCTGGTGCTTAGACATCTTATCCCCTATCCAAAGGAATGAACTTCTCGGCTCGGCAGTTGATGACTTATCCTGCATAAATTAGTTCAGCTTTCATGTGCTCCGGTGGGCTGGAAAAGGTGGATACAGTCCTAGGAAAGAGTCTCCTAGGGCTGTATCCACCTTTTCCAGCCCACGGGAGCACCTGAAAGCTGAACTAATTTATGCAGGATAAGTCATCAACTGCCGAGCCGAGAAGTTCGTGACAAATCAAATTTACTGTAAGTTCGCTCATCTCTAGTCATGACATCAGAGAAATCCAAAAAGAAAAGCATTTTTTCTGTAGTATACAGCCCCTAAAAATTACTAAAAGGATTAAGATTTTTTAATAGAAGTAATTTACAAATCTGTTTCACTTTCTGGCACCAGTTGAAATACCTCATATGTGGATGTCAAGTGCTCTGTGTGTGCACTACAAGGCTCAGAAGGGAAGGAGCGACAATTGGATTTTGGAGTGTTTTTCTGAAATAGTTTTTGGGGGGCATGTCACATTTAGTAAGCCCCTATGGTGAAAGAACAGCAAAAAAAACAAAAAACACATGGCATTCTATTTTGTAAACTACACCCCACAAGGAACGTAACAAGGGGTACAGTGAGCCTTAACTTTTTTTTTTCTCACTAAAATGCAGTTTTCCCCCCAAATTTAACATTTTTACAGGGGGTAATAGAAGAAAATGCCCCCCAAAATTTGTAACCCTGTCTCTTTTGAGTATGGAAATACCCAAGTGTGGACATCAAGTGCACTGTGGGCACACTACAATGATCACATTTGGCTTTTGGGAAGCAAATTTTGCCAAAATGGTTTTTGGGGGGCATGTCGCAATTAGGAAGCCCCTATAGTGCCAGAACAGCAGAAAAAATAAAACACATGGCATACTATTTTGGAAACTACACCCCTCAAGGAACGTAACAAGTGGTACAGTGAGCCTTAACACCCCACAGGTGTTTGACAAATTTCCTCTAAAGTTTGACGTGAAAATTAAAAATTCGATATTTTTTCACTAAAGTGCTGGTGTTACCCCACATTTTTCATTTTCGCAAGTGGTAATAGGAAATAAAGCCTCCCAAAATTGTTAACCCCATTTCTTCCGAGTATGGAAATACCCCATATGTGGATGTAAAGTGCTCTGCGGGCGAATTACAATGCTCAGAAGAGAAGGAGCGCCATTGGGCTTTTGGGAAGAGAATTTGTTTGGAATGGAAGTGCCTTTACAAAGCTCCCATGGTGCCAGAACAGTGGACCCCCCCACATGTGACCCCATTTTGGAAACTACACCCCTCACAGAATTTAATATGGGTTGTAGTGAGGCTGTGTAGGGGTATATTTATATGTAATGTTTTACACTTTATTTTGTGTAGGTGTAGTGTAGTGTAGTGTTTTTAGGGTACACTCACATGGTTGGGGGTTTACAGCAAGTTTCCCGCTGGGAGTTTGAGCTGCAGTGGAAAATTTTCTGCATCTCAAACTTGTACATTCACATGGGGGGGGGGGGGGGGGGAACCTCCAGCTGTTGCAAGACTACAACTCTCAGCATGCCCTTTGGCTGTCCGTGCATGCTGTGGGTTGTAGTTATGCAACAGCTGGAGGCACACTGGTTGCAAAACATAGAGTTTGTTACTTGTTACTACAACTCCCAGCATGTACGGTCTATCAGTGCATGCTGGCAGTTGTAGTTATGCAACAGCTGGAGGCACACTACTGCAACTCCCAGCATGCCCTTTGGTAGTTTGTGCATGCAGGGGGTTGTAGTTATGCAATTGTCGGAAGCACACTTTTTCATAGAAAAAATGTGCCTCCAGCTGTTGCATAACTACAACCCCCAGCATGCACAAACTACCAAAGGGCATGTTGGGAATTGTAGTTGTGCCTTCTGCTGTTGCATAGCAACAACTCCCAACATGCCCTTTTGTGCATGCTGGGAGTTCTTGCTAAGCAACAGCAGGAGGCCAGCCTTACATCCTCCTGCCACCGCCGCTGCTGTCTCTGCTCCAGGGGCCCCGAACCTGCCGCCCATGCCGGTCTGGGACCCCCACTACAGGTAGACACTCCCAGCAACCACTCTCGCCCTCCGGAGTAGGGGCGGAGCAAGTGCCGTTAGGGACACCCCCACAGCAGGCGTCCTGATTTGTTGGAAGGTAACGGCTGACGAATCAGGGCGATCGTGAGGTGGCGCCAGTGCCACCTCACTCCTGCTGCTAAAGGGCGATAGGTGCCATATCGGACGGCACCTATCACCCTTTTTTCTGGGTCATCAGGGACCCGATTGACCCGGAATCGCTGCAAATCACCAATCTGAATTGATCGGCGATTTGCGGCATTCGCCGACATGGGGGGGGGGGGGTCTCAGGACGTCAAGTACCAGGACATCAGGGTGTACCTGTACATCCTGTGTCCTTAACGGGTGAAATCAATCTCTGCAGCCCACTGGTTTCTTTGTGCAGAATTTATCAACTCCTGTACATCATTTTGGTAAATTTTTAGGAACTGTGTAAAAAATACGCCAAGCAAACGGGTAAAATCTAACTCACACCAACATTGATAAATGTCCCTCTTGGAGTATATAAGGGCTCTATTTTGTGACGCAGAACACCACTGTTATCCTGTGTGTGCTAAGAGATGGATCAGCAGAAGAGATAGGAAGAAATATCTATTCATAATATAAACCAGTAGCTATGCACACGTACATGGCTATAATCTGGGCTACAACAGAATAAACACACAGTTAAAATTGGAAAAGATTTGGGATCACAACATAAAAACTAAGAACTAAAGACAATTTATAAAAACATTTAGATTATGACCGGTTATGGTGTCTACAATAAAAAAAGGATACGTTTATATTTTGAAATTTGAAGTGCTTCTGCAGTTCCTTACATTTGGCTGAGAACCAGGGTTAGCACTTTTCCTGGTGTTATATTTTATAAGCACTGTTGATAGCTCACACCCAGTTAACATCTTGGGACATTCCACAAGGCTGGAATGCAGTCCTAGTGCCCAGCATCAGACATTTACAGTCATGTGATCACGGGTGCACAGCGATTGTGGCGGTGCTACCATCCTTGGGGGAAGTTATGATTGATAGCTACTAGCCCACAGCAATGGCCAGGATTGAAGACGACTATAATGCTATTTAACCCGCGATCAGTACTGACAGCAGCATCACAAGGCAGGGAGATATGTTCTAAAGAGGATCATAATGTGGCCAAAAAAAAACAGCACTTTGCTTGGAGCAGTTCTTACATATGTATATCATGTATTTTTATACTGCTCTTTATTAGTATAATAAAATACATAATGAAGTCATAAGCATTGGAGGGTATGTAAACCCCTTATTTTGTGTCACTATGCTTTACAAAGGCCCCATAGAGGGACTAAAACATGATTAAAGTGAACCTGTCAGCTCTATTTGCTTCTTCGAGCTGCAGACACCATTGGATAACTGTTATAAACGCAAACTGTGCCTTTCCAGGAACTGATGGTGGTTGCCAAAGTTATAAAATTACAATTTTTCTAAGTCAAGTGTCAAGGAGGTCGGGACCAGCTCCTCAAGTGTTGCAGCCTGACACACCTTACTTTCCCCTCACCACCTCAAATGAATGTACACCTCCTTGACACTTGGCTAAGAAATAAAAAGGAGATTTTATGTTTGTCATCCACCATCGGCTCCAGGATAGTTACAGTTTACTTTTATAATAGAGAAAAAAAATCTCTTATTTATATCTTAGCCAAGTGTCAAGGAGTAGCTGGGCCCCACCTCCTTGACACTTTAATTAGAAAAAATTTAATTTTATAAGTTTGGTAACCAACATCAGGTACAGTTTACTTTTATAACAGAAGAAAAAAAAAAAGATTATATAGAGGATAGAGATGTTATATGTAAATAATATATATACATACACATACATACAGGTGAAACTCGAATATCGTGCAAAAGTCCATTGTATTACAGTAATGCAACTTGAAAGGAAAGGAAGCATTAAGTGCTCCAAAATCTCCTGGTAGACGGATACGTTGACCCTGGACTTAGAAGGAGAGTGGACCAACACCAGCAGATGACAAGGCTCCCCATATCATGGTAATTGGGGGGCTTTGGGGTTTTAAACTCTTAAGGACGCAGGGCATACCTGTATGCCCTGTGCCCGGTATATAATGCGGAGTCGATCCCGTCGGCTAATGACAGCCAGGTGGATGGCCGGATGAAGTGGGTTGATCCCGCAAAACTACCGGTACAGCCTCCAAGCGCTCCAAGAAGATGCCAATCCTACCCATGCCCCCGGACTCCAAGGATAGATGACCGTAGCCTAGCGAGTGTATACTACCTTTTCTCTTTGTATTGCTAATGACAGTCAGGACCCTGAGCTAATAGCGTGCCGCACGCTGTTAATACTTTGGACACGGTGTTAAAAGTTGATCGCCGCGTCTAAAATTAAAGTAAAAGCTTCCCGGCAGCTCAGTCGGGCCGATTGGGACCATCGCGGTGAAATCGCGATGTCCCAATCAGCTAGAATGCAAGCGGCGGTCCCTTACCTGCCTCCGTTGCATCCGATTGGCGATTGCTCCAAGCCTGAGATCCAGGCTTGACCAATCGACCGCCGATAACACTGATCTTTGCAATAAGTGTCAATGCACGGCAATGATCTGTGTATGAGATTGGTATGTTCAGTGTAATCGCCACTGGGGGGGACCTATAACACTGCAAACAAAAAAAAACAAAACTGTAAATGAAAACAAACATGCATGGTATCGCCGCGCGCGGAAATGTCCAAACTATAAAAATATATTGTTAATTAAACCGCACGGTCAATGGTGTACGCGCAAAAAAATTCCAAAGTCCAAAATAGCGTATTTTTGGTCACATAGGCATACTGCGCCTCCACATGCCCAATGTGCTAATACTAAAGTGCAGGTGCGTGCATAGATGGTACATTACTAAGTGCAATTGGGCTTACCCATATTGGTATTATGTCTCTGTGCCCCAACGCCGTTTTGTTGTCCCACTTTTTCAAGGGGCCGCAATCTTTTCACACCTTGTCTTGTATGTATATGATTTGTTTTAATAAAGATTGATGAATTTTTTATCAGTGGTCTGTATGAACTCTTTTGTTGTACAAGTTAGTGTTTCTTGGAGTTCCCATGATTTAACAAAGTAGGATCATATCTTGACACTATTATAAAAGTGTGATGCTGGTAGGCACAAAGTGTCAGTTGGGGGTTCTTATTCTTTGTATATACAATTATGACAAATCACGGCTTGAACTATCTTACTTTGCACATAATGAGTATCTCTCATATATTCGTTTCACCTTTTAAGTTGCATTAATGAAATAAATGAACTTTGCACAATATTCAAATTTTTCGAGTTTCACCTGTATATAATTAACTTGTCAGTAAATATGAAAAATTTAATATTTTAATGCTTTTTCATATTTTCCACACTAAACCTGTAACGTGGGTGTTAATATGGGCTAAATTCTGCATGACCAGTGGTACTTTTTACTCTTTATTTTATTGTACTAAGAAAAAAAAATTGGATAAATTGAAAAAAAAATGCAATTGCACAATTTTGCAGGGCAATCATTTTTTTTCCCCGAGTTCATCTTCTTCTACAAGTCAGTATGATTCCAACAATACCAAATGTGTATACTTTTTGTTACTTTTAAGAAAACTTCTGTATTTTAAGGAAGTGCATACAAAGTTAAAGGATTTTATTCACAATGTCCTTTACGAAAACATTAATGTGTACTGCTTAATGTAAAAAAAAAAAACTTTTTGAAATATCCTAGGGACTTCAAAAGTTTTTATGGGTTAAGGTCTAAGCGTGCAAGCCTTCTCTCTCCTCTGTGTGTGACCTGCACAGCCTCATAGACTAAAATTATGAGTCTATCCCAGTGATGTGACACAGAGCAAGGAGACAAAGTACTAAGCACGCACTTCGCCCAGCTTGTTTATAACAGAAATTTTTTCCATGACATGTATGCTATAAAGATGGAGGCTTCAATAGCTGAAGACCTGATTTTTAAAGGTGTATGAACACCTGAAAAAGGTCTCTGACAAACTAGACGTAATCATCCAGGTATAGAAAGATACTTATTTTCTCCTTCCTCTGGTACGTCACCATCTTTCTATGGTCCCATGCACTCTGCAGACATTCAGCCGGCATTATTTGACTTGCAGCAGTCAGCTCTTGATGATTAGTACGACTGAGCGGACAAAGTCGATCATAGTCTGCAAGCAACAGAAGAATCCCATTAAAAACAAAAACAATGGGACCCTGTTGCAAGCGGAATTCCACCGACCGACTGTCCACATGAGGCATAACACCTCGGCAGAAAAGGTGATCTGATATGGTAGGCACTGGAACTTGAAAAATTGTTTTATCTACCTTGGTCACATCTCAAATATATATAGAGCACATCAAGTAGATTATGGTCTTTATTGATTTAATTGTTAATACATTACAAATATTTATGGTCAGTATGTACATTTCACTTGTTTTTTGACCTAGAACAGATTTTTAATAGTGTCCATAACTGTCTTGACCTCTGGACGAATGAAAAAGCATCTTAAAACAAATTTAGAATAATATTGGGCAATATGAAATTTTTGGGCAATGCAGCTAGTTTTTAAAATCAGAAGGAACAATACATGTTACAATCTGATGATGCTTTACTCCACTTAGTACAAGTTCCTTAGAAGAGCAGCTATTGTTTGGTTAGGACGTATAGCACTGATGTTTGCCCAGGATACCGATTTAGATCACATGACAGCAAGAATTATCCACTACTGAAATGATCAGGATACAGACTTGCGTGATTAGGTGATTAGTCTTGGGCTAAAATTACTAGGAGATTTTATCCTGCCACCAGACCAACATTGGAGTTGTGCTGTAAGAATAATATTTCAGCATTTGAGTCGTTCTGGTGGCTAGATATTGGTTTCATCTTTTTTCTGAAAGGCAGACAGCTTTTCAAAAATACTGCTGCTTTTTAACTCTCTCAAATTTTATCCAGTTTGGGTCTAAAAACGCATTAGCCAGGAAGCCCAATGGAACAGTAAATTATTTGACAGGGTGACTCTAGACTAAAGCATAAACTATAGGGCACTTCAAGTAAACTGACTACTGTGAATTTGATTTTGCCGTGGCATCTGCAGATGTATGGAGTTATTTAATCTCCAAGTCTTGCCCTTCAAATGTTTTTTCTGGCACGCCTTTCCATATTAACATGGACTTAGGACCTGACATAGTTGCGGTATTGGTCTTGAAACTTAAAGAATCTTCCCTGGCCTTTTTGAAAACATTATCTACCTTTCTATGCATGCAATTGAGGCAAATATTCAAACTGAATCCTAGTACGTGACATTTCTTGCCACCTAAGTATACAGAAGAATTTTCAGCTTATCCAGTTAAAAGTTTGCGGCTCGGACCTAGAAAAGACTGGGGGGGGGGGGGGGGGGAATTGAAGAATGACAAGCGCAGATAAATGTACTTAAAATCCCAGTTTTATTTTGTAAATGTGCAAGACATCAAAAACATGTGGACACACAGTCACTTTTATGTCTACCTTCAGCATCTCCTCCAAAGGTCTAGAATCTTCTTTGCCAAAGGGTTACAGGTTTTTAAATTCTTTAGACACCATTAGTCTCCTTTTCTCATGGAGAATCTATGTGGGACAGTACATATTGCAACATGTCTGCTGCTGGATGCAGCCTGAGGGGTGCAAGAGACCGCCAGTGGAGAAGGGGAATGAACAGTGCCTGGCAGAGACTCTAGACTCAGACTACGGTAGATAATTGATTTAAAAAAACAAAACCAAACACACCTTTAAAAAAATACAGTAATAACTTGGTAAACTAAAATTCTTAAAAACTAGAGTAAATTAACATTCAGCTGCACAACTGAGCACAAAAGGTTCTTATGTCTAATACCATATTTTTGGAAAGAAGCTATTGAAATTCTCGACTCCCAGCAGATGCATTTGCCCACTAGTTTCACTGTATTTACACATTAGGCTGTGAATATGCACAGTGTACAATGAAAACTATACATACCCAAGATCAGCTCTTTGTGATCTATTAAAATGGAAACTGTACCTTTGAAGAACCTTTCTATACATGAGCATCACTATGCCCTGAATTGTAATTGCAATTCTTTTTAAATTCAATTAGCAATGTAATTCTGTAGAAGCACTTATCTTACATAATCTGTATATTGAGTAAGATAAGAGGAACTGAAAGGTGGAAGCTCACAAATAGAATGTTGCCATCTACACCTTTGCTGCTTAAAGGGTACCTTACATCAAAAAGTTGATATATTATAGATTAATGTATGCAGAATAAATTTTCAATTCAATGTTATTAAAAAAAATATGCCTCTTTCTATTTAATTGTTCACTTTGAAAAAAAAAATTACCACTAGGGGTCTCCCTACCAGTTCTGGCCGCAAGCCCTTTTTTTTTATTTTTATTTTTTATAAATTTCAGACTCATGCTGGAGTCCTAAATCTCAGGCTGCAGCCAGGACACAGACAAGCTCAGCACTGCTCCCTGCCTGTCAATCAGACAGGACAAATAGTACAGCAGGGCCTACTCCCGACTCTGCCTTACTGCATGTCCTAATTCATTTTACTATCTGAGCTCCGATCTTTCTTCTCTCTGCACATGCAGTTGTAAACAGAGAGAAGATTCAGAGCTGCCAGCTGCTGTGTTTACAGCCTCTATTCTGGGCCACGCCCCCTTCCTCCCTCACACTAGGATAGCTGAATGAGCAGCCAAGAAGACAATAAATCAGGTAGAAAGAGGGTGAAATGAAAAGAAACACAGGAATAGTGTTAGTGAGAGATGGGGGGATAAGGTAGAGTTTAGATCATGATAGGTACTCTTTAAATGGGCACTGTCAGATATAAAAACTTTTGATAAGTTGTAAAGTATGCAAAACCAATAGGTTTTGCAATTGCTTTCATTAAAAAATTCTGTATTTCATACTGAAAAAGCCAGTCAAAGAACTGCCCCCCTGCCTCCTGGGATACATACCAGTCTGGCTGTGTCCACTTGTCATCACCTACGTCATGGACCCACTTCATGATTAACAGGTCTGCAGATCTAAAGCCGCTGTGATTGGCTCCCTCACTGTCTGTGATTACTTCACAGTCTCCTGTGTGAGGAGAAGGGGGAGGGGCAGTAGCACACTGCTGCCTGTGAGCAGGTGATGAAAGAAGCTGGTGAATGAAGATGGGGACTGAATGGAGGTTTTTTTTTTTTTTTAAATTAAGTGTCCTTGCATGTATATGTTTGTGTGTGGATATATATACTCTATGTATGTATGTGTGTGTAAATCTGTGTTGTCTAGGTAATGTGCATGTGTATGAATAAATGAAGTCCGTGTGTGTGTGTGTGTATGTATGCATATCTAATACAGGGGGAGTACAATCATATGCCTCCAGCTGTTGCAAAACTCCCACCATACCTGCACAGCCAAATGATGTGTGGGCATGCAGGGAGTAGTAGTTTTGCAACAGTAGGAGGAACACAGCCTGCAGCAACACTGCTGTAAATCTGAGTTTTACCAATCATATGTGGGCATGCTGGGAGCTGTAGTTTTGCAAAAGCTGTAAGCACACAGTGTGTGTATAGCATAAAACCAGAAAGGAAAGGGTTACAGATGCTCACGCCTGAGACCAGTGGCTGAGGAGAGTGAGGGAGGGAGAGTGGTTAGCACCTGAGGGGAAGAAAGGGACCCGCCCCCCTATTTCTGGTCGACAACATTAAGGCAATTCAGAAATAAAGCTAATTCTGAGAGAAATATAGGTCATAGACACATAAAAATGCACATGATCAGGATGAGATACTGAGCAACATATAACAGTTTTTTTTTTTTGGGTGATCTGACAAGTACGCTGTAGGTGCATTGCTAAAGAGATGTTCATTAACCAAAGTACCCACAATAATTCAGGGACCACCAAATTAATTGAAAACTAATTGAATGGTTCTATCTTTTAGGTACACTTCAGTTTTACAAATTTTTCTTCTTTCAATGTGAACCATGGACTTTTGCATTATAACCTAGAACTGTGGGCAAGCTGCTCATTGTGCAGAATCATTAGCTTTGCAGTAGCACATAATAGAAGATAGGTGCTTGCATATGCGCAACAGTTCCAGATAGAGATAGACCGCGATAAAGAACTGCGCATGCCTGGCACCTATACAAAAGTTATTGTTGTGGGCAGGCAAGTGTTACATACAGCAACTGAACTAATAAAAGGAAAAACATGGACTAAAATAATACCTATGTAACAGTACAATAAGAAATCTAAATATACAGCAAATATTTTTATTATGGGATTGTGAATCACTATAGCCCTTTTTAGCTGAATGCAAAAACCCCTTTAATATTTGCACACGTGCTGATAAGTTTTTACATTTTTCTTAAAAATAAAAGGAAATAGCTATAAAAACCTGGAACATAATGTTTTACCAGTTTCCAAGGTTATAACATTGCAAACATCATAGACAACAGTAAAATTGGCTCATGTCTCCCATGGGAAAAAATTATTGCAAGAGATTGACGCGATACATATTTTGAACACTCAGTACATGACCTGACACAACAGGTTTAGTAAAAAGTCCAAGATTTTAAAGTGCTTCCGAGTCTGTGGCTTCCTCTATAAGTTTGTTGACTGGGCTAAGGACAAACATGGGTAAATGCACATTGGAGCCAACAAGATCGTCTAGCAACAGGTCCGATGCTTTGCTGGAGTTATTTGGAAGAGCTGTATTATTTTGTGCTGCTGAGCTGCAAGGATACAGGCCATCTTCTAAAGTTGTAAGTAAAGGTCCTGGATCTACAGATGCTGCTGCAGAACTGTTTGATGAAAGGTCATAAAGAAACAGCAGAGGGTTCCCCACATACTGCATCAGCTGCTTGTCTATAAGCAAAAGACAAAGAATTATCAACTAAGTATTAGACTTAAAAAACAATACATAAACTTCTGAAGACCACCCATATTAAAATGTTGCATGTATATCACTTACTAACCTGCTCGGAGGACTAAAGCATTGATGAAACTGACAAAATTCTGTTTGAGTACCGTATTTTTGGCCGTATAAGACGTACTTTGCGTCTTATACGGCAAATACACATTAAAACTGGTGGTCCCTGCGGCCATCAGCGGCCGGGACCCGTGGCTAATACAGGACACCACCGATCGTGGTGATGCCCTGTATTAACCCTTCAGACGCGGCGATCAAAGCTGACCGCCGCGTCTGAAGCGAAAGTGACACTAACCCGGCTGCTCAGTCAGGCTGTTCGGGACCGCTGCGGTGAAATCGCGGTGTCCCGAACAGCTTACAGGACACCGGCATGGACCTTACCTTCCTCCTCGGTGTCTGCTCCGTGCCGGGATCCCCAGCATGGCCGGCACTCTCCGTCGTCATCGCGCACGCTGTCCTGTCATCCAAAAGGAGCGGCGTGTGTAGCGACGTGATGGCGGCGACGGAGAGCGAGGATACCGGGCAGCAGAGACGTTCCGGAGCGACGGGGACACGGCGACAGCGATGGAGGGCGACATCCAGGGCAGCGGTGATGAGCGGTGACAGGTCCGGAGCGACAGGGACACGCGAGTACTACCTCCTATACCAGTGGTCTTCAAGCTGCGGACCTCCAGATGTTGCAAAACTACAACTCCCAGCATGCCCGGACAGCCGTTGGCTGTCCGGGCATGCTGGGAGTTGTAGTTTTGCAACATCTGAAGGTCCGCAGGTTGAAGATTACGGTCCTATACTTTACATTGTATTTGGTTCAGAATCTTTATTTTCTAGATTTTTAAGCTTTAAAATTGGGTGAGTCTTATATGCCGGAGCTTCTTATATGACGAAAAATACGGTAAGTTCTTTTTACTCAAGTTATTTATTTTTAACATATGGAAGAGGGGATAATGCTGCATTATTCTACACAGGGGGATAAACAAAAATATACCTATTGTAAGTCAAGGTGTGGGGGGAAAACATGTGTGATCCATGCATTTGTTTAAATTACCCAGGACTAATTTCTGACACGCAGGGCAGCTCTGTAGCTTATTTTCAGTTACACACTTCTCTTCCCAGCAAATAGCTGCTCTACTCCGCAATCTCAGGTCAATAACCAAATAAATGCTTGCGTCATCCCACTGCTTTAAAACAAAAGTCGGGGTGCCATTTTGGAGATCATGGAGGTGAGAGTGTCGGACGCTTCTTCTCTTACAAGTTGTCTCTTTCTTGTGATATGAAATAGCAGATGTGAGTGGGGAGAGTGAATTCAGCTGAATGACAGAAAATCAACCACGCGACACTTGGTTAAAGCTTTCTGATGCTCGCTCTGCCTGGCGCAGGCCGTGCAGGCTCGTTTTAATACATCATACATACAAGAAATGATATACGGGAATATATGATTCACCTTACATAAGTGAAAGGGTTAATACAAAAATAGAAACTTAAACTTCCAATAGGTGATGATAAAGCTTTGAGTAGGTGTGCTCAATCTTCCCCAGACTAACACCTTTCTAAAAAATAACCAGTCTGTCTTCACACCTTCTGGCTCTTATCAGTTCAGTCAGTTCAACAACAGGAAACAGATTCATATCTCCCTTTTTACCAGATACTCAATTCTTCACACCTTTGGTGAGGTTACATGACTTTTCTTACAAAAGTACAGGGTGGCCCATTTATATGGATACACCTTAATAAAATGGGAATGGTTGGTGATATTAACTTCCTGTTTGTGGCACATTAGTATATGTGAGGGGGGAAACTTTTCAAGATGGGTGGTGACCATGGCGGCCATTTTGAATCCAACTTTTGTTTTTTCAACAGGAAGAAGGTCATGTGACACATCAAACTTATTGGGAATTTCACAAGAAAAACAACGATGTGCTTGGTTTTAACAGAACTTTATTCTTTCATGAGTTATTTACAAGTTTCTGACCACTTATAAAATGTGTTCAATGTGCTGCCCATTGTGTTGGATTGTCAATGCAACCCTCTTCTCCCACTCTTCACACACTGATAGCAACACCGCAGGAGAAATGCTAGCACAGGCTTCCAGTATCTGTAGTTTCAGGTACTGCACATCTCGTATCTTCACAGCATAGACAATTGCCTTCAGATGACCCCAAAGATAAAAGTCTAAGGGGGTCAGATCGGGAGACCTTGGGGGGCCATTCAACTGGCCCACGATGACCAATCCACTTTCCAGGAAACTGTTCATCTAGGAATGCTCGGACCCGACACCCATAATGTGGTGGTCACCATCTTGCAGGAAAACTCAGGGAACGTGCCAGCTTCAGTGCATAAAGAGGGAAACACATCATCATGTAGCAATTTCACATATCCAGTGGCCTTGAGGTTTCCATTGATGAAGAATGGCCCCACTATCTTTGTACCCCATATACCACACCATACCATCAATTTTTGTGTTCCAACAGTCTTGGAGGGATCTATCCAATGTGGGTTAGTGTCAGACTAATAGCGGTGGTTTTGTTTGTTAACTTCACCATTCACATAAAAGTTTGCCTCATCACTGAACAAAATCTTCTGCGTAAACTGAGGGTCCTGTTCCAATTTTTGTTTTGACCATTCTGCAGCACCTGAAACTACGGATATTGGAAGCCTGTGCTAGCATTTCTCCTGCGGTGTTGCTATCAGTGTGTGAAGAGTGGGAGAAGAGGGTTGCATTGACAATCCAACACAATGGGCAACACATTGAACACATTTTATAAGTGGTCAGAAACTTGTAAATAACTAATGAAAGAATAAAGTTCCGTTAAAACCAAGCACATCATTGTTTTTCTTGTGAAATTCCCAATAAGTTTGATGTGTCACATGACCCTCTTCCTATTGAAAAAACTAAAGTTGGATTCAAAATGGCCGTCATGGTCACCACTCATCTTGAAAAATTCCCCCCCCCCTCACATATACTAATGTGCCACAAACAGGAAGTTAATATCACCAACCATTCCCCTTTTATTAAGGTATATGCATATAAATGGCCCACCATGTACAACTAAGGTCACATACAAGTTCAGCAATAAATGGATTAATTAAGCATTGCAAAGTATATATCAGATTGAAATAAAACAAGTCATCTTGATAACTTTATCAGGGGGCAGCGGTCAGACCATCCAGTGATCTTACACTTATCACCTACTTTGTGTTTATTGAAGTCAGAATTTATGCATCATGGGCAAAAAAATAAATAAATTTGCCACATCTACAGCTCGACAGTTGCAAAAAATCTATTTGGATTGATTTCTAGACATTGCAACTTATAGGTTGCATCACAAGCCCATACACTTTCATTAGTTAAAATCTAGGCAAATTCAAATTCTGCTACACGAGCAGTGTTGCAGCCAAAGTCTCAGTGTAGCCCAAGCCTTCCTCTGGCATTATGCCACTGATAGGCCACATATAAAGATATCATATAGATTGTAATGTGGAAATTAGAAAAAAAAAAAAAAAACACCAAAAATTCTTTAAAAACAAGCTTCACATAAAAAAAAAAAAAAAAAAAAAGATTGAACAATAGAAAATTTTTGTATGACATAACAGATCATGACGCAAAAAATTTGCCCTCATGCATCGCCGTATACAGAAAAATGAAAAAAGTTATAGGTGACCAAAATAGGGCAAATTTAAACATACTAATTTTGTAAAAAAAAAAAAAAAGTGAGATTTTTTTTAAAAGCGCACAATAATAGAAAAGTATAGTAATCATGGGTATCATTTTGATCATATTGACACACAGAATAAGGAAAACATGTCATTTTTACCGTTAAGTGTACAGCGTGAAAAGTCAACCCTCAAATTTGCAAAATTGCGGTTTTCATTTAAATTTCCTCACACAAAATTTTTTGGGTTCGCTGTACATTTCCTGGTAAAAATTTCATTACAAAGTACAAATGGTTGCACAAAAAACAAGCCCTTATATGGGTCTGTGGTTGGAAATATAAAAGTTATAGATTTTAAAAAGACAAGGAGGAAAAAAACGAAAATGCAAAAAGGATATTTTTGTGTACTCACAGCACAATCTCTTTCTCGTAGCCTACATTGGGGGACATCTATACTGATGGTTATATGCTCTTGCCACTAGGAGGCGCTGACACTACGAAAAAAAAAAGTCGGCTCCTCCCTGGGAAGGATATACCCGCCAACCTGCAGTGAGGTAATCAGTTTCGTCACAAAGCAGTAGGAGAAGAAATATGTCCGAAGGACCCTAGAAAGGAATCCCGGATAAAATAAAAAAAAGCCAAGAATCGGAAAACGATAATCCTGAAGAAAAGAAAAATAAAAAAAATTAAGAAAGGGTTGGTGCCTTGACCCCCAGTGGAGTACAAAAAAAAAATCTTTTCTCGGTCGCTCTTCATTGGGAAACACCTATATTGATGGGGCGTACCAAAGCAGTCCCTTGGGTGGGAAAAAAACAACCAACAGGGAAAGGGGAATCAGTCCAGAGACCGAACCCACACTTGACTGTAAGGCCTGGGGACGAGATCTTGGCAGAGACAACCGAGGCCCATACGAGCTCCTGGAAGCACCGCCGCCCAAAGAAACAGAAGGGCCGTCCTAGAACAGAAGGCACGCCACAGCATAATAGGATAGTGTCTAAGACAAGGAGGCTAACCCCAGCAGTCTGAGCAGACCAAAGCAACATCTCGTCAGGACGGGAATGGAGGGGGAACAATAGGGAAGATTATTCCAGAAGACCATAGCGTCAGTGAAGCGCAACTGACTGTGGCAAGGAGAAGGAGGAACAAACCCATCCAGGGGGATTGCACCGAGGGAGGAGGAGAGCAATGGCAGGACCCAAACAACAGACGGTGCTAGACTGACTGTTGCCGAGCCATACATGATCATAGTAACATAGTTCATAAGGTTGAAAAAAGACCAGAGTCCATCAAGTTCAACCTACAGCCCTAATGAGTCCCTACTGAGTTGATCCAGAGGAAGGCAAAAAAAAAAAAAAACCTCATACTAGAGGTAAAAATTCCTTCCCGATTCCAAATTTGGCAATCACAATAGATCCCTGGATCAACGTTCTGTCCCTATAAATCTAATATACACAACCAGCAACGTTCTTACTCTCAAAAAATGCATCAAGACCCCTTTTAAATTCTTTTACAGAGTTCACCATGACCACCTGCTCCCCAGAGTTCGCAGAGTTGCGCGAAGACCTCTGGATGTAGAGACCACTCGCCAGGGTCGGGAGAGGACCGACTGGGGAAGTCCGCTTCCCAGTTGAGCACCCCCGGGATGTGAATTGCCGAAAAGGCCGAAACCTTGCTCTCCGCCCAGGAGAGAATCTTGGTCAACTTGGCCATGGCTGCCGAGCTACGAGTGCCGCCATGGCGTTGTCCGACTGAAGATGGGACTCCCAATGAAGATGACAAAGAAGAATCGCCCGTAATTCCAATATGTTTATCGGAAGAAGGGTTTCCTGGGGAGACCAAAGACCCTGAACCGTCCAAACCCTGAACAAGCCGCCCCAGCCCGACAGGCTGGCATCCGTTCTAACAACCTTCCAGTGAAGGGGAAGAAACGACCGCCCTTGGAGAAGAAGGGGGGAGCGGAGTCACCAGAGCAGAGACTGACGGACCCTGAGAGGGAGAACAATCTGAAGATCGAGGGACAGAGACGACCTGTTCCACCGAGAGAGAATCGCCAGTTGAAGGGGGCGGTAATGAAACTGGGCAAAAGGTACGGCCTCCATAGTTGCCACCATCCGGCCCAGGACCAGTGCGGATGGAGACTGATACTTGGGAGCGGACCCCCGACCGGAGCGCCAGACGTTTGTCCGGCGGAAGACGGATTCGGGCAGAGGCCATGTCGAACTGAAGTCCCAGAAAGGTTAGAGACTGGGTAGGACGGAGGACTGACTTGTCCTGGTTGACCATCCACCCAAAGCGAGTCAGAGTGTGGACAGTGACATCCAGATTCTCCAGAGTCTGGGCCCTGGTTGGAGCCTTGATGAGAAGGTCGTCCAGATAGGGTATCACCGAGATTCCCCTCGCCCGCAACAGGCCCATCACCGGCGCAAGGACCTTTGTAAAGATCCAAGGAGCCGTGGCTAGACCAAAGGGGAGGGCTACAAATTGAAAGTGCCCCTCCGGAACCGCAAAACGGAGATAACGATGATGGCTCGGAAATATTGGCACATGGAGGTAGGCATCCTTGATGTCCACCGATGAAAGAAACTCCCCTTGTTCCAGGGACGCCACTACCGAACGGAGGGATTCCATTCGGAAGTGGTGGATGAGAAGATGATGGTTGAGACGTTTGAGGTCCAAAATTGGACGCACAGAACCGTCCTTCTTGGGGACGACAAAAAGATTTGAATAGAAACCCTGAAACCGTTCCCCTGGAGGAACAGGAACAATAACCCCCTGGAGAAGCAGAGACTGGAGAGCCGCTCGAAACTGCTTCACCAGAGGAGGAGACCGGGTGGGGGGGCCCGGGAGCGAAAAAAAACAATCCCTCGGAAGGGATGCAAATTCGATCCGGTAACCGTTGGGCACCATGTCCCTGACCCAAGAGTCTTGAATGTGAGAGGTCCAAATGTCTCGGAAAAGTAAGACACGACCTCCCACCAGAGAAGAAACCGGGGGTGGGGGCCTCACTTCATGCAGAAGTGGGCTTGCGGTTGCCTGATTTGGGCACAAAACGGCCGGACCGGTTGGGGTCTGACTTCCAAGATGGGCGAACCCAGAACGAGGGAGCCTTCTTGTCCCTCGAGGGCGCCTGCCCGGACCCCTTGTTGGAACCAGAGGTCCGAAAGGACCAAAAGGAAAAGGACTTCCTTTGGGAAGTAGAGCGAGCCTTATTTTGAGGTAACAAGGAACTCTTACCTCCCGTTGCCTCGGAGATAATCTCATCAAGGCGTTTGCCAAAAAGATGGCCACCCATAAAGGGAAGCTCAGTGAGAGATCTTTTGGAAGCGGCATCCGCATTCCAAGCTTTAAGCCACATAGAGCGGCGGAGAGCCGCTAGGTGACCTACAGCATAAGCAGAACAACGGGCTGCCTGCATGGAAGCTGCGCACAGAAAATCCCCGGCTTAAGAGCATTGGAGAGCCAAAGCAGATAGATCCTCTGGGGGGGATCCCGCTACGATATCCTGATGGAGCTTTTGGCACCACTCCGACAGGCCCTCGGACACCCATGTCGAGGCGAAGATGGGAAGAGGAGAAGAGCCAGCAGCTTCAGTGGCAAACTTCGCTAAGGATTCCACCTTCTTGTCCGTGGGATCCTTGAAGGCTGCGGCATCTGCCAGAGGCAGTATAGTCGCTTTATTGATCCGGGAAACTGGTGGATCCACTGAGGGAGGGGAAACCACCTTAGTGACAAAGACCTTGTCAAATGGATAACGATCTTGAATGTCTTGATTCCCGGGAATCTCTTGTCTGGGTGTTTCCATGCAGTTTCCAGAATGTCGTCAAAGTCAGCGTGAGAGCTGAACTTCTGAGGTGCTGGCTTAGCACGATGAAAGGATACTCCTGGACATTCGAAGATCCTGGGTCCTCTAGATGAAAGGTGTCTCTTAGGGCTGTAACCAAAGAGTTCACCGTTGCAACTGAGTCCGGGCGGTCCTCTGAGTCAGATGCCGGCTCGGAAGCCGCGTCCACCAGGGGAATGAGAATGAGTAGATGCAGTCCTGGAGGGGGGAGACTCTGACCGAGTACGCGGCTCTGGCGTGGCAGAGCGGCGACTCAGAACATCCTCTGGAGGAGCGACGTTTGTGCCCAGATGACAGGGGGGGGTGGGACCCACGAGGGGAACGCTCACGTCTATCTGAAGACTCATTGGAAGAGTCAGACGAGGCACCCCTAGGCCGCTTGTGAGAGCGTGAAGTATGCGGAGACGAGGAGCGAGCCCTTCCAGAGGTCCTGTGCAGGGAAGACCCCTTAAAGGCAGAAACCACTTCCCGGGAGGCCTCAACCACCGAGCGGGAGATCTGGGTCAAGTCAGCCATATACTGGGTCAGGGAAGAAACCCAGGCTGGGGGAGCGGCTGGATCCACCGGGACCGAAGGGGCATCAGGGGGTACCAGGGGGTCTGGGGGAGCAGTGGAGCAGCAGGGCAAGTGGGCTCGGCAGAGCCAGACATCTTGGTATTACAGTGCTTACAGAGATAGTAAGTCACTGAAGTTCCAGGTCTCTGTTTAAAAGGAGGAACAGCTCTGGGTACGGACATAATGTGGGAAAAAAAGGAAGATAGGAACTTTCTCACCCTAGTCTGTGTCCCCTGTCAGCTGTAGTGAGGAAACTCGCTCTGAGCAGCTAGAGCGAGTGAAACAGGCCAGCCAATAGGAAGAGAGGGGTGTGCCTGAAGTAAGGCACTAACTGACTGACCCCCTACTGAAATTCGCGCTCACGGCGCTGATTGGAGGCTGCTTCGCGCCTCTGAGCGCTCCCAGCCCTGTGGGCGGAGCTACAGACCGCCGAAGAGAACTGTCATGGCGCCTGCTCCTTGTCCCGAGCGCACCTGTCGACCGTTTGTGCGCTCGGGGAAATAGAGCTGGCGGCCAACGCCGGCAGAGACTGCTGGGGAAAAGAAAGAAGCCGGCGCTGAGCACCCGGCCCGGGACAGCGCCGCGGCTGACAGCCGCACATAAGGCGCTGTGAACGAAGTACCCCGATACACGTTAAGTGCCAGAATAAGGCGCTGTGACAGTCGCACCAAGCACACACACACATTAATGAAGTGCCCCATATATGATGTCCCTTCAGGTGCCACTGCTCCCCCAAAAATAAAGTGCAGCCCCTGTAAGCTAGCCCCAAAAAACTGAAGGTGGGCCAAAACAGGGGGTCTCCAGATGCTGCGAGTCCGTACCTATGGAGAAAAAAAAGGGGGAGTACTTGCCTCAGTCAGAAGAACTTACCTACTGGAGTCTTCAGTGAAGTCTTCAGTCAGCTTTAGTTACCTGCATCACGCCTGGCTGCTATGCGCGAGCGAGGCAAGCAGGGAAATAGGTGGACCCGGACCCGTGAAGTACCACCCAAGCGCAGACCGTTGGCGAGGGGGGAGGTTAACAGCGCATATACGCAATGTCTGTGCCCCCTCACTCGCAATGGGGAAACGGGGAAACCGCAGTCCCCGAGTCCCCACCTGAAAACAGAAAAGAAAAGGAATAAAAAACTAACACGTCCCTAACTAGGAAAACAAAAAAATCAGAAGACCTGGTCTGGAGCAATCCAGACCACGTCCACCACCTTCAGACACTAAGCTTAAACTGACTAGCTCAGAGCCTGAAGGCGGGTGTATCCTACTGGGAGGAGCTGACTTTTTTTTATCTCCATAGTGTCACACCTCCTAGAGACAGCAAGATACACCCACTGTCTGTGTCCCCCAATGGAGCCGATAGAGAAAGTGGGTTACCAGCCTTCAGTCGAGAGAGCGGCTGTCATGTAGAAAGGGATCTGGTAAAGGAAGGAACCCTGTGAACCCTTATATGGTGTATTGTATAGGGCCCATGGAGCAACATGGGGACACTCACTCGGAACTGCACCTTGGCAATGGGTTATCTGAACTTCCGTCCTGTGTGTGTGAAGCGTATGGTAATGACTCGACATAGTAGTAGACCATGCGGACAACGTCTGGCTGACTAGTATAGGATTCCCGAATGCTTAGGGTCACTCCATCAAACTCTCCACAGAAAGTGGGGTATTTGAGCACGACCTAACTAACGGGTGACCTGGCAGTGTAAGAGACCCAGCAGATGAAAGTCTGGCTGACTGGCATCAGTCCAGCGTACCCCAGCAGTGAGGTAAAGGAACCCCGACCATGCCCGTGGCAGCCCAGAGATGGGAGACCAACAGCGATGGAGACTGTGCAGGCAACAGTCTGGCAAACAAGTACACCTCCATGTGCTGGTGAAAAGGGGAGACAGCCAGATAGGCGATCACTGTGCTCCACTGTCGTATGTGGGAGGCAGGGAAGGCTTAGGATGTTAGATGTTGTTCTACAGGGAGGGAGGATGCTAATATCTGTTGTGAACTGTGGTGGATCCAGCACTATCTACACTGCTCAAAAAAATAAAGGGAACACAACACAATGAAACTCCAAGTCAATCACACTTCTGTGAAATCACACTGTCCACTCAGCAACACTGATTGACAATCAATTTAACATGCTGTTGTGCAAATGGAACAGACAACAGGTAGAAAATTATAGGCAATTAGCAAGACACCCCAAAAAAGGAGTGGTTCTGCAGGTGGTTATCACAGACCACTTCTCAGTTACCATGCTTCCTGGCTGATGTTTTGGTCACTTTTGAATGCTGTCGGTGCTTTCACTCTAGTAGTAACATGAGACTGATTCTACAACCCACACAAGTGGCTCAGGTAGTGCAGCTCATCCAGGATGGCACATCAATGCGAGCTGTGGCAAGAAGGGTGTGCTGTGTCTGTCAGCATAGTGTCCAGGGCATGGGGGCGCTACCAGGAGACAGGCCAGTGCATCAGGAGACATGGAGGAGGCCATAGGAGGGCAACAACCCAGCAGCAGGACTGCTACCTCCACCTTTGTGCAAGGAGGAGCACTGCCAGAGTCCAGCAAAATGATCTCCAGCAGGCCACAAATGTGCATGTGTCCACTCAAACGGTCAGAAACAGACTCCATGAGGGCCCGAAGTCCACAGGTGGGGGTTGTGCTTACGTGCAGGACGTTTGGCAAATTTGCCACTGGCACCCTGTGCTCTTCACAGATAAAAGCAAGTTCACACTGAGCACGTGACAGAGTCTGGAGACGCCATGGAGAATGTTCTGCTGCCTGCAACATCCTCCAGCATGACCTTGGTAGCCTGACTGCCAATAGGTACCGAGATGAGACCCTCAGACCCCTTGTGAGACCATATTGCTGGTGCATTTGGTCCTGGGTTCCTCCTAATGCAAGACAATGTTAGACCGCATGTGGCTGGAGTGTGTCAGCAGTTCCTGCAAGAGGAAGGCATTGATGCTATAGACTGGCCCGCACATTCCCCAGACCGGAATCCAATTGAGCACATCTGGGACATCATGTCTCGATCCATCCACCAATGCCACGTTGCACCTCAAACTGTCCAGGAGTTGGCGGATGCTTTAGTCCAGGTTTGGGAGGACATCCCTCAGGAGACCATCTGCCACCCCATCAGGAGCATGCCCAGGAGTTGTAGGGAGGTCATACGTTCACATGGAGGCCACACACATTCCTGAGCATCATTTTGAATTGTTTTAAAGGGAATGCGTCACCAAATCTTGTTAATTTTTTTTTTTTTTTTTTTTTTAGAGGTTTAATAAATTTTTCCCATTTTTTAAATATTTTTGCAAATATTTTTAACATTTTTTATTTGTGACAAAATATGAAAAATAAAAAAATAAGTTGTCATATTTCCCACTCTTGACCAGCAGAGGGAGCTAACATGAGGGATTGGATGAATAGAAAGGAATTACTGTAAAATGTGGCCTTGCTTTCCTGCAACTCCCTCTTGTGTCTGTATGCAAGTAGAGCGGGGGATGGGAATCTGTAGTCCGCTAGCCAGAGCCATTTTGTCAGTGATTGATAAATGCAGACTACCAAAAGTCTCTCACACACTTTTCTGCTCTAACGTCATAGTTCCTCACTGCCCGCACCTCCGCTCCTCACTGCCCGCACCTCCGCTCCTCACTGCCCGCTCCTCCGCTCAGTGAGGAGCAGGCAGTGAGGAGCAGGCAGTGAGGAGCCGAGAAGCGGGCAGTGAGGAGCCGAGAAGCGGGCAGTGAGGAGCCGAGAAGCGGGCAGTGAGGAGCCGAGAAGCGGGCAGTGAGGAGCCGAGAAGCGGGCAGTGAGGAGCCTATTAAGGATTTTAACCATTTAAGGGTCTGTTTACATGTAGATGTGATCTGCAGGAAGAGTGTTTTAAAGGGAATGTGTAGTCAAAAAAGGGCCCATTGTTTAAATCAAGTTTTTATGTTTAACATTATTTTTAAAGGATTTTTATGACTTTATTTTCTAAATTTGCATTTTAATATCTATATTTCAAAATAATAATGAAATCTTGCAGTATTCATTCTAGCCACTTGGCCTAAATAGGCAATTACCGTATATACTCGAGTATAAGCCGAGTTTTTCAGCACGATTTTTCGTGCTGAAAACACCCCCCTCGGCTTATACTCAAGTGAACTCTGCACCCGCAGTGGTCTTCAACCTGCGGACCTCCAGAGGTTTCAAAACTACAACTCCCAGCAAGCCCGGGCAGCCATCGGCTGTCCGGGCTTGCTGGGAGTTGTAGTTTTGAAACCTCCGGAGGTCCGCAGGTTGAAGACCACTGCGGCCTTCGACATCATCCAGCCCCCTCTCACCCCCCTTTAGTTCTGTACAGTACTCACCTCCGCTCGGCGCTGGTCCGGTGCTGCAGGACTGACTGGAGAGGAGGTGGTCCGGTGGGATAGTGGTTCCGGGCTGCTATCTTCACCGGGGAGGCCTCTTCTAAGCGCTTCGGGCCCGGCCTCAGAATAGTCACGTTGCCACCGACGCAGAGGTGCGTTCATTGCAAACGTACTTCTGCGTCATTGTCAAGGCAACGCCTCTATTCCGGGCCGGAAGCGCGGAGAAGAGGCGCCCCCGGTGAAGATAGCAGCCCGGAACCACTATCCCACCGGACCACCTCCTCACCGGACAGTCCTGCAGGACCGGACCAGCGCCGAGCAGAGGTGAGTACTCAGAACTAAAGGGGGGTGAGAGGGGGCTGGATGATGTTGAAGGCCGCAGTGGTCTTCAACCTGCGGACCTCCAGAGGTTTCAAAACTACAACTCCCAGCAAGCCCGGACAGCCGATGGCTAAGGGGGGTGATGTGGATGATGAGGATGATGAAGGGGGGGGGGTGGGATGATGAAGGGGGGGTGTGGGATGATGAAGGGGGGGTGTGGGATGATGACAAGAGGATGATGAAGGGGGGTGGGGATGATGACAAGGGGATGATGAAGGGGGGGATGTGTGGGATGATGACAAGGGGATGTGTGGGATGATGACAAGGGGATGATGAAGGGGGGATGTGTGGGATGATGACAAGGGGATGATGAAGGGGGGATGTGTGGGATGATGACAGGCGGTGATGATGATGAGGATGTTAATGACGGGTCTGGATGATGACGGGGGTCTGGATGATGACAGGGGGGGATGATGTATTTCCCACCCTAGGCTTATACTCAAGTCAATAACTTTTCCTGGGATTTTGGGTTGAAATTAGGGGTCTCGGCTTATACTCGGGTCGGCTTATACTAGAGTATATACGGTACCACTTAATAGGCAATTACCAGCTCCACCAAAGAACACTGGTTGTTTAAATGTCAAGTAAAAAGTTCATAAATAAACTTTAACCTTTATTCAACTGGTCATCGCTGCCCGATACTGCATCGTTTCCTGGGTTCTGTTGTAGATCCTGCAAAACACAAAACTAAATATGTTCCAATTGCTTACAGGTCCAATAAAGATAAAAGCAATTTCAATTGGTCTGAAAAACACTGATCAAGTTGGAATTATACTCACATTGCCTATGCTGGCACTGGCTTCAACAACTGGAACATCTGAGGATGACAAGTCAGGTTTAAATAGCTGCAAAAAGTTGAAGAGATAAGAGGAGATTTGGCAGCAATTCCTATTGTAAGTTATGTCTAAAGTGCTATGGAAAAGTGTATATTTCACAAACTCAAAATATAAGAAGTGTAAAACGCGCTTGACAGTATTAGGAGGTCAAACATCTTCATTTCATAAATTAGTATCCTTCATGCTTATAACAGAAAAGGATTAGTCTTACTAAATTCTACAAGACCTCCATGACAGCACCATCGGAGTATGTCCATTGGTCTGAGGAGGTCAGAGAAAAGCACACGTGATAGTTAAAAACCGCTCCCCTTCCTACCATCACCAGTGAATTATAAGTGATCTCCACTGGAGAAGAAGAGGTGCACCATAGGGATGGAACAATTCATGGTGCGGTCATGAAGGATTCGCAGAAACCAGATCACCAGTGATACTAGTCCTCCTTTTCCCTGTTCAGCTCCATGATAGCACCATATAAGACACACCATATTATGTTAGGGTGGGGCGACCGCCTGTAATACTATTATTCCAAAGGAAAGATCCTGTTTTGATTCAAAGTTGAGAAGGTACTGCCTGAAAAATCTATGTAGACTGGACCAAAGAGGTTAAAATGGCTCTAGTTTAATATGCTTTTAGTCCATCTGGAACTAGTGTGTCTGAATAGTTCCCCTGATCCATGAAGATAAGGTGTTCTTGGCAGCCTTTGTCAACTTGGTAAGCCATAGGTACTGTACAAGTAAGTCGTGGTCTTTCCTTTGACCTCTTAAGGACGCAGGGTGTACTTGTACGCCCTGAGTCTGCTCCCTTTCTATAGCACAGGGCCATGTTATAGCCGGTCGGGCCCGGCCTCTAAGAACAGCCGGGACCAGTGGCTAATTGCGCACGGCACAGATCGCGGTGCCACGTGCTATTAACCCTTTAGACGTGGCGTTCATAGTTGATCACCACGTCAAAAGTGAACATGAACTACTCCCCAGCTAGCTAAGTGGGCTGTTCAGGACCGCCACGGCATCGCAAACCGCTGGAGAACACAAGGAGGGTCCCTACCTTCCTCCTGCGTGTCCGATCGCCGAATGACTGCTCCGTGCCTGAGATCCAGGTGAAAGAATCATTGATCAATGTTATCCTATGGAATAACAATGATCAAAGTAAAAGATCAGTGTGTGCAGTGTTCTAGCCCCCTATGGGGGCTATAACATTGCAAAGTAAAAAAAAAAAAAAAAAAAAAAAGCTTATAAAAACCCCATCCCTTATAAAAGTTTGAATCAAAGTCTAAATAAAAATAAACATGTGGAATAAACATGTGGCATCGCCGCGTACGGAAATGCCCGAATTATAAAAATATATTGTTAATTAAACCGCACGGTCAATGGCGCGCAAAAACATTACAAAGCCGAAAAAGCGTATTTTTGGTCACTTTTTATATTATGAAAAAGTGTACGAAAAGTGATCAAAAAGTCCAATCAATACAAATATGGTACCGCTAAAAACTTCAGATCACGCGCAAAAAAATAGCCCTCATACCGCCCATACGCGGAAAAATAAAAGTTAGAGGGATGTGAAGATGACAATTTTAAACGTATACATTTTCCTGCATGTAGTTATGATTTTTACCAGAAGTACGACAAAATCAAACCTACATAAGTAGGGTATCATTTTAATCATATGGACCTACAAAATAAAGAGAAGATGTCATTTTTACCGAAAAATGTATTGCGTAGAAACGAAAGCCCCAAAAGTTACAAAATGGTGTATTTTTCTTCAATTTTGTCGCACAATTTTTTTTTTTCGTTTCACTGTAGATTTGTGGATAAAATGACTGATGTCATTACAAAGTAGAATTGGTGGCGCAAAATATAAGCCATCATATGGATTTTTAGGTGCAAAATTGAAAGGGTTATGATTTTTTTTTTAAAAGGTAAGGAGGAAAAAACGAAAGTGCAAAAACTGAAAAACCCTGCGTCCTTAAGGGGTTAAAGTTCAGGGACTTCATACACTATTCACCTAACATCTAAAAAGTCTGAAAGGACTTTTCTTTAGCGTTTTAGGGTTGTCACAAAATAAGAGTAGCTCTATATCTTATGATCTACGGTACTCAGACACTAGTTCAGTTAAGGAAGAGAAGTCAAGTTTTAGAATAATCTTTTCATCTAGGATAGTAACGTATCAATATTTTATAGATAAGGCTTGAAGCTCAGTCTTGAAGTAACTCTTCTGAAGCTAGCCTTAGCAAGCGGTTCAAACAGGAGGTGTAGTGAGCCCTTCTAAAACAAGATTTTAGTCCCATTTGGGAACTAAATTCTAAATTAAAGGGTTGAGTCACTAGGTGGCGCAGTGTCCCATGCAATTTGACATGCATGCGTTAGCTGGAAGTGCGCCTCTACTACAACGTGTTCACTGACTGCTAGGCCAGTAGACGTCTGAATTGTTGGAGAGCAAAAAAAGGCAGAGGCCCCTGTGAGAGTCCAAGACATGCGCCATCACTAGGAATCCCTGTGGGATCGTGGTACAGATGCCAGGCCAGGCACCAACCAATACCTCTTCAGTGCAAGACGGTAGACATACACCAAAAGGAGGGTGACCAGAAGCCACTGCACGCAGCCCTGGGAGGAAAGTATTTTTTCTTGCTCACTCGTGAATTTTAGGTATGTTTCTCTTCATGGATCCCATACACGGGAGGGTTCTCCCTACCTCTAGTGAGAGTCCCTTGTAGGGACAGACTGCATAGATGGAAGTATAAAATATAATGGATTGAGTATTTCCAACTGCCAGCACTGGTCTTACCTCTTCAATAACATCTGATTCAACATTCAGCTTCTTCCGGGTCAACATGCTTTGTAGCTCTTCCATACTTGCATCAATACAGCTGAGAAAGTCCTGGATTTCATCTCTAGAAAGAAAGAATGCACCATCTTATGAGTTTCTGAAAAATAACATTTAATGCTGCTATTATGTAAAACCCATGCCCTCAAACCTTTGTACTCAGAGGGTACAAACCATGTTTCTGGGTGTCACTGCGCAGCTATTCAAGATCTTTTGTTAAAAAAATAATAAAAATATAATATATATAATAATATAATATATATAATATATTATAATATAATATATATTATAATATAATATTATACATAAAATAATATATATATTTTTTATAATAGATTATAATATATATATATATTTTATCATATATAATATAATATTAAATATACATATACATACACATATATATATATATATATATATATTGCTGTGGCCATTGAAAAACAGAAACACAACAGCTAGCCTTGCCAACCCTTAGACCCTCACTGGTCCCCTGCAGCCAATCACTGGCTGGGATAGGACACAGCCATGGCAAGTGATTGGCTGAGGAGGCAGGACATGCTGAGATGACTCTTCACAGGAACCAACAGTGATAAGCCCGGGAGTCATCGGAATGTGAGATAAGGAGGGAGGGGGATCGGTGTAAGCGGTATGACTTATTTTTACCGTGATAAATTCTATGTCCTCGGAAAAACCCTTTAATGTACATAGTACAGTCAAGTCAAGTGAGACAAGTGCGGTTTTAATGTGTGAATGTATCTAGAGATGAGCGAACTTACAGTAAATTTGATTTGTCACGAACTTCTCGGCTCGGCAGTTGATACTTATCCTGCATAAATTAGTTCAGCTTTCAGGTGCTCCTGTGGGCTGGAAAAGGTGGATACAGTCCTAGGAGACGCTTTCCTAGGACTGTTATCCACCTTTTCAGGCCCACCGGAGGACCGGAAAGCTGAACTAATTTATGCAGGATAAGCCATCAACTGCCGAGCCGAGAAGTTCGTGACGAATCGAATTTACTGTAAGTTTGCTCATCTCTAAATTTATCCTTTAGCTTGTCTCACCCTTTCAATGAAAGAACTATTATTAAAAACAGTTACATGAACTTGTCCTAAGCTTCCCAAGGTATTAATATGTGATCAACCCACAAAATGTCTTAATAATCAGGCACACATTAAAGCTTTAAGGTAGTGCTAGGCGGTATGACCAAAAATGTGTATCACAGTATTTTTAAAACTTATGGCGATTCCAGAGTATTTGACGGCATTTTTTTCCCCACTCATTTAGCTGGGGAACTAATCATATATGACCCATGGGCACTGCTCTACTTTTCCTCCCCCCCTCCTCAGCCGCAGTGCACTGTTCCCACATCAGGGAACTAATCATGTTACAGGTTTCTCTTCCTGTGAGCCGCGACGCTGGAAATAAGTGAGCTGTGAGCCGCAGCGCTGGAAATGAATGAGTTGTGAGCCGCGGGCGCAGGACTTCTGTTTGGAGAACAGAAGCTGTCACCTCCCCCCTGCAAGCGCTGAAAGTGTGTGTGGGGGGGGGGGGGGGGGGTATAGGGAAAAATTTATATCGTACAGGAAAAAAACAAAAACACACTGGTATTCTGTATAAATCGCCCAGCACTGCTTTAAAGGTTAACACAGCTGTTAATGAATGGATGAATGGCGAGTAGAAACTACGGAGACATCAGAATTGTTCGGAGCACCCAGCAAAGCTCCAGTATCACACAAGGATGAGCCCATCCTCTCTTTCCAAATTTTACTACATAAATATATTTGTTCCTGGCTAAAGAGAATCTAATAGGCAGGTATATAAGATGACCCTAAAGAGTCTAAAAGGGGCATCACTTACTCTTTGTATATTCTGTGCCATCATCTAATCTCTGCTAACTGTCATAGGTTATCCATACCACAATTTTAAACATCAAGAATTCTTCTTTATTTTCAATTCCCATTATTTCATGTTATTCATTAATGATATATACTCACCGGTCCAGAAGATCAGAGTTGCTACAGTTTTCATTTAGAATCGAGTTAATGACACTGTCTGGGTCTTCAGAGGAGTTTTCTTGTAAAACGTCTAGGGCAAGTTCATTGCCTGCATTGGAATTGCTTGGATTTAAGTTTTGATCAGTAAATGACGACAACTGCAGAACTGGATCATCAATAATAACTTCTTGTATTGAATCACTGTAAAAGGGAGGAAAAAGAGTAAGGACACAAGATACTCCTTACCACATTTATATAGTGACTACACCCTATACACGCAAGCAGTCCTTACCCAAGCTGTTCAGTTACTGGATGGACTGTAACATTCTGTACTTGCTCTTTCGTATGAATGGAAGCTTCGGAGGTGCCCTCACCAGGACTGAAGATCTCATGGATCTCTAGTTCGTGGTCTCTAAAGTTTACAGGGTTTGAAGAAGAGTATTGCCCCTTTATATTTAACAAAAATAAAAAATGAAAGTGTTATATTTGCACCAAGTTAATAAAGCAAGGTGAGTAATGAAGAAAGATACACCCATTACATTATATACACAACCTATTTTCTTCTTTTTTATAATAGAGATGAGCGAACTTACAGTAAATTCGATTCGTCACAAACTTCTCATCTCGGTGGTTGCTGACTTTTCCTGCATAAATTAGTTCAGCTTTCCGGTGCTCCGGTGGGCTGGAAAAGGTGGATACAGTCCTAAGAAAGTCTCCTAGGACTGTATCCACCTTTTCCAGCCCACGGGAGCACCTGAAAGCTGAACTAATTTATGCAGGAAAAGTTGCTGAACAGGAAATCAAATGTTCCCCAACTTTCAATGCATGTACCAAAGGACTTAAAAACGTACCTACTAATTTATACACACAAAAAAAAGGAGTGTCTAGTAGGCTTCATTGGGGGACACCTATACTGATGGGTATATGCTCTTGCCACTAGGAGGCGCTGACACTAGGGAAAGAAAGTCGGCTCCTCCTTGGCAGGATATACCCCCCCCACTGGAAGTGAGGTAATCAGTTGTCACAAAGCAGTAGGAGAAGCAAACAAAGAAATATGTCCAAAAAAAATGAAGAAATGGGTGGGTGCAGTGTCCCCCAATGAAGGCTATGAGAAAGATTTTACGGTGAGTACAACAAATCTCCTTTTCTCTGTCACTCTTCATTGGAGGACACCTATACTGTACCAAAGCAGTCCCCTAGGGTGGGAAGTACAACAACTAGTGAAAGGGGGGGGGGGGGATCAGTCCCAAGACTGAACCCACTCGTCCGTAAGGCCTGCAGTCCATGGAGATGGACTCGGATGCCAAATGAAGGAACCGTGCTTTGCAGAGAGAGACTAAACCTACGTCACAGAGAGACAAGAAAAAGGTTGATTAGGAAGCCAGATGGGCCATCCTGAAAGAAAGTAGGAAAACAACTCCAAGAAACATAAAACCAGACAGAGAGCCAGCCTGGCTGGAAAACAAAAAGGGCACAACAAGAGAAACCCATCCAGAGTCAACAGATTCAAGAGAACATGGCGGAAAAACGCCAGGGAGAGCAGTGGACGCCTGGACAGAAGGCAAGCACAGAAGGTGGAGACCAGAAAACCACTGGAAAAAATAAAGACGGAAACAGGCTCGAGAGGCTTGGTACAGAAGATCGAGGAACTGAACATCTGCAGACCCAAAAACCCCATCCAGGGGCCCGCCACGAGCCCCCGGGAAGCAAAATAGCTCAACTGGTGTAATCCGGACGCCCTCCATCTTGAAAGAACATGGACCCTGATGGAGGAGACGGAAGGTCAAGGGGCATCGCTGGACACCGGAATGATAAGCCCGGAAAGTGGAGGTTCCTGGGTAACCTGGAAGACTGACACAGAAGATTAAATGGCCAAAAAAGGAGCAGAGTTGGGCGACTGGCGAGACTACTGTCCGGCATATTGATATCAGGTCCAGTCCCTGGCCATGCAAGGACACTTCCACGGAGACCTTGCGCTGGATGTGGGGATCCGGAGCACTAACCACGGATACAGCAGCCTGTGAAGGAGGGAATCATATTGTATGACACGCCAAGAACACCCCCTTGATGGGTGACCAGCGGACATGACAGAGGGGGTACTGCAAAAGCGACCTTAGCATCCCGCTGGGAATGCCAATGCCCCTGCGAGGGCATTCGGCCAGTGTCATTTATGGTAGGGGGGCATCAGGTCCTGTATGAGGTGACTGAAGCATATAAAATCGGCCCCCATATCCAGTCCCTAGAAGAAACCCAGCAGATATTAAACTGATAAGGACAGATATTATAGGCCTGTAATAGTTGATGGACATCACAAGAGGGACCCATAGAAATTGAGGGCACAATTCAAAAAATGACCACAGGAGGGCGCCTGAGTGACAGCAGAAGAGAGGAACTATTTTATTTTAGTGAACTAAATATGGCAGGGAGGAAGCGTTGAGAGCAGGTTGCTCCAGCTTAACTTCTGCCCGCAGGAACCCCTCTGCATGAAGGGCTAGGATGCCCACAGCAGGAACAGAACATAAGCGGGCAGTCCCTGTAACGGCGGAGGGATGAAATAGTGCGCTATAGAAGCGCCTGCTAAGCTGCCGCACGGCCCTGAGCCAGGGGACAAGAGCAGGCCGGCTGGAGGAGCTGCTGCTACGGGAGCAGCTAACGGAGCCACTCCATCAACTGAGTGCCGCAGTGGAGGGGGTAAGAGTGGTGCTGGGAGAAGCTCCAAGGTAAAGGGAAGGACCTACGTGCAGTCATTGCCCCCAGGACTCCTGCTGGCTGAGCACCCCAGGAGCGCAGGCCCGGACGAATGGTGAGGTGGTGGCAGATCCCAGCATATGCTAGGAGAGAGCCAGCGGGTCTGCGGCAGACCAGTTGGCATGCAGGTGCCTCTGGTACTGGCTAAGAGCGCGGAAGTGCTGGCGGCTCCTAGCAAAAAAAGGGACCGCTAGAAAATAGAAACTTGGTAAGAGCTAGGGATGCAGCTGAAGCTGCATGAATAAAATAGTGTTAACCCCTCACTGCCCTGACCCCCACCCTAGTCACCATAAACAGCCCCAGAAACAGGGTTACTACTGCTCATTCGTCGAGGGGGGACCACACTGCATCATACCAGGCTAAGACAGCAGGGCGAGCAGGGGCAGTGGGGGAAACGGACCCAGGGTGCAACCTCCAGGCGCTGACCATTGGCAATAAGGGGTTGACGGCCCATACTCTTATGTTCTGTGCCCTTTTGGAACAGGTAGCGCCATGCTCCTGAACCCCCACCTGAAAAAGGGAAACAAAAGGGAGATAAGAACCTAACAGCCCTTACTAGAAAATAATAATAAAAAGACCAGGTCTGGGAGCTTGTGTCTTGCCTCCTACTGACACTAGCAAAAACTAAATTACATCACTTCCAGTGGGCGAGTATATCCTGCCAGGGAGGAGCCGACTTTTTTTTCCTAATGTCAGCGCATCCTAGTGGCAAGAGCATATACCCAATATACCCATCAGTATAGGTGTCCCCCAATGAAGAGCGACCGAGAAAGTTTAAAGTGTTATTATGAAGTAAAGACATTTTTGACACATCTTAGCTGAGCATTTGGCCAGGCTACTTTTAGAAATCAGAACTTTTGACATGTCTCTATGATACCTCAAAAGTTGTGTTTTTTTTTTCTTATTGAGTGGTAACTACACAAAGATAAGAAACTAATATCTTGCTGAAAAAAAATGCCTTTTTTGTCCATGAGATGCCTCTTTTCCTATAAACCTGGCTATAGTGCTGTCTGCACCTGTTCAGAAAATATGCACTTGCTAAAACTACGATGCATTAAAGCTTTCTCACTTCAGGATCACACTATAAAAAGCAGAGCTGTAGTGAAAAAAAGCATTCGATGCCAGAGGAAGGTGGAGAGGAGGATACCTGGGTGCGCACACACAAGCACACTGAGGTTCTCATGTATTGTACTTCCAAATGCAGCTTAACTGTAAGACACGGTAAGTCTTTTTAACGTAAAGCCTTAAATAAAATTTGTCATATATACTCTTCTGCTGCCATGTCAGTGAAACAAGCTTAGGAGCACTGCAAACAGTTCTAACAAGGCAGCTTATTGATAACGGTATTTTGGATGAAGAACATGAGCCCTCACCCAGGATACTTATCAGAACCATCTTCTGACTCATAAGTAATGGTGATGGGGTACAGGTTGCAGTGCTCCTCCGTGTGAAAGACCATCACAGCAGGTAGAGCAGGTACACGTTCATTCTGGACTGGAGGTCATAGAAAACTCAAAATTCAAGACAGAGCTTGCAGAAAGGGGAAAAATTGTCAAAAAGTACATTATACTTGTACCATTGGGTATAGAGTATTGATACTCAAGTAGATTTATAACAGCCAATTCTGGAAATGCTTTTCGAATTATAGTTAAGTTTTAAAAAGCAAGAACAAGCTTAGTCTAAAGACAGAGTCAACAATGTGATTTATTTAAGGTGAAACCCTTACTTCTTCCTCCACACCCTCTGGAATCTCTAAGATCTGCCGACTGTATTTTGGTGGAGGGGATTGAGTTGAATCCAGCGTTAACTGCCTGCAAGCAAAACAAAATGAAACATGAAATGCGTTGACTGTACAGAACAACATGAACAGCGTTAGCTAAGGTTATAATGATCTGCGGATAGTGTATACTCCCCAATGCCACCGATGGCAAGTAAACAAAATGATGAACAAAAGAAATTATAAAATGTATTTTTTTTTTTTTTTTTTTAACCATAGAGCATTTATAGTTCATTTAGTTCAACAAACCTCCCCCCTCCCCCTCCACAAACATTACATTAGAGAAAGGCAGAGCCAGAGAAACAAAGATTTTTATTCTTTCCTTGTTGCAACCTGGTATTATTTTAGCATAAAAAGTGCAGAAAGATATATATAAAAAAAAATAAAAAATAAAATAAAACAGACAGAAGTGGATACTTAGGGGTTATGGAATTATAAAAGTTCTGAAAAAAACAAAAAATTTCAGAACTTTTGTAATTCCAAAACACCTAAGTATCCACTACTGTCTGTTTTGACTAGCAGGATTTACAATGTATTTGGAAAGTTTTCAGACCCTTTAACTTTTTCATTATTTTTTTTTTTTTTTATGTTGTAGCCTTGTGCCAATACCCAATAATAACAATGTGAAAAGAGATTACTAGAAATATTTGGAAATTTATTAAAAGAAAAACTAACATTTTGCATGGTCATAACTTAAAAGTATTCAGACCCTTTGCTATAACACAACATGTGAAATTTAGCCTCCTATTTTTCATGATCTTTTATGGTGTTTCCAAAGCCCAGTCCTCAAGCCCCCCCCCCCCCCAAACAGGTCATGCTTTCAGGATTTCTATAGTCTTTCACAAGTGATATAATTATAGTCAGAGCATCAGTCGCAAATAGGGATCGACCGATATCGTTTTTTTAGGGCCGATACCGATAATCGGTGGAGGTTAGGGCCGATAGCCGATAACTTATACCGATATTCCGGTATAAGTTATCGGCTATTTATCCCCCCTCGACACCGCTGCAGAGCATTGATTTAAAGTGGGCGCTTTAAATCAATGCACTTTGGTGGCTTTTGCAGTGCCATAGGCCGCCGCCGCAACCACCCGCTTCTCTCCCCCTACCTGTCAGGGTGGTCCGGGCCATCCATCCTCCCTTCCTGTAGTGTCCGGCGGCATTCTGCGGGGAGGGTGAACCGGTCCGGGCTGTCCTTCTCCGGGGGTTCTCTTCTCCACTCCGGGCAGGCTCCGGCCTAGTACACTGCATAGATGCCGATGCGCAGTGACGCCCGTGCGCAGCGACGCACCTGACGTCACGGCGTAGCGGCGACTATGCAGTGTACTAGGCCGGAGCCTGCCCGGAGTGGAGAAGAGGACCCCTGGAGAAGAAGGACAGCCCGGACCGGTTCACCCTCCACCCGGAATGCCGCCTGACACTACAGGATGGATGGCCCGGACCACCCCCATTACGGGTAAGTTTAATTTTTTTTTATTGACTCAGAGGGTGGGGGAGGGGCCTGACCGGTATAGCGGTATGGGCAAAAATCCATACCGGTATACCGCCCAGCACTACGGGGGGCAGCCGCGGTGCGGTGGGGGTGGTGCGGGGGAAGGGGCATTATCGGCAAGGTAATTGCCGATACCGATAATACCCAAAATCGTGATTATCGGACGATAATGTCAGCCATACCAATAATCGGTCGATCCCTAGTCACAAGTGTTCTTTGTATGGGATATGCTCATATCTTAGGGATGCTTGATGACTAGGCTTAGGAAACTGTTTCTCCACCTTTATGGGAGTTATCTGTGTTAAATTCAATTGATTGCACATTATCTGGAAAGACACAGCCCTGTCTATGTAAGGTCTCACCCCACCTGACAATGCCCATCAGAGGAAAAACCAAGCCATGAGGTAGGAAAGGACTCCCTAAAGAGACAAGATTGTGTGGAGGCACAGATCTGGAGAAGGGTACAAAACAAATTACTGCTGCACTGAAAGTGTCCAAGAGCACATTAGCCTCCAAATTCTAAAATGGGAGAGGTTTGGAACAAGCAGGCCTCTTAGTGCTGTACAGCTGGTTGCCCCCACCAATCCAAGTAATCGGAAGAGAAGGGCCTTGGCAAGGGGTGACCATGAACACATTCGTCACTCTGGCTGAGCAAAACTTTCAGAAGGTCAGCCATCAGTGCAGTACTCCACCAATCTGGGCTTTATTGGCAGAGATGCATGAAAACTGCCTGGAGTTTTATAAATAAAAAATCAAAAGAATCTCAGACTTTAAGAATCAAGATTCTATGGTCTGAGTAAGCGTGAGGGGGAGGGGGGGGGGATTTATCAAAACCTGTGCAGAGGAAAAGGTGTCCAGTTGCACATAGCAACCAATCAGATTGGTTCTTTCATTTTTCACAGGCCTTCCTAAAAATGAAAGCAGCGAGCTGATTGGTTGCTATCGACAACTGGGCAAGTTTTCCTCTGCACAGATTTTGATAAATCTCCCCCCCCCCCCCCCCCAATGTCTGGAGGAAACCAGGCACTAGTCATGATCTGCCCAATACCATCCCTACAGTAAAACATGGCGGTGGTAGCCTCCCGCTGTGGGGGTGTTTTTCAGTGGCTGGGACAGGGAGACTGGTGAGGGTTGAGGGAAAGGCTGAATGGAGCAAAGTACTGGAGATATTCTGAAAAAAAAACCTGATCCAGAGTGCTCCAGACCATGTTGAAGGTTCAGCAACCCTAAGCAGGCAGCCGAGACAACACAGGTGTGGCTTAGGGGCAACTGAATGTCCTTGAGTGGCCCAACCGGAGCCCTGAATTGATGGTCCCCAACCTGACAATGCTTGAGAGGATCTGTAAAGAAGAATGGCAGAAAATCCTGAAATCCAGGTGTGCAATCCTTGTGGTATCATATCCAAGAGGACAGGAGGCTGTAATCACTGCCAAAGATACTTCAACTAAGTGCTACGTAAAGGGTCTGAACACTTACGTTAAAGAAAAACAAAAATATTGCATTATCAAAAATTAAGCAACGATTACTAACATTGTTTTCACATTCTCCCTTATGGGATACTGAGTAAAGAATGATGGGGAACAAGACCGCAACATACAGTAAAATGTTTTTTAAAAAAATCAAGAGAGTATAAAGACTTTCCAACTTAACAGATATGAAAAGTGCACTGGTCATAAATCAGGAAGGAACTTGAGGTCATCAGACTCTCTCAAGAGATCATATGATTAAAGAAGATTTTAAAATGAATGCCACATAGGTACGGATGCCAGAACAGAGACCTGCAACCATTACACAGCATATGCCATACAAGTCTAATAGATGCAGGTCCCAGCTCTGGCATCCATATCTATGTGGGGGAAACAGGGGTCCCTCAACATAGGCAACTGAGGCAGACAACTAGCAACTGCATCCAGGCAGAGAACAAAAAGGACATGTAGCTATGTTATAGGAGTTACAGAAACATTTGGGCTTGGTTGATCGGCTGTATTTATATCTACCACAGAAGTGGCAAGTGACATACATGCGTCTCTACCTGCTTGCAGCACAGATGTAGGACCTGCATCAGACTTTTATTGCACGTTCAAAAAAGGTCCAAAACAAGACTAACCCCTCAAAGGGGTTATCCAGGAAAAAACTTTTTATATTATATATATATATATATATATATATATATATACATATATCTCAACTGGCTCCAGAAAGTTAAGCAGATTTGTAAATTACTTCTATTAAAAAATCTTAATCCTTTCAGTACTTATGAGCTTCTGAAGTAAAGGTTGTTCTTTTCTGTCTAAGTCCTCTCTGATGACACCTGTCTCGGGAAACGCTCAATTTAGAAGAGGTTTGCTATGGGGATTTGCTTCTAAACTGGGCATTTCCTGAGACAGGTGTCATCAGAGAGCACTTAGACAGAAAAGAACAACCTTAACTTCAGAAGCTCATAAGTACTGAAAGGATTAATATTTTTTAATAGAAGTAATTTACAAATCTGTTTAACTTTCTGGAGCCAGTTGATATATATAAAAAAAGTTTTTTTACTGGATAACCCCTTCAAATATACAAACACGTTATAAACAAAATTGTCAGGAAAGACAAACTGGAGAATATTTAGCAAATAGTTCCCCATGAGACATGATGTGGGGGGGGGGGGGGGGGAACCCTGCAAGAGTAAATACCTTTTTCTTTTTGGCGTCATTACAATATTTCCCCTCATTAAGCTCAGGATGAACTGAAGCACCTAGAAAGATCAAAAAAAGAACAGTGAAGGCTGTGACACAAATACTAAAAAAAAACATGGTATTCCCATCTGGACTTTTATTACATACTTACAGGACATGCCAATATCTGACAGATGTGGTCCCCCCCCACCTCTGGGACCAGCACCTTTCCTGAGATTGACGGCTCCCCAGCCCTTTAACCTGCTGGTGGCTGCTTATGGTGGTTAAAAAGCCGAAATCAGATAAATGGACTATTTTACGCAGTTTATATAACTCCCATTAGTTTAATGTGGGTTATAGAAATAGCGTAGCACTGCTAGGTCACTCCAGACTACATCTGGCAGTCACAAGGAGGCGGCCCTCAATCTCAAGACAGTGCAGGTCTTTCAAGAGGGACTCGTATCTGTCAGAGTTCAATGGCATATTCTGTGGACATGCTATAAACCAGATGTTTATACCAGATTTATATGTCCAGATGCAAATATCCCTCCGAACTTCATACAATATAAAATATATATATATATGAATATGCAAATCAGCTCATTACATCACCTTTTCAGGCGGTGTTCCCTGGTATCAGTTTAGCTCCAGTTACGGAATATAAAAAGCTAATCGGGATCAATGCCAAGCCAGAACTCTCTCTCTCCAGAAGGAAAGAGCACCCATCTGCATGGTCAGATGTAGTTGTAAATTCATTAATTTTTTAGTAGCAAACTCATAATTTCTCTGTGTATTCACACTTGATGGTGTATGGAGAAAAGTCGCATCCTCTGATACACTTCCAAGAATGCGAGTTACGTCAACATCAGTGTATGAAAAAACATTCACCAAATTGTTACCTCTTATAGTATCCTCTTCCATATTATCAAACAGTCCAAAAAAGGAAGTAGTGTAAACAGTGGTGCACGCTTGTAGACCTGTAACAACAAATTGAAGAGGGAAGCAGCACTCCGAAAAAAAGTGAAGTCGGTGCACGCAGACACGGTCCTTGGTCAGGGGTCCAACAGTAGACAATAAATTGGAATAAATCCGCAGCACACAAGTCCAAATAAAGTGAAAAAATGTATTCCATAAATAGGTGAATGTTACAGCGACGTTTCAACCAGCTCTCCTGGTCTTTCTCAAGCCTAACACAAGTGTCACATGCTTCGTGTTTTATAGGTATATCCACTCAAAATACAATTAACTGATCATGTGCAAATATTAATTCAAATCATATCAGAAAAACATATAGTGTACATAAAAACTCAATCATATTGTGTTACATCACATATATAAAAAAACAATATACTCATCGTGCCATAGTGTATCAAAACTTCATAAATTCATAATAAGGTCCTGATTAGTCAATCAGAACAGTTGTGAAAGTGCATTAAAATTATTAAAAACAATAACATGCAGTTGGTATGGGAGGCATCACTCACCGCCGTAATGGAGATGATAAGCGTGGGTAATTTTCCAGTGCGCATGCGCACCCATTGTGTATGTGTCAAATCGGAAGCATGGGATAGTATACAGACGTCACAACAACTGCGCGTCGCATCTAATGAAAGTCACACTCGAGCTTATTCGTCTGCGCACGCGCACAGCGTTCCAAGCCTCGATCCCGTGATGTAGCGTCCCCGTTACCTTGGAAACCCGCTACTAGTGTTCAACAACTTAATTGGTAAGTATAATTGTGGTAAAACAACATAAATGAAAATGAAATCAAAAGAAGTGAAAATAAGAAGGGTCTCAACATATCATTCAATACATGCACATCGCCCCATACATTCACAATTATACGGAACGCTATATTTCGGCACCAAATACAGGCACAATGAAGTGTCAGCATCCAATGCCTTAGGGGCTCGCAGGCCAGTGGAGACCATGTTCTGAGGACACCACTGGACCACAGCTCACATATATAGCGTTCCGTATAATTGTGAATGTATGGGGCGATGTGCATGTATTGAATGATATGTTGAGACCCTTCTTATTTTCACTTCTTTTGATTTCATTTTCATTTATGTTGTTTTACCACAATTATACTTACCAATTAAGTTGTTGAACACTAGTAGCGGGTTTCCAAGGTAACGGGGACGCTACATCACGGGATCGAGGCTTGGAACGCTGTGCGCGTGCGCAGACAAATAAGCTCGAGTGTGACTTTCATTAGATGCGACGCGCAGTTGTTGTGACGTCTGTATACTATCCCATGCTTCCGATTTGACACATACACAATGGGTGCGCATGCGCACTGGAAAATTACCCACGCTTATCATCTCCATTACGGCGGTGAGTGATGCCTCCCATACCAACTGCATGTTATTGTTTTTAATGATTTTAATGCACTTTCACAACTGTTCTGATTGACTAATCAGGACCTTATTATGAATTTATGAAGTTTTGATACACTATGGCACGATGAGTATACTGTTTTTTTTATATATGTGATGTAACACAATATGATTGAGTTTTTATGTACACTATATGTTTTTTCTGATATGATTTGAATTAATATTTGCACATGATCAGTTAATTGTATTTTGAGTGGATATACCTATAAAACACGAAGCATGTGACACTTGTGTTAGGCTTGAGAAAGACCAGGAGAGCTGGTTGAAACGTCGCTGTAACATTCACCTATTTATGGAATACATTTTTTCACTTTATTTGGACTTGTGTGCTGCGGATTTATTCCAATTTATTGTCTACTGTTGGACCCCTGACCAAGGACCGTGTCTGCGTGCACCGACTTCACTTTTTTTCGGAGTGCTGCTTCCCTCTTCAATTTGTTGTTACAGGTCTACAAGCGTGCACCACTGTTTACACTACTTCCTTTTTTGGACTGTTTGATAATATGGAAGAGGATACTATAAGAGGTAACAATTTGGTGAATGTTTTTTCATACACTGATGTTGACGTAACTCGCATTCTTGGAAGTGTATCAGAGGATGCGACTTTTCTCCATACACCATCAAGTGTGAATACACAGAGAAATTATGAGTTTGCTACTAAAAAGTTAATGAATTTACAACTACATCTGACCATGATGGCTGAATACCATAAGGCACAAAGGATCCCGAGGGGCATGAGGTCACACCCTAGCGACAATTCATATGTTAATGACATGGACTATCGTATGAAATTTGAAGCAATATCCAACAATTATGCTTTTGATTTAATTCTATTACAAATTGAGTTCCAGCAGCAGGATCTATTGAATTTGAAAAAGATGGTTGGGGAATATGAAGCTACACTCAAGGAGATTTTACCAGAGACTGAGTTACAACAATTTCTTACAAAACAACAGGAATTTTTGACGAATTTTAGGAGGGAGTTGGAAGAAACCAAGAGAAAGAAATGGTACAGAGATGTACAGGATTATTCTACAGGGAGGGTATACAACTGGGGAGCTACGTCTAACAATCTTAGGAGGAATAGACGTGGCAGAGCCCCTATTGGAGATGATCCTTCCATGAAAACTGGTACACGTGTGGAGGACTCTGACAACATCCAGTCACAACCTTTTTTAGGGATGCGAGAAACACAGGGGGACGCTACAGGAGGAGCGGTAGGAAACACAACAGAAGGAACAAAAACACGAAGCCGCAAATACAACAAGACAACCCAGAACAAAGGGACTCTCAGGAAGCAATGAATGTGGTTAATATCTCCTCTAAAGAATTGTCTTCTGATCAAATGCAAGTACTTAGTAAAGGACTTAATTTTTGTCCAAGTACACATATGGACTGGTTTCAATTGGACTTAGATGTTGCTCAATTTGTGAGGAAACTGAAGTTGAAAGTGTGGTTTGCTTCCAAAAATGATTCTAATGATATTCAAAATGCTGTCTCCTCTTCTTCTTCCCCCAGTGATATGAAGCTGATGTTACAGAATTTGGGACTCAAGAATGTAAGTGATTTTTCTCCTGTGTTTGATACGCATGCTGTGGACTCTTATGCAGAGTGTGTAAAAAGGGAACTGTTAAAACTTAAGAATAAGAAATTGGGACTTAAACACCCCAATATGACCAGGGGTGAAATGGACTCCTTGTTGTCTCTTGTCCATGACCACGACCTCGTGATTAAACCAGCAGATAAGGGCGGAGCGATCGTGGTCATGGACAGGAGACAATATTTGGATGAGGCACAGAGACAGCTTAATGATACTGAGGTCTATGAGTGTTTGTCATGTGATCCTAAATTCCAGATTGAAAAGAAAATCAAGGGAACAGTTGAAATGGACCTTAATATGAATTTGATTGATGTAGAAGTACAGAGGTTTTTAACAGTACTTTTTCCAATTAAACCACAACTTTACCTTTTGCCGAAAATACACAAAAACCGAACTAATCCACCGGGTCGCCCGATCGTATCGGGCAGGAACTCTATTACATCCCGCATATCTGTGTTTTTGGACAAAGTGCTCAGACCCTTTGCAACCCAAGCTAGATCATATGTCAGGGATACTTCTGATTTTCTTCATAAGATTAAAAACATTGAGTTACCAGAAGGGGCAATTATTGCCTCTTTTGATGTGGTGAGCCTCTACACCTCCATCCAACACGATGGGGGTGTGGAGGCGGTATCCACATATTTACATCAGGCAGAGTTCTCGAGTGCCAAAATTGACTTCATTATTTCTTTATTGAGGACAGTACTGGAAAATAATTATTTTGTCTTCAATGACAAGTTTTATTTGCAGAAGCGGGGTACCGCAATGGGTAGCAATGTCGCACCGACATATGCAAATATCTTCATGACATGGTTCGAGGACCGTTTCGTCTATGTATCCCACCACTCCAGGTTTATCCTGGAGTGGTGGAGATACATAGATGATGTTTTTGTGATTTGGACTGGTAATCTGACGGAACTGTTGTTGTTTCAGGACTATTTGAATTCCAGAGACCCAAACATACGATTTACATTGACCCACTCAACAAAATCGGTGAGTTTTTTGGATGTGCTAGTTACAATACTGGACGGACGCTTGACTACAGACCTTTATGTAAAAGAAACAGATTGTAACACGCTTTTGAGATTTGACCGCTGCCACCCTAGACCAATGGTGAACTCCTTGCCCTATAGTCAAATGCTTAGGGCAAGGAGGATCACGGACAACGAGCAAAAATTAGATCGGGCCTTAGACAGAATGTCCAAAAATTTTAGAGAGAGGGGATACCCTATCAAATTGATTGACAAACATAAATCTAGGATAGACAGGACACGGAGGGATCTAGTAACACGACGGGGTGAGATACAGAGAGACCCACGTATGGCATTTGTCTCCACATATAACAATCTCTCTCCGGACATTGGTAGAATCATAAGAACATTTTGGCATATCCTTGAGGGGTATAAACATATTCCCGAACTCAGGTCACCACCAGTCATGTCCTACAGACGCTCTACAAATCTGAAGGACAGATTGGTGAGATCTGACATATCAACAAAGAAAAATGACATCTTACAAAGAAAAGTGATATCTTACCACGTCTAAAAAAGGTAGCTTTCCTTGCAGGTCATGTGTTAACTGTGGACTGATGTGCAAGGGGGAATCCTTTGCGCATCCTGCCACAGGTGAGACATATCCCATTAAATACTACCTTACTTGTAACAGTTCTTTTGTTGTCTATGTTTTATGGTGCCCATGTGGTCTCCTATATGTAGGGGAGACCACGTGGGATTTAAAAACTAGACTAAACCAGCATAGACACACTATACGTAAGAAAAGGATGGACCTTCCAGTGTCTAAACACTTCTCGGAATGCCAACATAAAGAGAGGGACTTGAGGTTTATGATCCTAGATCATATCCCACCCATGAAATGGGGAGGAGATAGGCAGGGCCGTCTAAAAAGACGTGAACTGCAATGGATTTATACTCTCAATTCACTAAGACCAGATGGTTTGAATGTGGACTTCAAAATTTCACATAGAGTTATGGAGAGATGAACATTATCTGTGACTTCTGGATGTGGTTATTGATCAACATTGGTGTATATAACACAAGTGATTATACATAATATATTGTAGAACCTATGGTTAGGTTAAAAAATGCTAATTCATTTTCTCTGTTCTTTCTCTTTTCTTGCAGTGCCTGTATGGGATAGGATGGGTCACTCACCGTTTTGAATATCAACGTTAACTGTTTAGTGTAATTATTTGAATAAACATGATTATATGATTTTATGTTTGTGTGGTGATTTAGTTGGAAGCATGGGATAATATGATACTACACATAGTTTGCCATATTTATTATTTATCATTATCATTTTTATTTTTTTTTTTTCATTTTTTCCTCTTTTACTTTATTTTTGTATTATTTATTATGTATTTTTTTATATTATCTATATATATTTTATTTTTATTTATTTTTTTCATTTTTTGATTTCTTCATTTATATTTTTTGATTTCTTCATTTATATTTATTTGGTGGTAGTAGTCTGTTACCAAGGACTACAGAGAAGGTCTCTTATGGACGCAGTTCCACACAGTATGGATGCTATGAGCCCCTGGTATATGTGACCTGATATGGTCTATAGGAGCGCAATATATGTGAGCTGTGGTCCAGTGGTGTCCTCAGAACATGGTCTCCACTGGCCTGCGAGCCCCTAAGGCATTGGATGCTGACACTTCATTGTGCCTGTATCTGGTGCCGAAATATAGCGTTCCGTATAATTGTGAATGTATGGGGCGATGTGCATGTATTGAATGATATGTTGAGACCCTTCTTATTTTCACTTCTTTTGATTTCATTTTCATTTATGTTGTTTTACCACAATTATACTTACCAATTAAGTTGTTGAACACTAGTAGCGGGTTTCCAAGGTAACGGGGACGCTACATCACGGGATCGAGGCTTGGAATGCTGTGCGCGTGCGCAGACGAATAAGCTCGAGTGTGACTTTCATTAGATGCGACGCGCAGTTGTTGTGACGTCTGTATACTATCCCATGCTTCCGATTTGACACATACACAATGGGTGCGCATGCGCACTGGAAAATTACCCACGCTTATCATCTCCATTACGGCGGTGAGTGATGCCTCCCATACCAACTGCATGTTATTGTTTTTAATGATTTTAATGCACTTTCACAACTGTTCTGATTGACTAATCAGGACCTTATTATGAATTTATGAAGTTTTGATACACTATGGCACGATGAGTATATTGTTTTTTTTATATATGTGATGTAACACAATATGATTGAGTTTTTATGTACACTATATGTTTTTCTGATATGATTTGAATTAATATTTGCACATGATCAGATAATTGTATTTTGAGTGGAGATACCTATAAAACACGAAGCATGTGACACTTGTGTTAGGCTTGAGAAAGACCAGGAGAGCTGGTTGAAACGTCGCTGTAACATTCACCTATTTATGGAATAAATTTTTTCATTTTTTCACTTTATTTGGACTTGTGTGCTGCGGATTTATTCCAATTTATTATATATATATATATATATATATATATATATATATATATATATATATTCTTATAAGCCTCAGTGAATGCAATAAAATAACTCATTCTCTCTAGTATTAATTCAGACATTTCACATTCATGAAATATAGTAATGATCCTCTCTCCTCTCCTGACCCAAGAAAGGGAATGTGGACTAGGATACAATGTCAATAGTGGAGTTCTAATCAATGTGGCAAACATGTATGGAAATATATCACCTAATGCCAAATGTATGTATATTAGATGCATTACAATTGATCAGGACACCTGCAGAAGGAGGAGTATAGAAAAACAAAAATATTGTGTAAACTTTTTTGGGAGTGATTTTATGCATTTCCCTAAATATATTGATTGCTATGTACATTTTCCTTCAAAAGGTTTCCCAAATATCTAAAGCTTAGGCTGCAAAACACAGCTACATTCATGAAAATTTTGTTACATCCAACATAATGCAAGATGAAAAAAACACTATTATGGGGCTTTTTAACTCAAAATTGGCAACATTACTCAGGGGATACTTCTCAATTAAAATATATCCTTTCCATAGGGAATAAGTAGCCGATCGGTGGGGGTCTGATTGCTGGGACTCAATACGGATCTCAATATTGCAGAGAAAATAGTCTTCAGAATGAATGTTCTATGGGGCTTCCTAATGTGGATAAGTCCGGCAATATTGGGAAGCATCAGAGAATGAATGGAGGACTGGCCGCACATGCCCCGTGCACTTTGTTTATTTATCTCATATTCTTGTGATCAGTGGGGGGGGAATAACTTTAAATTGTTGGATACTCCCTTTAACCCCCTTAAGGACCAGCACAATGTGTGTTTGTTTGTTCTTTCTTGCCTTCTAAGAGAAATAGGGGACATTTATCAAAGCATTTAGTAGTTTTTAATTTTTGCCTAAAATTGTCGCGAAAAAAGTCGCATATGTGACTGTTTTTTATGTGACTTTGATTGTGCAGTGGCCTAAGAAAAAAGAAAACTTGCTTACCAAAGCAAAAAGTGATTTTTGACTTGCAGTGGTCAGAGATATATCAAGTGCGAGATTCGCAAAAAAGTCCCATCACATGAAAAAACCTACTAAATTTGCTCCAGCTCAGACGTGGAGCAGAAAAAGCCACTACCAAAGCAAAATAAATAAATAAAAAAAAAAAAAAAAATTGCTTATGTGAAAGAAATTTATCAACAGGCTGAAACCAGTTGATTAATAAGTTGCACATAAGCAAAAAAATTGTAAGAAAAAAAAATAACTAAAAGAAGGAATACATTGATAAAATGTCCCCCATAATTTGTATTTTTTTTCTATCTACAGAGCATATTTGGGCATATTCATATTAGAGACCAAGCGTGTGTGTATATATATATATATATATATATATATATATATATATATATATATATATGTATAAAATGACACCTTTCATTTTTACTATAAAATGTACTGCAAAACAAACCAAAAAAAAAAACAATACTTTGTGGGATAAACTTGAAAAGAAAAAGCTAATTATGCAAATATTTTGCTAAATGATTTTACATAGCGTGTTCTACAGTTTTTCTATGGGTCACTACGATTATAGCGATATCCAACTTCTAAAGCTTTTGTTTTATTTTACCACTGTTGACAATTCACCCTACAAATTTGGACCCACAATCAAAGAAAAATACTTAAAATAAAACCTTTAAAGCATTACTGTCATTAGAAACAACTTTTTCCATTTAATAATTTCTGAACAGTTAAGCATTTTCCTAATATACTTCATTTAAAAATATGTTATTGCTAAAGATGTGAAATAAATGTTTAAAAACATGGCCACTAGGGTTCTGTCTTTCGGAATTTTGATAATGGGCTCTTTGGTCCTGACAACAAAGAAAGGGACCAAAATTCTGAAGGGAGTGGGGGTGTGGTTTTCTCTGTCCTCTGCTAACTCAGTACAATATCAGTGCAGCTTTCAACTGTGTAAGGAGAACACCTGAGAGACCCAGACAAGATGCAGATAGCTTGAAGCCTCTTCAGGAGAAGCCACGCATGGCTGCATTATAGTTATATAGACCATGCATTTAGACAGAAACCTGTACAGGTGTCAAAATGTTTGTGCAGACCTCATGACAAGGGAGAGCGGAGGAGAGGAGCTGATCATACTGCAGGGGAAACGCCCCCAGCTTCTGAGAGGAAACATTACAGGACTCATTACAGGAATATACAGATCAAAAGGTATTTTACATATTAACACTTGCATGTTGATATGAATACAGGTCTTAGTGCACATTACTTCACTGATTTTATTTTAAATTTACTCACTAATGACCGTAACGCTTAAAGAGAAATTCTGAATTAACTACATGTAAAAACACTTAGAAAGGAGGGTATACATACAGAGAGAATGAAGGCCAGGTGGCTGATGGGTACATCTAACAAACTATAATGCATTTACACAAGCACTATATATTGCGGCTGTAGACAGAAATACCCCGACTTGTATAAATGACTACCTTACATTTCCCTCAATCTACACAGTCCTCCTTGAAGTCCATAAAAAAAAATCATATACACTCAGAAAATTGCCTATTTTCGAAAACTTCGGGAAGAATTAGCAAAACACATTTTTGGAAGGTGCGCTTTGGTCCGCATGGGTAACTTTGTGAGATTTACTGCATCTTCCCACTTTTTGCTTCCAGACCATCTCCACCAGCTCCAAACAAGATTTGGGGGGGGGGGGTGCCAGGAAGCTGAAAAGAGGAGATGGAAAATAACCCTTTAATAAGGGCTTTAGTAACTTTAACCTCTTATGTTCTGCAGGTGCTGGCACCCATAGGCATGTAGTGTCACTCACCTTTGAAAGGAGCTTTTGCTGCTGACAGTGTCTTCGTCTGAGTGCTGATACTTCTTTCCATAGAGCCTCATTTTCTCTATGAAAAATTTAAAACAAAGCGAACAAAATAAAACATTTATTCTAAACTTCATAGTTTAGCCGATATTCCGGTATAAGTTATCAGCTATTTAACCCCCTGCGACACCGCTGCAGATCATTGATTTAAAGCGGGCGCTTTAAATCAATGATCTGCAGTGGCTTTTGCGGGGCCATAGGCGGCCGCCGCCGCCACCACCCGCTTCTCTCCCCTACCTGTCAGGGTGGTCCGGGCCATCCATCGTTCATGTAGTGTCCGGGGGCATTCCGGGTGGAGGGTGGTCCGGTCCGGGCTGTCCTTCTCCGGGTGTCATCTTCTCCACTCCGGGCAGGCTCCGGCCTAGTACGCTGCATAGACGCCGCTGCGCAGTGACGCCCGTGCGCAGCGACGCACCTGACGTCACGGCGTAGCGGCGTCTATGCAGCTTACTAGGCCGGAGCCTGCCCGGAGTGGAGAAGACCACCGTGGGAGAAGAAGGACAGCCCGGACCGGTTCACTCTTCACCCGGAACGCCCCCGGACACTACAGGAAGGAAGAATGGATGGCCCGGACCACCCCCATTACGGGTAAGTTTAATTTTTTTTATTGACTCGGAGGGTGGGGGAAGGGCCCGACCGGTATAGCGGTCTGGGCAAAAATCCATACCGGTATACCGCCTAGCATCACGGTGGGGGGTGCGACGCGGTACGGTGGGTCGGGAGTGCAGTGCGGCGGGTCGAGGGGGGGGGGGCGGTTGCGGTGGGGGCATTATCAGCAAGATAATTGCCGATACCGATAATGCCCAAAATCGTGATTATCGGCCGATAATATCGGCCATACCGATAATCGGTCGATCCCATATTATATATATATATATATATATATATATATATATATATATATATATACATATACATACATACACACACACAAACACACTGAGCTGTGGGGTTTTCCTCAGCACAAATCCACATGTTCTGTAGAAACCTTAGTAAATACGTTGGGTTTTTCTGAAAAGGTCAGGGACATGCCCACTTTCCCCAACACAACCGCCACACCCTTTTCGGGTTCTCTCAGTAAAACGGAGAGTTTGTTTTTTTTTTTTTTCCAATTCTGGCACACATTCTGGTAAAATCTGGGCCTATATGTACAGAAAACTGCATAATCAGATTAATGGCACAGAGGTTACAGGGTTACAAGATTTCACAAAATGGGTCTGTGGATCAAGTGCGTAAAGTGTGAAAATTATTCATGAGTTCTGCAACTACAGGTTGTACATATGTATGTGTATGTGTATATAGGGGAGGTGTCCTCTCCCTGAGGAAAGTACTGACCCCTATGTATATATACACACACATATATATATATATATATATATATATATATATATATATATATATATATAGAAATTTACAGACTTATTTTTTTGCCTTTTTTAAATTGAAAACATTTTCACAATGCATTAATTGTGATGTATTTTGAGGCATCAAGTCTAAACAACAAAACACATGTTTCTCTGGGCGGCTATGGTTAAAAAAAAAAAAAAAAAGAAGAGCTGTATGCTTTGCATCAATTATTTTAAAAGGTAAACTGATGCCATCTTGTGGTCACAAGAAAAAATTACTAACACAAAATTAAAGGCAATCTGTCAGCACTGTATTATGCTCTGAGCTGCTGACACATGCAGATAGCCGATAGGAAGGTAAAAACTACCATATTTATCGGGGTATACCACGCACCGGCCTATAACACGCACCCTCATTTTACCAAGGATATTTGGGTAAAAAAAAGTTTTTTACCCAAATATCCATGGTAAAATGAGGGTGCGTGTGTGCTCGTGTATACCCCGATACACCCCCAGGAAAGGCAGGGGGAGAGAGGCCGTCGCTGCCCGCTTCTCTCCCCCTGCCTTTCCTGGGGTCTAGAGCGCTGCTGTCGGCCCTTCTCTCCCCCTGGCTATCGGCGCCGCTGCCCGTTCTGTCCCCCTGACTATCGGTGCCGGTGCCGATAGCCAGGGGGAGAGAAGCGGCGCCGACAGCCAGGGGGAGAGAAGGGGCAGCGGCACCCATTGCCGGCGCCGCTGCCCCGTTGCCTCCCCCCATCCCCGGTGGCATAATTACCTGTTGCCGGGGTCGGGTCCGCGCTGCTGCAGGCCTCCGGCACGCGTCCCCTGCGTCGTTGCTATGCACGGCGCGGCGCACTGACGTCATGCGCCGCTCCGTGCATAGCAACGACGCAGGGGACACACGCCGGAGGCCTGCAGCAGCGTGGACCCGACCCCGGCAAAAGGTAATTATGCCACCGGGGATGGGGGGAGGCAACGGGGCAGCGGCGCCGGAAATGGGTGCCGCTGCCCCTTCTCTCCCCCTGGCTGTCGGCGCCGCTAATTAGACCTGTCTTTTAGATGAGAGTCGATTTGCAAAAATTTACTTTAAAAGCTCAAGAGTTGTAGCATCCGGTCTAAGTTGCAGCATGCACTTCCCTTCCCTTCCCCCGCCGTTCCTTGCAAGATTGATGTACAGGTTTTGGCTTCCAGCACTGAACATGTACATCATATATGCAGGGCAGGGAGAAGGCATGAATGCTGCATCTCAGATCAGCCTCAACAACTCTTGAGCTTAAAGGGTTATTCCCGCCATAAACATAACATAGGGGATAAGAGGTCTGATTGTGGGGGCTCACCTTCAAGACCCTCTGCGATCTCAGTGTCAGGATGCTGCTCCAATCCCGGAAAACTCAAGAGTTTCCAGGATTGGAGATGTGACGTCATGCCACTCCCCCTTGTGACATCACGCCATGTCTTTAGATATGAATGGAGGGGGCATGGCCTGATGTCACATCTCCAATCCCGGAAACTCAGAGGTTTAGTAAAACTTTATACTATAACTTTGCTCTGCTGTGATCGCGAGTTATTAGCCCGGGAAGCGGGCAGCATTGAACTCTCCCAGGCCAGCTGAGGGATTCGTACATTTCACTGAAGTCTATGCAAAATGTCGCCTGCTTTCCCAGATAATAACTCACAATCGCAATGGCTCAGAGGGGTAAGACCCAATGGGATCAACAACTTTCGACGTGGCTGATCATCAGCAATGCCTTAAAATGTCATTTTTAGATAGTGAACATTTTAAAAATGAAACAAAATTTGTTATAATGATACACTAAAGGGTGCTTTTACAAATACAACTTTTTCCCCAAAAAGAAGCCCTCATATGGCTATGCAAAATTGGCTCTAGGATGACGGGAATGAAAAGAAAGGTGTATTTCTGTTTAGAGAATTGCCCCTATACAATTATCCATTTCTTTGGCACATTTTATTTCCACACTGGGGAGATTAAGAGGTTATTTCACTATTTAAATCATATGGCTCTGTAGATGTAAAAACAAATTATGGATCTTCGAAGGCGAGGAGGAAAAAAAAAAAGAAACAGCAAAAAAAGAAAATTCTCTGCATTCTTAAAAGGTTACGTAGCTGTGTAAGTGATTCCAACCCAGTAAGCTTCAACAGTTGCTGCATGTTGGTAGTCCTTTTAGTGGCTGTGTGATATATGATGCAACCAAAGCCTGCAGAATGTACTCATATCTACTAGGGATTGACCGATATCGTATTTTTAGGGCCAATACCGATAATCGGTGGAGGTTAGGGCCGATAGCCGATAACTTATACCGATATTCCGGTATAAGTTATCGGCTATTTATCCCCCCGCGACACCGCTGCAGATCACTGATTTAAAGCGGGCGCTTTAAATCAATGCACTGCAGTGGCTTTTGCGGTGCCATAGGCCGCCGCCATCCGCTTCTCTCCCCCTGCCTGTCCGGGGGTCCTGAGACCTATCACCGCCACCGCTCCCCCCGCCGCGCCTAGGGGTGCCTCCAGCTGTTGCAAAGCTACTACTCCGCCGTTGGCTGTCCAGGCGTTGGCTGTCCGGGCATGCTGGGAGTTGTAGTTTTGCAACAGCTGGAGGGCCTACTGTAGGTATAGTATATTATACAGACCCCTGTCCATCCCAGAACCCTGACTCACCTTCCCAGTTGCTGCAGGGACCGTCCGGGGAGGTGGTCCGGGCCATCCATCCTTCCTGTAGTGTCCAGCGGCATTCCGGGTGGAGGGTGAACCGGTCCGGGCTGTCCTTCTCCGGGGGTCCTCTTCTCCACTCCGGGCAGGCTCCGGCCTAGTAACGCTGCATAGACGCCGCTGCGCAGCGTCACGGAGTAGCGGCGTCTATGCAGCGTTACTAGGCCGGAGCCTGCCCGGAGTGGAGAAGAGGACCCCCGGAGAAGGACAGCCCGGACCGGTTCACCCTTCACCCGGAATGCCGCCGGACACTACAGGAAGGATGGATGGCCCGGACCACCCCCATTACGGGTAAGTTAAAAAAAATTTATTGACTCAGAGGGTGGGGGAGGGGCCCGACAGGTATAGTGGTATGGGCAAAAATCCATACCATGGGGTTCATACCGGTATACTGCCCAGCACTACGGTAGGGGGTGCGGTGCGGCGGGTCAGGGTCGCGGTGGGTCAGGGTAGCGGTGGGGGCGGTGCGGGGGGCAGGGCATTATTGGCAAGGTAATTGCCAATACCGACAATGCCCAAAATCGTGATTATTGGTCGATAATATCGGCATACCGATAATCGGTCGATCCCTAATATCTACTAGTGAAATCACTGGTGACTAAGAAGGAGATTTATCATTCTTTTCAAACGCATGGGTTTTATATGAAAATTTTATTTTTAACTTACTTTTGCTTACATGCGACCTATTCATCAAATAGTCGCATGACCTTGATAAATAAATTGCACGTAAGCAAAACCCGGGAAAGCCACTTACAAAAGCATTTTTTAAAGCCGAAAAGTTTTCCCTTATGTTAATAACCAAAGTTCTTTATCTACCCTTTATTACCAGTACCATTGCTAGAGAGTGACGGGGAGAGGGGGCGTACCACATCGGGTGACACCCTGCATGGCCTGCCTGGCTCTAAATAGCTGCACTCCAACTATCCCGCAACAACCCATCCACCCTCCTCAGAAATAAAAAAAAAATATTAAAAACATACTATGCTGCACCATGAATATACGTACTCTGAAGGCTTTTTTGTTTAATTTTGAGCCCGTATTTTGTGACTTCAGTGGCCGGAGTCTTACGTCGCTGCGCTGAGGCCAGAGTTTACTTCAGGAAGGAAGACAGCGCAGCACCAACAGGCACATAAACAATAGTGAAGCCACAAAATATTTAAAAAAAAAAAAAAAAGGCTCGGTACGTTACCCACCCCAAAATGTGAATGAAGCAATACTACTATGGATGTTTTTATTTTTTCTCTTTAGGAAAAATTTTAGTGCCACATATGGGTTATTTATGTGGTCTAAAAATACATGACCACTGCAAAGTAAATGCATGTGCGCAAGTTTGCGCGACTTTTTTTACGCAAAAAATAAAAAATAAATCTACTACGGAGCTTGATAAATCTCTTTCTAAATGTTTACATTATAAATAAATAAAAAATATATATATTTTTAGGTTCACCTCACAGTCACATAGGCCTGATACATACCGTCTCATATTTTCCAATTTTGTATCCAAGTTGCTTTGCACATCTTTCAAGTCTTGTAACTCTGTAATTACTTTCTGTAGCTCTTCTGGTGTGAGATGAGGCTCTTCCGACTTCACCGAAGACATCTATAATGTAAACAAAATCAGGATATTTAAAGTTGCTGACTAAGTAGAGAATATATATATATATATATATATATATATATATATATATATATATATTGTGGTATTAACTACTGTATAGGTTAGGTCTCCCAATATTGAATAGAAAAAAGCAGGATTAAGGGAACCTTTTAAAAATGTCAGTAAAAGTGAAATTTTAAAAGGTTCCCTTAATCCTGCTTTTTTCTATAATATATATATATATATATATATATATATATATATATATATATACACACACACACGCTATAGGTTAAAGGAGTAGTCTAGTGAAAAGTATCTTATTTATTGTTGTCCTTAGTGGGATTTGAACCCAAGTCCCCAGCACTGCAAGGCAGCAGTGCTAACCACTGAGCCACCATGCTGCCCTTAGCATACATCTGCTATGCACGGTTGCTAAAATGAACAGAGATGTCAGCAGAGAGCACTGTGCTCGTGATGACATCAGTGTTCCAAAAAGAAAGGAATTTCCTCTTTAGCATTCAGCAGCTAATAAGTACTGGAAGGATTAAGATTTTTCAATAGTAATTTACAAATATGTTTAACTTTCTGCCACCAGTTGATTTAAAGAAAAAAGATTTTCACCGGAGTACCCCTTTAAGCCCATCCCATTGTACAACAAAAATAGAGAAACATAGCTGCACATCCACCATTTGTATTTTTTTCCAATTGCTTCTCAGCTTTTCAAACACTAACAGGTTGTTAGTATACATTTTGATCAAAAAGTACAAGCCCACTCACCACATCAAAAGCCACCTAGTCATAGTGGGTCCCTAACCTAACACTGGTGTAGCACTGGGCGGCGACCACTGCCTCCGTGACACCAAGCCCATTAGCAGGAGACTGCATATGGGATTCTTCCTAGCATCCTCCCAACCATCTGGCAGAGAGCACATGGTAGGTGTTCACATTGGTGTGGTGCTCTGCGGCGGTCATTGTTACTGTGATGCTTTGTCTGTGGGGTGGGCCGGAGCCAGGGGCTTGGTCAAGAAGCAGTGGGGCTGCCTGGCCACTGAGTCATTCCCCCTGTGGGCATGGTGTTGCGGTGGCAGTGATCACCGCCCGGTGCTATACCAGTGTCAGGTTAGGGACCCACCCTAAATAGGTGGCCTTGGCGTGGTTAGTGGGCTTGTACTTTTTGATCAAAATGTATACTAACAACCCGTTAGTTTTTGAATTTATGCTGAGAAGCAAGTAGATAAAAATATAAATTGTAGATGTGCGGCTGTGTTTTTGTTTCTCTATTTTTGTTTTACAATTGTAAGCCCATCCCATTGACTGCAGTGCAGTTCCAGGCGGATTCTGTCAAAATAATGAATACATTTTTTGGCAGAATTCCGTATCTGCCATGGAAGTTCTACTACAGAACTTTCCAAGTGTGCACACAGAGCAAAAAGTGACTGCTGAAAGCGGAAATATGCTCTGAATAATTAAAATCATAACAAACAGTAGTGTGCATGGGCTCCAAGAAGCTTGCAACATGACAATTGTGTTATGCTGTGTTGCAACTCACAGCAGAATGGCAGCTATCAATAAGACAGTGGAAGTGTTTTGCTTTAAGTGCATATGGTTGTCACTAAAGGGAATTCTTTACTCAGGACAACTTTGTCTACCTGACAGAATAGAGCGTAGTGCTGGGCGATATGCCGGTTCATAACGAATACTGCTTTTTTAATTTTGTACGATATGAATTTTTCCTATACCGCAATACTTATCGGGCCCCTCCTTCGAATGAATTATCAGCCACAGCATTGTCACCACATCGGGGGAATTAATCATGTGTGACCCGCGGGCACTGCTCCCCCCCATCCTTCTGTGAGCCGCCGGACAGCTCCTTACATGACAGTGCGCTCAGCCTATCACCGGCCGAGGCGGGACATCGCTGCGGCCGGTGATAGGCTGACGTCTCTGCGATGTTCCTGTCCCCATGAAGCAGCAGGAAGATTGCAGCGCAGAACAGTGAGGCAGATACCGGAGCAACGGGGACAGTAGGAAGGGGAGTCAAAGTTTATATTGTTTATTTTTGCAGCCCGGGCACAGGAATATGTAAAATTAATCAGTACAGATGTCCTTTATTAATCATTACCAGAGCCGCGGCATGCAACTCATTCATATAGGCGCCGGCGGCTCACAGGAGGACGGGGGGGGGGGGGGGGAAGCAGCGCCCGCGGATCACATATGATTGGTTCCCCGATGTGTGGGACAGCGCAGCGCTGCGGCTGATAATTCATTGGGGGGGTTGTTAGAAAAGCAGAGCAGCGCCCGCGGGTCACATATGATTAGTTCCCCAGCGGGGGGGGGGGAAATACCGTTAAATACAGTGGAACCGCCATAACTTACTAAAATACCGTGATATGCATTTTTGGGTCATACCGCCCAGCACTAATAGAGTGCTCACTTTGGTTGGTCCAGTATATCCATGCATTTCATATAAACGACTATTTCCCACTGCAGGGGAAACGTGTATCTGTCATTTGCTTCCCAATTGACGACAGCTGGTGTCCAGCAAAGAGATAAATTTAGTTACTGAGAGTACATTTTACTATAGGAAGTTTCCACAGCAGTAACAAAATCTATTTCAGGAATGACCCACATGATAATTTAGTAGGCAGATTTCTGTGATGAGCGTTATATTAACACCACATCAGTCAATAAATGACACGTTCCTTTTTGTCCTGTGATAACTAAGTGGTTACAACTTTTCGACATACTTTCCAGATATAATACAGCAAAACCACAACAGGGAAAAAAACTGAATTGAATTGTACTGTAAGCTCAGCCTAAGGATGCACTCACTGAAGTCAACAGCAACATATGCATGTGTAAATTTCCCCTAAGAGTCTATTCACACGTACAGTATCCTGAACATAAGTGAGCTACAGGATTTAAAGCTGCAAATTTTAATCCCAAATTATTTCACAATTAGATCTTCCATTGTAATGTCTATAGTAAGTAGGCTGATCAATACGCAGCAGCCGCGCCTAGAGGACTGGTAGTTGGTATTGTGGAGATTCGGTTCCCATTTAAATGACCCATTTAAATGAGCGGACAAATGGTAACAGGGCCCTTCACTGTAGCTGATGTGTGACCCTTTTACAATGTAAGTTGGACAAAGGTTTTCCAGTTGGGAGAAAGCGTTTCAATAAGCTTCAATATGACACTATGTTTAATTCCACAGCAAATTGTATGAAAAACATTATTGTGTAGCTCTAAGACAATGTAATAGGTTAACATAATGCAAATAATGTCATTGCCTATAAATCTGCACAGTAGAGATTTATAGCCTAGAATACTGTAGACGGAAAGAAGTCGTTACCCCTTTTTTGACCATTAAAATACAATTAGGGGGGTTTCAGCCATAATATTTTTAGAAAAGCTTTTTTAGGGTCTATTCGCATGTACAGTGATCCCTCAACTTACAATGGCCTCAACATACAATAGTTTCAACATACAATGGTCTTTTCTGGACCATTGTAACTTGAAACCAGACTCAACATACAATGCTTTGGAATTTGCGAAACGTGTCAATGACTGGAAGAACCGACCAATCAGAATGGATATTTCACTGGTAAAACCCCTGTGCATGCACTGACTGGTATCTGGTAGCGCCCCCTACAGTACAGGGAGGTATTACATGTTCTGAACTCTTTACCTGTGCCAGGGTTAACTGCTCCTTTGGACACCAGGTAAGGGCGACTCCATGTTACTTTTTATAGGACATTGTGTGTTCTGTACAGGACCCTGAAGAAGCTCCTGTCCTCTACATAGACCAGTGTTTCCCAACCAGGTTCCCTCCAGCTGTTGCAAAACTACAACTCTCAGCATGCCTTTGGCTGTCCGGGCATGCTGGGAGTTGTAGTTTTGCAACAGCTGGAGGCACCCTGGTTGGGAAACACTGAAATAAACAGTGATTTACAGCTCCCAGCAGATCTTTCTTACTTTTATATGTAAGGATTTGCTTTATCTGTATTAGTTATCTACTTATTTTTCTTTAATCCTCACTTTTTCCTATTTTTGGATGACATTTTGGTGGCTTCAGAACCAATTACCAGATTTCCACAGAGTTATGGTCTCAACATACAATGGTTTCAACATACAATGGTCGTCCTGGAACCAATTAATATTGTAACTTGAGGGACCACTGTACATTATCCTACGCATATTTGAAGTTGCAGATTTGAAGCTGTGTTCAGTCATTTAGTTTGCATTGAAATCTGCAGCTTCAAATATGCACAGGATTTGTCCCAGATTTGTTTCCCCACAATAAAATACTGAATACAATACAAACAATGCATTTTTCTTTGTTTTTTTCCGCCTTTTTTTGTTGCAATTTTTTTTTGTGTCTGCAGTCTCTTTTTTCTATTTTTTTTCAAAAACAGTCAGCATACTGAGTTTTTTTGTGGTGTTTTTCTCAGATGCTTCTTCATAGAACTTGAGAAAACGTCAGAAATATGTTGTATCCAATGCCAAAGTCTCTCCGGGTAGAGAGTGTATCCACTCCATCTGCAATGGCCAGGTTAGAAGATAACACAGATCCTGGCTGTTAAACCACTTGTGCTGTGATCCAATAGTTCAGGAGAGGGGGGCTTCCTGTAACCAAATCTGTCAAAATGAGAATTGATCAGGAGTACTATTGGGTTGTCATAGCGGCAAGAGGCCTGAAGAAGCCCTCCAAGGCTGCCATCTTCATATTCTAATTGGGCCCTACCAGAGGCAGGGCTTCAGAGGGCACAATCAGGAACAATACAGTGCAATGCATATGAATTGCATAAGAGATCAAGCAAGGTAATTATCCCATGACCCTGTCAGATCAGGTCATAGGTGGGCCAGGACTTTTGACCGGAATATTGGTGCAGAAGTTTCCCTAGAGCTAAATGCTTATATAATGATTCACAAAAAAATAGCTGCAAAGTCAGCATAATGGTAGATTACATAGTGATCGTGTGCAAACATGTCTATCAGAGGACTTCACACGGTGACAATCATTCATACCTTTCGTTTAATATTTTCCAAAAGTTCTGACTTCCCCTTTTTGAAAAAAGGATGTTGGAACTCGATGCAGGAGCTACGGTCAGACCTTAGAAGCCCACTCTCCAGACTCATCACTTTCCTGAAGCCATCTAAGGAAGCAAGTTATGGTCAGAGGCATTACAAAAATGATGATTGTTCTGGACATAATCGTTTTTGACAATATTACATATAATGGTCACCACTAATTTACCATCAGATAAATAACCTTACGACATGTTACAAGTTTAGATCACACCGGGTCTCACTCCAGCTGAGATTGTGAGTTACAGCCAGATGACGTGCACAGCAGTACGTGCCTCACTCCTCAGCTCTCACTCAATCCTGTCCCTTTCATTGCATAAGTTTATTTAAAATAGGGATGTCCCGATACCATTTTTTTAAGACCGAGTACAAGTACCGATACTTTAATTCTAGTACTCGCCGATACCAAGTACGAGTACTTCTATTTTAAAGGGAATCTGACACCAGGGTGACCCGGTTTCTGGCGCTGTTTACCATATGATATGTGGGTCCTTGTTGTGTACTATGGAGGTGGCTGCTGTAGTATGAACCAAGATTTCTCTCTTCTCCATTGGACAGAACAGGGAATTTGCACTGGCAGCGAGACCGATGACCACATGGTGAGCAGCGGTAGAAACCGGGTCACCTGCACTATCTACTTATAAATTCAGGTTCGTGCAGGTGACTCTCCTGTAAGATTGTCTTTAATAGTAGGTAGTACCCCCTGGCAGACATTAGCAGCAGCCCCCCATGTAGACCACAGCCCCCCTTTAGACAGTGGGCCCCCATTTAAACAGCAGCAGGGCCCCCCCCTTTAGAAAGCAGCAGGGCCCCCCCACCGTTTAGACAGGAGCTGGGCCACCCCCCAGTTTAGACAGCAGCAGGGCACCCCCCCCCCTGTTTAGACAGCAGTAGGGCCCCCTCCCCGTTTAGACAGCAGCAGGGACCCCCCCCCCATTTAGACAGCAGCAGCCCCCCCCCCCCCCCCCGTTTAGACAGCAGCAGGACCCCCTCCCCCCGTTTAGACAGCAGCAGGGCCCCCCCCCCTTTAGACAGCAGCAGGCCCCCTCCCCCCCCTTTAGACAGCAGCAGGGCCCCCCCCCCTTTAGACAGCAGCAGGCCCCCCCCCCCCTTTAGACAGCAGCAGGGCACCCTCCCCGTATAGACAGCAGCAGGGACCCCCCCCTCGTTTAGACAGCAGCAGGGACCCCCCCCCCCCCGTTTAGAGAGCAGCAGGGCCCCCTCCCCCCATTTTTAGACACCAGCAGGGCCCCCTCCCCCCCGTTTAGACAGCAGCAGGGCCCCCTCCCCCCCCGTTTAGACAGCAGCAGGGCCCCCTCCCCCCCGTTTAGACAGCAGCAGGGCCCCCCCTCCGTTTAGACAGCAGCAGGGCCCCCCCCCCCTTTAGACAGCAGCAGGGCCCCCCCCCCCCCTTTTAGACATTAGTAGCAGCCACCCCTCCTTGCAGGCAGCTCACCTACTCTGTCGGGTGCTGGTGCTGCCCCGCTCTTCCATCCTCCCGTCCGCATCGTGTCGTCCTATGGAGGAGCATGTGACATATACATCACTCTGCTTCCTCCGTAGCGTTATGCTGGGCGCAGGGGAGGAGGCGGAGTGACCTGTGTGTCACATGCTCCTCCAGGGTACACTATGATGCGGACGGGAGGATGGAAGAACGGGGCAGCAGAGTGGCACCTCTATCGGGACATCCCTAAATTAAAATGACTAACTTCGTCCCATAGAGTTCAAATGGAGCAGTATCACCCAGGCTTTATCTATTAGAAGCAGGACAACTCCTGCAACATGGATAGCAGATGAAAGGATCGTACGGATCTTTATAACACAAAAAGCAAGGTGGAAGTGCACTAGATCCATCATTCTGATCATTTAGATCATTTACATAGATTGTACATACACATATTAAGCTGGCGGATGAAGCTGGACAGGTTGTTGTGCTTGAAGTACTTGGGCAAAATCTCTTTAGAGAACCTCTGTTCATCTAGAATACAAAAGTTCTGGCCATTCTGTAAAAGAAACACAAAGACATTCAACTGCGAAACGTTCACATACCAATGAAGATAAAGACTAAGGAGGAAAAAAGTTAGGATTTATGTGGATTCAGAGGTTTGAGTGGTAATGAGTGGTGAGCAGCTTATTCATTATAAAAATAAAAGTTTCTACTTGTGGAGAAGGCGAGAAGCATCGCAAAGTGAGCCTTGGGGCTTGTAAGAAAACTTTCCTAATTCAAGGAAGGGTTAAAAATGCTGACAGGCTCTAAGCAAGTCACATCTGACAGTTCCAGCAGGAACAGCTCATGTTGTAACCTGTCACAGCCCTGAGGACCTAAAGCGTATGACCCTAAAGTACAGCCACATATACAGGAAAAAGGTGTAGAACAGTGGTCTTCAGCCTGCGGACCTCCAGATGTTGCAAAACTACAACTCCCAGCATGCCCGGACAGCCATGCTGGGAGTTGTAGTTTTCGCAACATCTGGAGGTCCGCAGGTTGAAGACCACTGGCGTAGAAGCTAATGTTAGAGATGAGCGAACTTACAGTAAATTCGATTCGTCACGAACTTCTCGGCTCGGCAGTTGATGACTTTTCCTACATAAATTAGTTCAGCTTTCAGGTGCTCCCGTGGGCTGGAAAAGGTGGATACAGTCCCAGGAGACTCTTTCCTAGGTCTGTATCCACCTTTTCCAGTCCACCGGAGCACCTGAAAGTTGAACTAATTTATACAGGATAAGTCATCAACTACCGAGCCGAGAAGTTCGTGACAAATCGAATGTACTGTAAGTTCGCTAATCTCTAGCTGATATATTCCATAACAAATGAATGGGGGTCTCTGATATAGTGGAACACAGATTTAGTCTACACCTAAAACAGTACAGGGATCCGTGCAATGTAAAGTATAGGAAGTTATACTCACCTGTCCCCGCCGCTCCGGACCGCGTCCTCACCGCTCCCGATGCTGCTCCGGCGTCTTCTTCGGGACCCTCCGGCTTTTTCCGCATCTTCTCCAGTGTCCGGGCCTCGCTTTCTGGTGACGTTATTACGTTGCGGCACCGGGACGGCGTGTGCAGCCACGTCATAACAATGCCATAAAGCGAGGCCCGGACCCCGGAGAAGATGCAGAAAACGTCGGAGGATCGCGAAGTGGACCCGGAGCAGCGGGGATAGGTAAGTGAACCTGTCCAGGATGCTTAAACTGCTATCCGGCAGCAGCTTAAGCATTTTGCTCTGTCGGTTAGCAGTTAATGCGATGGCCCCGACATATAAAAGCATCGTATGTCGATTTGATCATATGTCGCATGTCGGGGGGTTACTGTATAAATAACACTGGGCACAAGTGTCAACTCATTCTACCATACCAGCCTGGTGTAGGCATTTTTTTTTTGTTTGTTTTATCATGAAAAGAATCAATGAAAATCAAATAAAAAAATCAAAATAAAAAAGGCTGCCCAGGGAACTCCTTTAAAAAGTTTTTCTTGGTCATGTAACCTGCATGACAATAACTCAATGTATGTATTTATTCATAGGAATAGAAAAAGTCAGGGCACTCACACACGTCAGGTCTTTTTTAATACCTTTATTTCCAAGCAAATCACACATAAATCAGTGATTTAACAGGGCATGGGGAATAGCAGGGGTTGCGTCGCTGGGCGACAGTTGCCGTTTCACGCTCTGCACAGCACTTCAACTGGCCCATGGGTGATTACATTATAGATAAGTTTATCTGGATCACTACCTTTCAATTTGTCACCTGTCGATCAACATTCACAGTTTATGCTCAAATTTGTGAATGCAATGTCCTTTATGTAGGGAAAACTAAAGATCCGTTGTTTCATAGGATAAGAGAACATGTCCGTTCACTGAGAACAGGCATTGGAGCTACGAGACTCATGCAGCATATGACGGACATCCATCAGGGGGACTCTCCCAGCTTCCGTTTTGAGTCTCTGGAGGGAACTGAATATTCTCACAATGGAATTGACAGACATGATCTTTTACTTTAAAAAGTATCGCAATGGATATTAAAATTGGACGCAATGGGTCCATTAGGACTAAATGATAAAACTGAACTAAGTGCATTGTTATGAGTCTATTTTGTATTATGTTTTTAGAAGTTTTTTTTAAAAGGATATTCCAGGCAAAAACTTTTTTTTATATATATATATATCAACTGGCTCCAGAAAGTTAAACAGATTAGTAAATTACTTCTATTAAAAAAAATCTTAATCCTTTCAGTACTTATGAGCTTCTGAAGTTAAGGTTGTTCTTTTCTGTCTAAGTGCTCTCTGATGACACCTGTCTCGGGAAACGCCCAGTTTAGAAGAGGTTTGCTATGGGGATTTGCTTCTAAACTGGGCGTTTCCTGAGACAGGTGTCAGAGAGGACTTAGACAGAAAAGAACAACCTTAACTTCAGAAGCTCATAAGTACTGAAAGGATTTAGATTTTTTAATAGAAGTAATTTACAAAACTGTTTAACTTTCTGGAGTCAGTTGATATATATATATATATATATATAAAAAAAGTTTTTTCCTGGATAACCCCTTTAACTTACCTGTTTGTTTATACAGTATGTTGATATGGCAACAAAAGGTAGTGATGCCAGTTGAAGCGCTGTGCAGAATGGGAAATAGCAACTGTCCCCCTTCGACGCAATCCCTGCTACTGTCTTTGTCCTGTTAAATCACTGATTTATGTGTGATTTGCTTTGAAATAAAGTATTAAAGAAGACCTGACGTGGGTGAGTGCCCTGACTTTCTATTCTTCTGGATAAATATGTAATTTGATGTTTTATATGTCAGTGAGCACCAATAGTCAGCCTGCTACCTGAGGGGCTTGTGGCTACATATCCTAATTGAACATACAGTGGTCCCTCAACATACGATGGTAATTCGTTCCAAACGAGCCATCGTTTGTCGAATCCATCGTATGTTGAGGGATTCGTGCAATGTAAAGTATAGGAAGTTGTACTCACCTGTTCCCGCCGCTCGAGATGGTGGCCCCGGGCCTCCGCTGGGCTCTCCTGGTCTTCTCCGGTCCTCTCCTGGTCTTCTCCGGTCCTCCGCTGTCTTCTCCGGTCCTCCGCTGTCTTCTCCGGTCCTCCGCTGTCTTCTCCGGTCCTCCGCTGTCTTCTCCGGTCCTCCGCTGTCTTCTCCGGTCCTCCGCTGTCTTCTCCGGTCCTCCGCTGTCTTCTCCGGTCCTCCGCTGTCTTCTCCGGTCCTCCGCTGTCTTCTCCGGTCCTCCGCTGTCTTCTCCGGTCCTCCGCTGTCTTCTCCGGTCCTCCGCTGTCTTCTCCGGTCCTCCGCTGTCTTCTCCGGTCCTCCGCTGTCTTCTCCGGCCCTCTGCTGTCTTCCGCAAGGCCTTACTGAGCCTGCGTAGCGATGTCATTACGCCGCTGCGTACGCCATTCCTATTGGATGACGTGCGCAGCAGCGTATTGACGTCATCGGAGAGGGCCGAGAAGACACTGGAAGACCAGCACTGGACCCGGAGGGCACCCCGGAGCATCGTGGAGGGGGTAAGTAATACTTACCGCACCACACGGGGAATATTAAGCTGCTATCCGGCAGCAGCTTAAGCATTTTGAGCTGTCGGATAGCACTTAATGCGATGGCCCCGACATAAAAAAGCATCGTATGTCGATTTAAGCATATGTCGGGGCCATCATAGGTCGGGGGGGTCACTGTACACAGTATTGCCGAATGGAATCTATTACACAATAACTCAATGTATGATTTTAATGCTCTCTGCCCTCTATCTCGTGTGGCCAGCTGTTTTTTTTGGCTGTCGCTCCCTTAGCATTTTAATCTGTGTGACATAGTTCACACTACAGAATGCTCGAGTGTAATTCTGCGGGTAAATTCCGGTTTCGGCAGAGTCCCATTGTTGTCAGTGGGATTCCTCTGCACGGGGAGCAATTTAAGAGGTGGAAAATCCGCTGCTGAAATTCGGCGCTGAAGGCATGGTCATACTTTCAACAAAATACATTGCAGTCTATGGAGAAAGCAACGTCACACAGTCCTAGTGCCAACTTAGTCAGCCGACACCGGAATCTCCAGGTGTAATACTTCCGGATGGAGACTCCTCAATGTGAACCTAATTTTAGGAATTTTCAGAACAGATTTCACTCTGCTCAATGAGCAGAGAAAGTCACTGACAAAACGTATGTCGGAACGGGAGGCGACTGGGTGCAATATGGGCGAGTTCACTAGGTATTGAATACTTACCATTTACTTATACCTATTGGGGCAAGCGATTAATAAATGTAGGAGAGGCAGGGAGGACGCCTGTCCCTACAATATACAGTGGTCCCTCAAGTTACAATATTAATTGGTTCCAGGACGACCATTGTATGTTGAGACCATAACTCTATGGAAACCTGGTAATTGGTTCTAAAGGCACCAAAATGTCATCCAAAAATAGGAAAAAATTAGTATTAAAGAAAAATAAGTAGATAACTAATACAGATAAAGCAAATACTTACATATAAAAGTAAGAAAGATCTGCTGGGAGCTGTAAATCACTGTCTATGTCAGTGTTTTCCAAGCAGGGAACCTCCAGCTGTTGCAAAACTACAACTCCCAGCATGCCCGGACAGCCAAAGGCTGTCCGGGCATGCTGGGAGTTGTAGTTTTGCAACAGCTGGGGGCACGCTGCTTGGGAAACACTTGTCTATGTAGAGGACGGCAGCTTCTTCGGGGTCCTGTACAATACATACAATGTCCAAAAAAAAAAAAAAAAAAGTAAAATGGAGCCGCCCTCACCTGGTGTCCAAAGGAGCAGGTAACCCTGGTACAGGTAAAGTGTACAGAACATGTAATACCTCCCTGTACTGTAGGGGGCGCTACCAGACACCAGTCAGTGCATACACTTCAGTACTACAGGTGTTTTACCAGTAAATTGCCCATTCTGTTTGGTCAGTTCTTCCAGCCATTGAAACATTTCACAGATCTGGACTGTCTGTAGCATTGTATGTCGAGTCTGGTTTCAAGTTACGATGGTCCAGAAAAGACCATTGTATGTTGAAACTATTGTATGTTGAGGCCATTGTAAGTTGAGGGATCACTGTAGTGCATTCCACTCCTGGCTTATGTGGTTATAGTGCAATATTGGGCATAGAGCAATACCATTTTACAATCTCTCCCCCCTAACCCAATTCTTATTACCATATATCACAATGTTATTTGTCTTTTGACTATTATGAAGTATTGAGACCAGATCATCCAGTCCCACCTATACACGTTTTTAACCTCTTAAAGACGCAGGGCATACCTGTAAAAAAGAATAAGGGTAGGGTCACACGTGCTCTATTTTGCTTATATTTTTGCAGCTGATTTTGCTGAAGTTAAAGGAGTAGTCCAGTGGTGACTCAGTGGTGAACAACTTATCCCCTATCTTAAGGATAGGGGATAAGTTGCAGATCGCGGGGGGTCCGACTGCTGGGGCCCCCCCGCGATCTCCTGTACGGAGCCCCGACAGCCCACGGGAAAGGGGCGTGTCGACCTCCGCACGAAGCGGTGGCTGACACGCCCCCTCAATACAACTCTATGGCAGAGCCAAAGTGCTGCCATCGGCAATCTCCAGCTCTGCCATTGAGATGTATTGAGGGGGCATATCGGCCGCCACTTCGTGCGGGGGTCGACACCCGCTATGTGGCCGGAGAGCTGGGGCCCTGTACAGAGAGATCGCAGGGGGCCCCAGCGGTCGGACCCCCCGCGATCTCAAACTTATCCCCTATCCTTAGGATACGTTTTTCACCACTGGACTACCCCTTTAACGGGTAGGAAAATATGCAGAAGCAAAACATGCAGCAATATATGGCACCTGTGACCCTACCCTAAAAGCAAAAAGCGTATCCGATACATAGATCCCGGATGGAAAAGCCGAGGATCACTACATGAAATAACAGACATGATCCTCAGACGGATCACCTGGCTTATGTACGGCAGAAATCTGAGAGTCAGCCTGAGACTTCTCCTGCAGATCCTTTCACATTGGAATAGCCTCTGGCAAATCCTGAACACGTGAACAGTCCTCTGCTACAGAAAACAAGCATAACCGCATAGATAAATGTGAGATAGGGACTCAATCACTTCTATAGTAGTACAGCAGCTATCAGGAAGCAGTTGTGCAACAGAATTCAAGTAAGGATCCATTCACACCTTGTTTCAAAGATCTGGCTGGGAAATTTCAAAACCAGGCGCTACTGTATCCCAGCCGGACCGGCGCCGAATCTCATTCATTTAAATGCGCAGACTGGAGGCAGATAACATACCACGATTTACAGTCTTGCCACAAAATAGGGCAAAAATGAGCCGACAGAGTCACTATATGACTCCAGTCGGCGCATTTAAATTAATGAGATTCGGTCCGGTCCAGCTAGAATATGGGAGCGCCCAGTTTTTACATATTTTTAGCAGGATCTCCACAACGTGGTGATTATAAATGATCCTGTAAACACAGAGGAATGATTCTTCAGACACCCCTTTAAATCTTTAGATGTCGCTCTCCAAACTCCACATGCCCCATACCATGTTTAGCTTTTCACACACATCATTCTACCATTATTAGACAACCAAACCTCCGACCCCACCAAAAAAAAAAATCTCCAGCTGCCTTCTCCCCCCCCCCCATCTTTAGAAGCCCTTATGATCTTCATATGTCATCCCCTCATCAGACGTCACCTGCCATCTCCAGACACCCCCTCCTCATCAGACGTCACCCCGCCATCTCCAGACACCCCCTCCTCATCAGACGTCACCCCGCCATCTCCAGACACCCCCTCCTCATCAGACGTCACCCCGCCATCTCCAGACACCCCCTCCTCATCAGACGTCACCCCGCCATCTCCAGACATCCCCTCCTCATCAGACGTCACCCCGCCACCTCCAGACATCCCCTCCTCATCAGACGTCACCCCGCCACCTCCAGACATCCCCTCCTCATCAGACGTCACCCCGCCACCTCCAGACATCCCCTCCTCATCAGACGTCACCCCGCCACCTCCAGACATCCCCTCCTCATCAGACGTCACCCCGCCACCTCCAGACATCCCCTCCTCATCAGACGTCACCCCGCCACCTCCAGACATCCCCTCCTCATCAGACGTCACCCCGCCACCTCCAGACATCCCCTCCTCATCAGACGTCACCCCGCCACCTCCAGACATCCCCTCCTCATCAGACGTCACCCCGCCACCTCCAGACATCCCCTCCTCATCAGACGTCACCCCGCCACCTCCAGACATCCCCTCCTCATCAGACGTCACCCCGCCATCTCCAGACATCCCCTCCTCATCAGACATCACCCCACCACCTCCAGACATCCCCTCCTCATCAGACGTCACCCCGCCATCTCCAGACATCCCCTCCTCATCAGACGTCACCCCCGCCATCCCCTCCTCATCAGACGTCACCCCGCCATCTCCAGACATCCCCTCCTCATCAGGCATTACCCCCGCCATCCCCTCATCAGACGTCGCCCCGCCATCTCCAGACACCCCCTCCTCATCAGACGTCACCCCGCCATCTCCAGACACCCCCTCCTCATCAGACGTCACCCCGCCATCTCCAGACACCCCCTCCTCATCAGACGTCACCCCGCCATCTCCAGACACCCCCTCCTCATTAGACGTCACCCCGCCATCTCCAGACACCCCCTCCTCATTAGACGTCACCCCGCCATCTCCAGACATCCCCTCCTCATCAGACGTCACCCCGCCATCTCCAGTTGCCCCTTACAAAATTTCTCACCCTACAATCTATATATAACCCTATATTTAGGTCTTTACACAAGCCCTCCCCATCTTTAGACAGCCCCCTTTAATCTCCAGTTGCCCCTTATCATCTTCAGATTACCCCACCATCTCCAGCCCTCACCCTACAATCTTCAGACGCCCCCTTATATGCTGCCATCTTTGCCTCTCTCTGCCCCATAATAAACTTTGCCCTACAGTCGCCCAGAATACATGGAACTGGAGGGGGCGTGTCACCTGAGCTGCTGCCCCCGTGCCCGCTGGGTTCTCCACCAGTCCATGCAGTTACATACCCACAGCTCGACTGCCATTTATTATGGAGACTACCCGGTCACACTGCACAAGTTACCCCCCGTGCCCACACCAGAGGAGGCATTACCCAGCTCCACGAGATGACATCATTATTACTCGGGTCCTCCACCAGCGCCCAGAGCTTCATAAGAAAGGCCGGGACCGGAGCAGTCCCGACAGACGTGCTGGGCTCCTTCATCCTAGCACCGGATCGCACCCCGACCTCCTACCGAGAGCGGCCGAGTAACAGAAACTACGCAAACACAAACACCAGCGCACTTCCGGAACACAGGTGCCCCGCCCACAGAAACCCGACCTGAGGCGCTGACTGGTCGAGGCCAAGCGAACAACTTAAAACCACGCCCCTTTCCTTCCCTTCTGCCGAGTACTGCTAGGTGGAGGGCGTGACACTGTCAGCATGGCTGTGCCCATAGGCGTGCGCAGCCTATTGCATTAGGGTGTGCACCCTAAAGCACAAACTCACACTGCGCGCGTGTATATATATATATATATATATATATATATATATATATATATATATATATATATATGTATATACGCACACAGTTAGTATAGTTCCCCCACATTAGGTGCAGTATAGTTCCCCCACATTAGGTGCAGTATAAGTCCCACCACATTAGGTTGGCAGTACAGTTCCCCCCACATTAGGTTTGCAATACAGTTCCCCCACATTAGGTTGGCAGTACAGTTCCCCCACATTAGGTGCAGTTCAGTTCCCCCACATTAGGTGCCACCTAATGTGAGGGAACTGTACTGCACCTAATGTGGGGGAACTGTACTGCACCTAATGAAGGGGAACTGTACTGCACCTAATGAAGGGGAACTGTACTGCACCTAATGAGGGGGAACTGTACTGCACCTAATGTGGGGGAACTGTACTGCACCTAATGTGGGGGAACTGTACTGCACCTAATGGAGGGGAACTGTACTGCACCTAATGTGGGGGAACTGTACTGCACCTAATGTGGGGGAACTGTACTGCACCTAATGTGGGGGAACTGTACTGCACCTGTACAGTTCCCCTACATTAAGTGCAGTACAGTTCCCCCACATTAGGTGTAGTATAGTTCACCACATTATGTGCAGTACAGTTCCCCTACATTAGGTGCAGTATAGTTCCCTCACATTAGGTGCAGTATAGTTCCCCCACATTAGGTGCAGTATAGTTCCCCCACATTAGGTTGGCAGTATAGTTCCCCACATTAGGTGCAGTATAGTTCCCCCACATTAGGTGCAGTATAGTTCCCCCACATTAGGTGCAGTATAGTTCCCCACATTAGGTGCAGTATTCTTCCCCCACATTAGGTGCAGTACAGTTTCCCCACATTAGGTTGGCAGTATAGTTCCCCACATTAGGTTGGCAGTATAGTTCCCCATATTAGGTGCAGTATAGTTCCCCCCACATTAGGTGCAGTATAGTTCCCCCCCACATTAGGTGCAGTATAGTTCCCCCCACATTAGGTGCAGTACAGTTCCCCCACATTAGGTGCAGTACAGTTCCCCCACATTAGGTGCAGTACAGTTCCCCCACATTAGGTGCAGTACAGTTCCCCCACATTAGGTGCAGTACAGTTCCCCCACATTAGGTGCAGTACAGTTCCCCCACATTAGGCGTGCAGTACAGTTCCCCTACATTAGGCTGGCAGTATAGTTCCCCCACATTAGGTGCAGTATAGTTCCCCCACATTAGGTGCAGTATAGTTCCCCCACATTAGGTGCAGTATAGTTCCCCACATTAGGTGCAGTATAGTTCCCCACATTTGGTGCAGTATAGTTCCCCACATTAGGTGCAGTATAGTTCCCACATTAGGTGCAGTATGTTCCCCCACATTAGGTGCGGTATAATTCGCCACACTAGGTGCAGTACAGTTCCCTACAAAAGCAAAATAGACATGGAGGCCACCAGCATCTGGGGGTGCTACCTTCCTACTGGCAGGAAGAGGGGGTTAATTTGAGGGTACTACCTTCTTACTGGGGGGGGGGGGGGTTAATCTGGGGGTACTACCATCCTACTGGGGGGGGGAGGGGGTTAATCTGGGGGTACTACCTGCCTACTCGCGGCCCCAGATTAACCCCCTCCCCCCCTGTAGGAATGCAGTACCCCCCAGATTAACCCTATCCCCCCACCCTGTTAGAAGGTAGTACCCCCCTGATGACCCCCTCCCCCCGTAGGATGGTAGTACCCCCCAGTTTAACCCCCTCTCCCCCCCTGTAGGAATGCAGTACCCCCCCAGATTAACCCTATCCCCCCACCCTGTTAGAAGGTAGTACCCCCCTGATGACCCCCTCCCCCCCAGTAGGATGGTAGTACCCCCCAGTTTAACCCCCTCTCCCCCCCTGAAGGAATGCAGTACCCCCCAGATTAACCCTATCCCCCCACCCTGTTAGAAGGTAGTTACCCCCTGATGACCCCCTCCCCCCCAGTCGGATGGTAGTACCCCCCAGTTTAACCCCCTCTCCCCCCCCTGTAGGAATGCAGTACCCCCAGATTAACCCTATCCCCCCACCCTGTTAGAAGGTAGTACCCCCCTGATGACCCCCTCCCCCCCAGTAGGATGGTAGTACCCCCCCAGTTTAACCCCCTCTCCCCCCCTGAAGGAATGCAGTACCCCCCAGATTAACCCTATCCCCCCACCCTGTTAGAAGGTAGTACCCCCCTGATGACCCCCTCCCCCCCAGTAGGATGGTAGTACCCCCCCAGTTTAACCCCCTCTCCCCCCCTGTAGGAATGCAGTACCCCCCAGATTAACCCTATCCCCCCACCCTGTTAGAAGGTAGTACCCCCCCCCCCCCTGTAGGAAGATAGTACGGTGCCCCAGATTAACCCCCTCCCCCCAGACCCAGTAGGCAGGTTGAAATAACATTCACTCACTCGGCGCAGTAATCCTGCGAGCCGCGTACCGTCACGTCATGCTCTGGGGCCGGCGTCCTTGAATACAGCGTGACGTCCTGATGGTCATGTGACGGCAGTAATGCGCCGTCACATGACCGGACCAACTGAAGGTGAGCCAGAGCGGAGCGGGGCGGGGCACAAACAGGAGCAGGAGGCAGCGCTGTGCGGTGCGCCTGACGGACAGGCGCACCGCACAGCGGGGGGGCGGGGGTCTGGGCTGGTGAAGGACGGTCGGGCACAGATGGGGGGTGCTGCGGAGCGTCTTGGTGTCACCCGGTGCGGGCCGCACCCGGGTCGCAATGCCACTGGATTAGGGTGTGCCTGGGCACACCCGGCACACCCCGTGCGCACGCCTATGGCTGTGCCTATGTGTCGCTGCAGTGTTTCCCAACCAGGGCGCCTCCAGCTGTTGCCAAACTACAACTCCCAGCTTTCCCGGACAGCCTTTGGCTGTCCGGGCATGCAGGGAGTTGTAGTTTGGCAACAGCTGGAGGCACCCTTGTTGGGAAACAAGCCTTTAACTCCTTAAGGACTCAGGGTTTTTCCGTTTTTGCACTTTCGTGTTTTCCTCCTTACCTTTTAAAAATCATAACCCTTTCAATTTTCCACCTAAAAATCCATATTATGGCTTATTTTTTGCGTTGCCAATTCTACTTTGCAGTGACATTAGTCATTTTACCCAAAAATGCACGGCGAAACGGAAAAAAAAATCATTGTGCGACAAAATCGAAGAAAAACGCCATTTTGTAACTTTTGGGGGCTTCCGTTTCTACGCAGTGCATATTTCGGTAAAAATGACACCTTATCATTATTCTGTATGTCCATACAGTTATAATAATACCCTACTTATATAGGTTTGATTTTGTCGCACTTCTGGAAAAAATCATAACTACATGCATAAAAATGTATACGTTTAAAAATGTCATCTTCTGGCCCCTATAACTTTTTTATTTTTCCACGTACAGGGCGGTATGAGGGCAAATTTTTTTGCGCCATGATCTGAAGTTTTTATCGGTATGATTTTTGTTTTGATCGAACTTTTTGATCACTTTTTATTCATTTTTTAATGGTATAAAAAGTGACCAAAAATGCGCTTTTTTTGACTTTGGAATTTTTTTGCGCGTACGCCATTGACCGTGTGGTTTAATTAATGATATATTTTTATAGTTCGAACATTTACGCACGCGGCGATACCACATATGTTTATTTTAATTTTTTTTTTACACTGTTTTATTTTTTTTATGGGAAAAGGGGGGTGATTCAAACTTTTATTAGGGAAGGGGTTAAATGACCTTTATTAACACTTTTTTTTTACATTTTTTTGAAGTGTTATAGGTCCCATAGGGACCTATAACACTGCACACACTGATCTTTTACACAGATCACAGGCGTGTATTAATACGCCTGTGATCAGTGTTATCGGCGCTTGACTGCTCCTGCCTGGATCTCAGGCACGGAGCAGTCATTCGGCGATCGGACACCGAGGAGGCAGGTAGGGGCCCTCCCGGTGTCCTGTCAGCTGTTTGGGACGCCGCGATTTCACCGCGGCGGTCCCGAACAGCCCGACTGAGCAGCCGGGTCACTTTCACTTTAGAAGCGGCGGTCAGCTTTGATTGCCGCTTCTAAAGGGTTAATATCGCACATCGCCGCGATCGGCGATGTGTGGTATTAGCCGCCGGTCCCGTCCGTTGATGAGCGCTGGGACTGACGCGATATGATGCGGGATCGCGGCGCGATCCCGCTTCAAATCGCGGGAGCCGGTGAAGGACGTAAATATACGTCCTGCGTCGTTAAGGGGTTAAAGTGCACTTTACGGTCTCCCCTAACAACTTCTATTCTGTGGCTGCTCTGGCATAATGGGAGTCAGGGCCAGCCCAAGACATTGTGCTGCCTTGGGTTAGGGTGACCACATTTCCTAACTGCCATTCAGGGACACTTACTTTCACAAGTGCATTTCGTCAAACTTATACGTGAGACTGGCAAAAGGTTGTAGTTCCCCCACATTAGGTTGGCAGTATAGTTGTGAGTATAGTTCGTGGTTGTTGATCCATTCAAGATGGCTGAAGAGGAGAGTGCACGCTCCATGGCCGTCAGTACACAATTCACAGGAGAGCAGCACAACCAAGGTAGAAATAAGGAAAGTGGTGCAAGCTGTGAAGGAGCCTTGGCGAAGGGGTCCCAACTTCAATATATCCACATAGGCCGCAGCACACAGATAGATGGTGGGTGAAAATAATAGCGACGTTTATTTCATCATACCAGTGTACGGAGAGCAACGTTTCCGCGGTCTCTCGGCCTCTTGAGAATGGCGGCGAGAGGCCGTGGAAACGTTGCTCTCTGTACACTGGTATGATGAAATAAACGTCGCTATTATTTTCACCCACCATCTATCTGTGTGCTGCGGCCTATGTGGATATATTGAAATTGGGACCCCTTCGCCAAGGCTCCTTCACAGCTTGTACCAGTTTCCTTATTTCTACCTTGGTTGTGCTGCTCTCCAGTGAATTGTGTGAGTATAGTTGTGATGCCCGCGGAGTAGCAGGTTGCAGAAAATAATTTCCAGTATAATAATCAAATATGCCAATTGTCACAGAATGGGAAAGTGCTAAAGCAGTTTTTACCATTTAAAACTACAGCTCCCAGTATGACCTAAGCAGTGGTGAGGGTAGTTGTTTCACCCATGAAAACTGCAAAACGTACAAGTGACTACAGCTCTGATGGGACATAGTGAGGCGAAACACATTGATATCAGTGACTACAGGTGACAGCTTCGATGGTACATACCGCTGTGACTTTGTCAGCTAAATCTTCTCTCTGCAGAAAATGACACCCAGATGGCTCCTTAATTTGTCAGCAGATTCTGATCCTCTGTATGAAAACAATAATTATTGTAATAATGCTAAACACCGTATCCTCTGAATACCCCACACTGCACCCTCTGAATATAATACTACCACACACTGCACCCTCTGAATATATTACTACCACACACTGCACTCCCTGAATATAATACTACCACACACTGCACTCCCTGAATATAATACTACCACACACTGCACTCCCTGAATATAATACTACCCCACACTGCACCCTCTGAATATAATACTACCACACACTGTACCCTCTGAATATAATACTACCACACACTGTACCCTCTGAATATAATACCCCACACTGCACCCTCTGAATATAATACTACCACACACTGTACCCTCTGAATATAATACTACCACACACTGTACCCTCTGAATATAATACTACACACTGCGCCCTCTGAATATAATACTACCACACACTGCACTCCCTGAATATAATACTACCACACACTGCACTCCCTGAATATAATACTACCACACACTGCACTCCCTGAATATAATACTACCACACACTGCACCCTCTGAATATAATACTACCACACACTGTACCCTCTGAATATAATACTACCACACACTGTACCCTCTGAATATAATACTACCACACACTGTACCCTCTGAATATAATACTACCACACACTGCGCTCTCTGAATATAATACTACAACACACTGCACCCTCTAAATATAATACTACACACTGCGCCCTCTGAATATAATACTACCACACACTGTGCTCTTTGAGTATAATACTACTACGCACTGTACCCTCTAAACGTAATACTACCACACACTGTACCCTCTAAATATAATACTACCGCACACTGCGCTCTCTGAATATAATACTACAACACACTGCACCCTCTAAATATAATATTATCAAACACTGCACCCTCTAAATATAATACTACAACACACTGCACCCTCTGAATATAATACTACAACACACTGCACCCTCTGAATATAATACTACCACACACTGCACTTTCTGAATATAAAACTACCACACACTGCTCTCTCTGAATATAATACTACCACATACTGTGCTCTCTGAATATAATACTACCACACACTGTGCTCTCTGAATATAATACTACCACACACTGTACCATTTGAATATAACCTTGCCGTGCAGTGCACCCTCTGAATACAACACTGTAATGTATTGTGGCCCATAAAAATCGTACCAACCCTGAAATTCCTTTCTAATATACACCATACTTCTAAAATGCAAAGCACTCTGTGCCTTCACATATAGTAATAAATAATGCCCCATCCTGTGACCCCACATATAATAATTATGGCCCCTCCTGCGCCCCCCACATATTAATAATGTCCGTCCTGTTCCCCCCACATAATAAAAATGCCCCCTGTGCTGTGACCCTTACATATAATTCCCCCTGTGCTGTGCCCCTTACATATAATGCCCCTGTCATGCTCCCCTAACATTTAATGCCCCCTGTGCTGTGTTCCTCATATAATGCCCTCTGTGCTGTGTCCCTCATATAATGCTCTCATTATGTGCCCCTCACATATACTGCCCCCTGTCCTGTGTCCCTAACATATAATGCCCCCTGTGACGTGCCCCTCACATAAAATGCCCCCTGACCTGTCCCACAGGGGGAATCATATGTGAGGGGCACATGACAGGAGCATTATATCTGAAGGGCACATGATGATGATGGGGGCTTTATATGTGAGGGGCACAGCACAGGGGGCATTATATGTGAAGAGCACATGACAGGGGACCCCCTGTCATGTGCTCTTCACACATAATGCCCCCTGTCACGGGCACCTCACATTAAATGTATCATTTTTTGCGCCCCCTATGTTTTTACATTGCCCCCTGACCCCAGTGCCATATAGATGTGCCAAACAGTTTAAAAAAAAGACATACACTTCTATTATGTTCCCGCGCTGAGCAGCTCTCTTCTTCTTACGTGCACACACTGTGCTGACAGGTGAGCGGCAAGCCGCGGTGATGGGATCTTCAGGCGCCGACGCGATAATGTGACATCATCGCGCCGGCCTGCCGTTGATCGCCGTTCCCAGCAGCCAGAAAGGTAAACTAATGAATGAACGGTGGAGCGGGAGCTGTAAACTCCCGCTCCACCATGTTAGAAATCGGGGGGCAGAAATCTTGGGGGGGGGAAATTGCCCCGTTGCCCCCCCCCCTGGATCCGCCACTGAACCACACACACTGGACAGTACTATGCAATGCCGATCTGATTTGGCGATCTCATAGTATAAGGAAGTGACTATCTGTCACAGCACAGCAGCGGACGGCGGCTCTCGGGCTCAGATCATTCTGGGACACTGCATTGTCCCGGAATGAGGGTGACTGGGACCCGGGACAGACTCTCCAAATGCGGGACTGTCCCGGACGCTCCGGGACACGTGGTCACCCTAGCCTGGGTCCAAGACTGAAGTGCCCCCGAAAAAGCACAAACACACACACACACATATATATATATATATATATATAGTTAACATATGTATGACAGTCTTTTAGGCATGATAATACTGTATACCTAAATACCTAAATATACTAGTTGTGCAGTTACCAATTGATACCACTAAACAAGGAGCAAATATTACCTTACATTATTGTAACCTAACCAGATCGGGCATACTGAGACCAACAATACCAATAATACCAGTATACCAAGATAAATATTACCAATATTATACCTATATAAGGGACACGTAATACCGCAACACACGGACTATTGCACACAAAGCAACTAGTGACTGGATAAGATATGATTTGATTGATGATCTGTTTTCCCTTATAATAATATGGTGTGTTTCACGCCACGGGACATTAGGAATTTTAATAGTTAACATAATTAAAGTCCCCTTCCCTCCAGCCCATGTAACAGGCTTACCTGCTGAATACTGAAGAGTAATTATAAAGTAGAAAAAAAAACATAAAAAAATATAGGGGGGGGGGGGGGAGTCTTGTGCTGCTGAGGAGACTTAGGGTATGTTCACACTGAGGGTTTGGAGAGGAATTTCCACAAGTAATTATGCTCGCTTATTCCTCTCCAAATCATTCAGCAGTGAAAAACCCATAGCATGTAATGAAAATTCTGCGCCTCAGTTCACACTGAGGAATTTCCGCTAGCGGAATTCCGTCACTGAATTCCGTTCCGCATGAAGAATGAACATGTTCGTTCTTCATGCGGAATTCATGTCGTAACTCCATAGAAGTCAATGTAAATTTTTTTTCAGGCCGCCACACTTCCGCGCGGAATTCCTGCAGAAATTCCGTGGAATTCACGCGGAATTCGCACAAAAAAAAAATTACAATGTCTTCTATGCTGCGCTGAACTCCGCACTGATTTCTGTGCGGAATCAGCACGGAATTCCACGCAGATTCCGCGCCGAGTCTGAGCGGAAAAAAACTGTCATTTCTGAGCGGATTTGTTCAGCGCAAATTCTGCTCAGATATTTGTCAGCGTGAACGTACCCTAAGGCTAAGTTTCCACTCGTTTTTTTTTTCTGGCAGTTTTTGGAGATCTGCCACTGCAGTTTTTGAGCCAAAGCCAGAAGTGTATTCAAAAGGAATAGGACATATAGAGGAAGGACTTACACTTCTCCTCCTTTATGGATCCACTTCTGACTTTGGCTCAAAAACTGCAGTGGCAGATCTCCAAAAACTGCCAGAAAAAAAAACCAAGTGGAAACTTAGCCTATGGGAAAACAGATTATCAATCAAATCAGATTATCAATCAAATCATATCTTCCCTAGGGTCCCTCAGCAGCACAATACGGGGATTTAGCAAGGAGAGTACCCCATGCTTGACAGTATTGCTAACCGAGTTAAAGGGGTACTGCCGTGCTGACAACTTATCCCTATCTAAAGGATAGGGGATAAGTTGCCTGATCGCGCGGTGTCCCGCTGCTGGGGATCTCGCACGCAGCACCCCGCTCTCAGGCCCCGGAGCGAACATCACTCCGGGTCTGATGACTGCCGATCACGGGGCCGGACTGTCGTGACGTCATGGCTCCGCCCCCATGTGACGTCACGCTCCGCCCCTAAATGTAAGCCTATGGCAGGGGGCGAGACAGCTGTCTCGCCCCCTGCCATAGATTTGCATTGAGGGGCGGAGCGTGACGTCACACAGGGGCGGAGCTGTGACGTCACAATCACCGGCCCCGTCATCAGACCCAGAGCGGAAGTTCGCTGATGAGAGCGGGTGCTGCGTGCGAGATCGCAGGGGTCCCCAGCGGTGGGACCCCGCGCGATCAGGCAACTTATTCCCCATCCTTTAGATACCGAATGAGTTGTCAGCATGGTAGTACCCCTTTAACTAAACTCGGTTTCTGAGAAAGTCTAGATTGTAATCTATAATAGCAGAAAAAAGTAGATGGACTAGACCAGGTAGCAGATAAATATATCTGCTCAATAGGAACAGAGCATCTCTCTGCCCAGGATAGTCCTACCAACCTGTAAAATGAGCCTTAGAAAAAAGCAGGAGGGTCTAAACCCTCTAAAATATAACATAATGAATACAGCTAGATATCCACCTGGATATAGTTGGTTTAGAGGCCTTTTTGCCTCTGCCAGGACCCTGGAAACAAACAAATACATTTTCCTCCTTCCTGAAGGGTAAGGTTCGTTCAAGATAAATCATGAGACAACGGACATCTAAATTCTTACGAGTTGGTCCTCATCTTCTAGAAGAATAGGTTAGGCAATAACCTGATTGGTGTGTTGGAAGGATGCACATTTAGGTAGGAAAGTAGGGGGGAATCTCAATAGGACCTTGTCCTCAAGAAAGATTGTTTAAGGCTCTTTTGAGGAGAGAGCCTGCAACTCACCTACTCTCTCGAGGTGATGGCTAATAAAAAGGCTGTTTTGAATGAAAGAAGCTTTAGATCAATTTCCTGGATGGGTTCAAAAGGATGAAGAGATAACTTTTTTAATACTAAAGGTAAGTCCCAAGGAGCAACAGGTCTAATAACTCTGGGTCTAAGGCGAGACACAGCCTTAATAAAAGCTTTAAACTCTGGGATCAAAAGAAGTCGTCTGTGTAGAACAGCTAAGAGGGCTGAAACTTGAACCTTTAGAGTACTAGGTGACAGACCCTTATCAAAACCATCCTGGAGCAAATCTTAAATTTCAGGATTAGATGGATTAGAGGGATTAATACCCCTAGACAAAGACCAGGCATGAAAAATTGTCCTAATTCTAGCATAAGACCTGTTGGTAGCTTCACTCCTTTAGTGTGCTAGAGTGTCCAGTACTCTTCCAGAATAGCCTCTGCCCATTAGAAGGGTGCGGTCAACTTCCAGGCTGTCAGATTGTATGATCTGAGGCTGTGACAGAACTGTGTTCCTTGTGTCACCAGATCCCGCCTGAGAGGAAGATTCCAATGTATCCCTCGACTCATGAACATGAGTAGGGCAAACCAGGATCTCTTGGACCAGAACGGCATTATTGCAATTACTGAGGCCTGATCCTGTTTGATCTTCCTCAATACCTTGGGAATCATGGGCACAGGAGGGAACATGTACGGTAGACAGGAAGTCCAAGGAATGGTCATGGCGTCCACTACTAGCGGGTTGTCCACAAGATACAGGGAGCTAAATTTTTCGAGATTTGCATTGTCTCTTGTGGCCGTCAGATCAACTTCTGGCATTCCCCACATCCTGGTTATTTGAAGAAAAATTTATAAGTTCAGAGACCATTCCCCTGGTAGCGCCCTTTCTCTGGATAGGCAGTCTGCGAGCACATTGTGTGTGTCCCTGATGTGAACTGCAGATATCCGAGATACCCAGTTCTCTGCCCAAGACATGATCTTGCCTACTTCTCTGAGTAGGATCCTTGATCTGGTGCCCCCTTGTTTGTTGATGCAATACACTGACGCTATGTTGTCTTTACTGGTTTGTCCTTGAGGAAGGGGGCAAAGTGTAGTAGGGCTAGATAAATCGCCCTCAGTTCTCTGGCATTGGATGACGTCATCCTTTCTGCCTGAGGCATCTTTGGTAAGTATGATCCAATTTGGCTCCTCTAAGCGCTCGCCATCTTGTAGGCGTGTCCACCAGGTTAGGGAGCTTCGAACTGACGATGACAGAACTATCCTCTTGTCTAGGCTGGAGATTGACCTTTTCCATTGTCTGAGGACTTTGGACTGTAAAGGTCTCAGATGCCAAAGTGCCCAAGGGTCTGCTTCTATCGAGGAGGACATTAGACCCAGGACCCTTTGGGTTCTTATTAATATCTGGCAAAGTCTGAGTATATGCTTCACTGCTGCTAGTAGTCGATCTTTCCTCTCCTGCGATAGAGAAAGCATCTTCTGAGTTGTGTCGATTCTGTATCCAAGAAAAGATCCTATTGTGGATGGGGACAGGCAAGACTTTTCCTGGTTTACTATCCAGCCTAGACTGTCTAAGAGGTTGAGAGTTATTTGTATATGATCTTGCAATAACTCTCTGGACTCTGCTAATAGCAGCCAATCGTCCAGATAACGAATTACTCTCATTCCTTTTATCCGAAGAACCACCATCATGGCGGAAACGACCTTTGTGAAAATGAAGGGGGCTGTAGAGATCCCGAAAGGTAGGACTCGAAACTGAACATGCAACAGGATTCCTTGAACCCATACCGCAATCCTCAAAAATTTCCGGAATGACCTGTGAATGGGGATGTGAAAGTATGCATCCTTCAGGTCTAAGGATGCCAGAAAATGCCCCTCTTGAAGTATTGTCTTCACTGTGCGGATAGTCTCCATTATGAATTTCTTCTTGACAATGAACTGGTTTAGATACCTTAGATCTATTATTAACTAGAAATTGCCTGATGGTTTGGGAACTAAAAAGTACACTCCCCTTCCTACTTCAGTAGGGAAAACTGGTTCGACTGCCCTTAGGGCAAGAAGCTCCAGAATGGACTCCTCCAGTATCTCTCTCTTTAGAGAACTCAACTGGGGAGAAAAAATCATTTTCTCTCCAGGGCACTGATGGAGAGGAAGCAAGTACCCATCTCATACTGTTGACAGGACAAAATGGTCCTGTATTAGAAGTTCCCAGGCAGGAAGAAAAAAATGAAGACGGACCCCCACGGGAAGACCCGAAACATCAAAAATCTGACTTTTTGGATATATCCTTGGACGAACCAGCACCTCTCTTCTGGCCTCTGGAACCTCTTCCTCTATAAGACTGATGGCCGTGTCTGGATCTAGGAGGTGAGTATCCTCTACTGGAAATCTTATGCACTGGTTTAGGAAGGGGCAAGGATTTGCCCTTGCAATTAGACATACCCTCCATGATCTCATCTAACTGAGGCCCGAATAACTTTCCTGGGGAAAAATCCAGATTACACAGCTGGAATTTGGAGGAATTATTTGCTCCCCAAGGGCGAATCCATAGAGCCCTACGAGTGGCCGTAGAGAGGGCCATGGCTCTAGAGGCTAGCGTGACCTGTTGTAGAGCAGAATCAACCAGAAAGTCCATCACTAAATTGACCTTTTTAAAACTATCTAAGATCTTATCCCTCTTGACTCCAGAGTCAATATCATCTTGAGCCTGAGAAAGCCACCTCTTCAGAGCCCTGCTGACCTCATGAGTGGCAGCAGCCACTAGGTTAGAGCCAGAAGCTATTGAATAGGCTCTCTTTAAAGTGAGCTAGATTCACCTATCCATGGGGTCTTTCAGATCAGAGCCGTCATGGACAGGTAAAATGGTTCTCTTTGATAATTCAGAGACAGCAAAATCTAACTTTGGTGGCTCTACCCAGGAAGATGTTTCTTCTTCCGAAAAGGGGTATAAGGTACGGAATCTCCTAGCCAAAACAGGAGCCTTCTCTGGGTTTTTAAACTCCCTCTTCATCAGGGATCTTTTGGTCTCGTCAAAGGAAAAAACTCTAGGCCCTTTAGAAATTGAAGAAGCCTCCTCATCCTCTGATAGACCTTCTGTCTGGACTAATTTAACCAATTTTTGAATTCTCTCAATAGAAAAGAGATTCTGAGATGAAAATCTCTCTTCTTCCGAATCAGTAGAAGGATAGGCTACATCCACTACAGTGTAATCTTCACCTAGAGACGGACCTGTATCTCTCTTAGATCTCGTAGGTTTAGATCTGGGCAAGGACAGCTTGTCTTCTAACTTTTTAAAAGACTCCTGAACCCAGATCACTACATTTTTGACCGTGGGTATATCTGTGTCCATCGGATTTGGCAGACAAATATTACATATCCGCATAAGGGTAGTCATCAGGGATCGGAGTATCATGTTTCCTACAAGAGAAATGTTTTCTCTTGGAAGTGGCTTTACCGCCACCCATATTGCCAGTTGGATCCATAAGGCCCTATAAATAAAAGGAAAAAAAATTCTATTAGCAAGCAGATAAAAATATATATGCCTCTAAACAAATATAATGTAAGAGGCCAACATGCTACAAAAGCAGCAAAAGATCTATAAAGTTGAAAACAGAACTCAAACTTAATCTCTCAGTCTTCCAATCTCTCAATCCTGCTAGACAAAACATGCCCTGACAGCAAGAGGGAGAGAAAGGGAATGGCAGGGTTTAAATAATCTGAATTTCCTTCCAGAGAAAAGACACACCTTCAGGATCACATGATCTTGAGTTAAGAAAAGGCGGAAAAAAACAGCATTTTTAGTAAAAAATCTAGTAGGTTGTCTAAAACCTAAGACTGGAAAAAAAAAAAAGCCAAAAATAAAGAGAATTTGCGCCGAAAAAAACGAAATAGTAGACCGGAAGTGACACCCTGTGTACTTATGGTCCGTATCCCACGTGAGCCCACGCCTAGCGACGCTCCCCCGTGAAACGGGCTTGTTAGATGGGAGATGCAGGAGCCCGTGGAAGCACAGCGGACAATAAAAAAAACTCTGCAGTATTCAGCAGGTAAGCCCGTTATATGGGCTAGAAGGGAGGGGACTTTAATTATGTTAACTATTAAAATACCTAACTGTTAGGATTCGGCAGGCTGGAAGTGGATCCTCTGTGTCAGCGAGGGATTGGCGTGGACCGTGTCGGTGGACCGGTTCTAGGTTGCTACTGGTGTTCACCAGAGCCCGCCGCAAAGCGGGATGGTCTTGCTGCGGCGGTAGCAACCAGGTCGTATCCACCGGCAACGGCTCAACCTCGCTGACTGCTGAGAAGGCGTGGGACAGAAGGACTAGACAGAGGCAAGGTCAGACGTAGCAGAAGGTCGGGGCAGGCGGCAAGGTTCGTAGTCAATGGAGATAGCAAGAGGTCAGGAACACTGGTAAGGCAAACACTGTAAACGCTTTCTCTGGCACAAGGCAACAAGATCCGGCAAGGAAGGGAAGGGGAAGTGAGGTTATATAGACAGGTGCACAGGTGGACGCTAATCAGACTGATTGGGCCAGGCACCAATCATTGGTGCACTGGCCCTTTAAATCTTAGAGAGCTGGCGCGTGTGCGCCCTAAGGAGCGGAGCCGCCCGCGCCAGAACGTGACAGCCGGGGACCGGGACAGGTGAGTGACTTGGGATGCAATTCGCGAGTGGGCGCGTCCCGCTATGCGAATCGCATCCCCGCCGGCAGTGTCAGTGCAGCGCTCCCGGTCAGCGGGTCTGACCGGGGCACTGCAGAGAGAGGAACGCCGCGAGCGCTCCGGGGAGGAGCAGGGACCCAGAGCGCTCGGCGTAACAGTACCCCCCCCCCCCCCCCTTAGGTCTCCAACTCTTTTTGTCCGGTTGTCGCTCCACATGGGACGAGGACATTGGGAGCGATTGTAGAGTCTCCTTCTGGAAGACAGAGAAGTCCTGGGTATACTCATCAACGGAAGGCCGTTCAGAAGGAGTGGGAATGGGGAGGGGGGGTAGAGGGTGAAGCTTGGCACGGGGCAGAGTGTTACCAGGACGGGGGCTATGAGGAGGAGACACTGAGGTTTGACTGACGGGACTGGGAGCAGACGTGAGGCATTTTTTGTGGCAAGAAGAACCCCAGCTCTTGATCTCCCCGGTGGTCCAGTCAAGGGTAGGAGAGTGGCGTTGGAGCCATGGCAGACCGAGGAGGACTTCAGATGTGCAGTTGGGCAAAACAAAAAATTCAATTTTTTCGTGATGCCGTCCAATGCTCATGAGCAGGGGTTCTGTGCGGTAACGCACAGTGCAGTCCAATTTTACTCCGTTGACCGAGGAAATGTAGAGCGGCTTGACGAGACGGGTCACAGGGATGTTGAACTTATTAACAAAAGAGGCCAAAATGAAAAAGTTCATGCAGGTTGGCAGGAATTTCTCGTGCGGCCAGCACATCCTTGATGTTACTGGATAGGCCTTCTTTAAAGGTCGCGCAGAGGGCCTCGTTGTTCCAAGATAATTCAGAGGCGAGGGTACGAAATTGGATGGCTTATTCTCCTACAGAAGAATTTCCCTGGACCAGGTTCAGCAAGGCAGTTTTGGCAGAAGAAGCTCGGGCTGGTTCCTCGAAGACTCTACGAACCTCAGCGAAGAAGGACTGTACAGTGGCAGTGACAGGATCATTGCGGTCCCAGAGCGGTGTGGCCCATGACAGGGCCTTCCCAGACAGGAGACTAACCACGAAAGCCACCTTCGACCGTTCTGTAGGAAATTGGTCCGACAACATCTCCAAATGTAGGGAACATTGTGTCAGGAAACCACGGCAGAGTCTAGAGTCCCCATCAAATTTGTCCGGCAGGGACAAACGGAGGCCAGCAGCGGACACTCGCTGCGGAAGAGGTGCAGGAGCTGGAGGAGGAGATGGTTGCTGCTGTAGCTGTGGCAGAATTTGCTGTAGCATGGCGGTCAACTGCGACAGCTGCTGTCCTTGTTGGGCGAACTGTTGTCCAAGTTGCTCTATCTTTTGAGACTGCTGGGCAACCACCGTGGTAAGGTCAGCGACAACTGGCAGCGGGACCTCAGTGGGATCCATGGCCGGATCTACTGTTAGGATTCGGCAGGCTGGAAGTGGATCCTCTGTGTCAGCGAGGGATTGGCGTGGACCGTGTCGGTGGACCGGTTCTAGGTTGCTACTGGTATTCACCAGAGCCCGCCGCAAAGCGGGATGGTCTTGCTGCGGCGGTAGCAACCAGGTCAAAACCACCGGCAACGGCTCAACCTCGCTGACTGCTGAGAAGGCGTGGGACAGAAGGACTAGACAGAGGCAAGGTCAGACGTAGCAGAAGGTCGGGGCAGGCGGCAAGGTTCATAGTCAATGGAGATAGCAAGAGGACAGGAACACTGGTAAGGCAAACACTGTAAACGCTTTCTCTGGCACAAGGCAACAAGATCCGGCAAGGAAGGGAAGGGGAAGTGAGGTTATATAGACAGGTGCACAGGTGGACGCTAATCAGACCGATTGGGCCAGGCACCAATCATTGGTGCACTGGCCCTTTAAATCATAGAGAGCTGGCGCGTGCGCGCCCTAAGGAGCCGAGCCACGCGCGCCAGGACGTGACAGCTGGGGTCCGGGACAGGTGAGTGACTTGGGATGCAATTCGCGAGTGGGCGCGTCCCGCTATGCGAATCGCATCCCCGCCGGCAGTATCAGTACAGCGCTCCCAGTCAGCGGGTCTGACCGGGGCGCTGCAGAGAGAGGAACGATGCGAGCGCTCCGGGGAGGAGCAGGGACCCGGAGCGCTCGGCGTAACACTAATGTCCCGTGGGCGCCCAGGGGCGTGAAACACCCTATATTGTGCTACTGAGGGACGCTAGGGAATTCCACTATAGTGTTATTAAATTAAATCCACTATTTACAAACCAAGATTACCCAGTATGTACAGAATCTGTATACCATATAAGTAATTATATACAGGGCCATATAGAGGTATATACCAGCTGTACACAGGGGCCGACATTTATCATTGTCTTTAGACTGTTTTTTGTGTCTAGAAAAGGCGCAAAAAGGCGCAAGCAGGGTTTATTTACGCCTTTTGGTTTACACATTTCTGCTGATTTTGAGTTGCAATCCACTTATTTTGGCAATACACACATGATATGGAAGGGTTTCATGAACTGCTCCTTTTTGTGAAAAGGCATACAAAAAGCACAAAGCCACTGAAAAGTCTCTAAAACTACACCAGCCCAGACTTAGCTTAGCTTTTTGGTGTTTGTGAAGAGAGAAATTTCAGAAAATGTGACCTGCACAAAATTTATCAAATGCTCTGCAACCTTTTAATAAATTTGGTGCTCCTACGCATCACCAGCACAGAAAAAAAAGGTGTAGAAAAATGCTTCACTTACACCTACAATGATAAATGCCGGCCAGGATCTGTATACCATATAAGTAATTATATACAGGACCATATTGAGGTATATACCAGCTGTATACAGATTTGTATACCATATCAGTGATTACAATTACATTTAGGGACTCACAATTACATATTTTTAGATCGGCGGCATCCTCTTTCCTTTTCTTCTCCCTCAGGCTCAGACCGCCTAAATGTCTTCTTCCAGCCAAAACTTCATCACTTCAGCATCTGCAGGACAAACATGTTAGACTCTGCATTTTTCCAGTGCTTTCCTTTGCCGATCCCCCCTTTGCCATTTCAATTCCCAATCCCCCCCCCCACACACACACACACACTTCTGTACCATCTCAGTTCCCCCACTGATCCCCTCTGTGCCATTTCAATCCCCCCTTCTGATAGGAGGAGGGGATGAAATGGCACAGGGGGATCAGAGGGGGGGGGGATTTGAAATGGCACATGGGGAATCAGAGGGGGGATTGGGAATTGAGGTGGCCCCTCTGATCCCAAGGTGCCATTTTAATTACCATCTGATCCCCCTGTGCTGTGCCTTTTCATTAATTACCCCCCACCTCTGCCATTTCATTAACCCTCCCTCTTCCATTTCATTAACCCCCCTCTGCCATTTCATTAACCCCCCCTCTGCCATTTCATTAACCCCCCTGCCATTTCATTAACCCCCCCTCTGCCATTTCATTAACCCCCCTCTGCCATTTCATTAACCCCCCCTCTGCCATTTCATTAACCGACCACCCCCCCTCACGCTCTGTGATAATGAGTGACGTCCCCCTGCGCAACGCAATGTCAGGGGTGTCACTTGTCATCAGAGCTGGCCTGCTGCAGGTGCTCACTGCTGCCATTTAGAATGGTGAGCTGCCGCCGGGGGGGGGGGGGGGGGTGACTAACTGTACCATGGGTCCTGGTGGGAATTGTGGAACCCATTTTTTTTATTATTATTACCACATCATGGTCCCGAACCATGATTTGGTAACTAACAAAAAAGTCTCAGGCAGCAAAGTGCATACCACATGCCTATATCAAAGCAGTCTAATATTTGTATCTGTAACAAGTCTAGGGAAAGTCCTGTCAAAAGTAATCATCTGCTGGTGTTTTTAAAAAAATACAGATTTTTTCAGCTTATTGTTGCGCATTTTTCTGCCCTCATCAGTGCATACCACATACGTACATCCAAGTAGTGTACCATTTTGTACCTGTTAATCTGTCAAGGGCCTACATACTGTGAAAGTCCAAACAATAGTACTCACAGGCTGGTGTTTTACA